>NC_063193.1:24416594-24609094 GCF_017589495.1 Alosa alosa
TAGTGGCCCCCTTTTGTGTATTTATTTGCCTATTTATTTATTTATTAATTTATTCTATGCTTTATCTTATGATTACCCTAGCAATCGGCATAGCAACCACTTTATTTGGCATAGCAACCACCATATGTACCCTAGCAACACCAAAGCAACCAAAGCAACAATCTTAATTACCCTAACAACAACCTAGCAACCACCACTATCATGTCAACCGAGCAACCACCATAGCAACCAACATAACAACCGCTTTATTTGGCATAGCAGCCACCATATATGCCCTGGCAACACCCTAGCAACCATCTTAATTACCCTAGCAACACCCTAGCAACCTTGTCAACCTACCTACCACCATAAGGCCTTTTCACACAGAGATCACGCTAAAGTTGCGGGAAGAGGAGACGTCTTTTTGCCGTCTTTTTGTGTCTGAGAAAATTTGCTGGCCTGCTGATCTGTTCACATGATGTGGCATTTTGGGGAGCCAGGAGGCAGGATCAGCTATAGCAAATTAAAATGTGACGTGCAACAGGGGGCGTGTAGAGTGATAGTCGTAGGCCTTACTTATGCGTGCGTGGGCCTTCAGATACAGCAGGTGTGTGATTTCAAAAACCATGGCGGGAGAACCGACTGCACTTTGGTTAGCTTGCATTTGCTTTGCTGTTGCTTAGAATGTTAGATTCTTGCAATAGATGTCTTCAGACAATAAAAAGTAATTTGGAAGGGAAATTGAAGAGAAGAGTTGCCCACTGCATTGCGTCACCACAGGAGATTTATTTGCAATCTCTTGTGGTGGGCTGGACATCTAAATGCCCGCCCAGATTCCCCGTTCTGCCTTCCCCCATTCACACTGGTGCCGGAACGAAAAAACTCGGCAAAATGTCTAGGGGGCTTGGTAGTAAATTTGGCGAGACACTTTGTCCCGCCGTTCCGCCTCTGTCTATGTGAAAGGGACAGTCGTTCCGCGATTCTGGTACATAAAATCGCGGCGATTTTGGCAGTGTGAAAAGGCCTGTAGTAACCAACATGATTATCCTAGCAATTAGCCTATCAACCACCATGTCTACCTTAGAAACAGCATTATAACTATCTCTCCATTATATGTTTCAACTCCGTATGATTTTTTACATCATATATTTAGCATTTTCCTGCACTGGTAATTCATTGGAATTGCATTTCTAGTTATTTCAGTCATCTTTTGTTCTTGGGTAATGATCTGTAGATCTATGCATTTGTATTCATTTATTGGTTTTCACTTTTAAATAATTTAACAGTATTTATTTCTTAAGAATAACAAATGAGACATATATTGCATATTGTGTGAGTATTCCATTGCTGTTATAATCCAGGTCAAGGCGGAATGCCCTAAACATCACATCCATGGGTACACTCCCAGGTCAGTCATTGGTGTAACTTGTGCAGCTTTAATAAAAGACATAACTATGTGGTGTATCTCCATCCTCTCCTGTCCACTTCAATGCTATCCCCTGTTGATTTCATACATTCATGACCCATTTAAGACCAACATTACACATTCCTCCAGTATGGCTAATTTGTATACATGGATGTCATACAAGGTCAGTGATTACTGTCTGCAGAATATGCCAGATAATTTGTTTTTCCATGTTGGAGAATATTTAAAAGTAAACAGGCAATGCTGGCTTGAGTGACAATTAAAAGTGAATCACGCTTAAACATACTAATACAAGAGGGCCAGATTCCTTCATACAGTGGTTATAATGAGTAATGTGAAGAACATGATATGTGATAGTGAATGTACTAGCCCTGATGTGTGAATAGCCCTGAATCTCATTAAAACTGCATTGAGAGGGAGCTACGGTGTGCAGACATTTTCATACGCTTGTTTTACAATGCAGTCATCTGTCATTTTCTGTCTTATGGCATCTCAAAGACCTTTAGTAGAACATCTTTATCTTGTCAACTAGAAGTCCTAGTCTCATGAAAGAACTGTCTCCTCCTGTCTCACACTTGTACCATTGAAATGTATCTGGACTTGTCACATCCAACTGATCTACAGTAACTAAGAGGCCCAATTAAGTGCAGCCTGCTTCTAATATCAAACATTAAGTCTAATGGAATACAAACTCTTTATTACAGTATTCAATAAATGAGTAAATAGTGATGAAAGCATGGGTAGTGGTAATGTGGGTTAGTGTCTATGTCCGTTTCCTACTACATTTCTCTAGCTAACATTTCTTACAGCCTTTATTATTTAGTTTCTTTCACATCCATTTCACTGCTAGCCTTTGACCTACACAGAGGTGCTACAGACAGAGAGGAGATCCCCTGATGGCTCCTGAGGGATGACCCTGCAGCTGCCACTGGGACAGGTGTGCCAGGCAGTGAGGCCTACAGATTACACCACATGCTTCCTGTGTCATGACACCTCAAAGACCACAGGATGTACCAGGACAGCCTGATAAAGAAATTAAAATAAAAACGAGAATGGTGCTATAAAACTTGTAGGCCCATGTCACATTTGTGATGACATCCTCCTCTTTTGAGGTATTTTTCAGATCATCAGTGTGTTTGTCCTTGAATAAAGATAGTTATAGATAAATTAAGGGTGGTTTCTCATAAAATGGGGAAATGTGTGAATTTGAGTGCTAATACTGCAGGGCATCACATTTCTTTTTTCTAAACACTATGCCCTGGTTTTAAACTCATAATACCCCAATTATGATTAATATTATATATAATACAATTATTTACTTATTATTGATTTCATATTTATGTTTTATCATATTTTATATTTTTATTACCTTTTATATTGATATTTCTATTCTTATTTTCTTTTTTTATTGTACAAGATGCCTGTCTTGTTTTTTTATTATCATTATTATCATTTCTGTTTGTTTATTTTGTCTTGGGTACTATACTGTATACTTTTCCTTTTGTTTCTTATATTGAGTTAAGTTTGTGTTTGGTAGTTTGTCCTTTTTTTTATTACTATTTTATCATTATTACTATTACTATTACTACCATTATTATTACAGTGCATGAAAATGCACTGTACTGTTCTTCCTAGGCTTCTTATTCTTCTTCTAACGCATTTAATGCAGCTTCAACCGTTTAACGTAGAAACTTTATTCAAACTATGTTATGTAGGTCTTACTTAGGACATGTGTGCTTTGTACTTTGTACTCATCTTTGTAACATTTATACTTTTTAAACTATTAATTAAAAACTTTTTCAAATACTGTATTTTCAAATACAAAACTGCAAACAGAAAGTGCAAGCCTTTTTTTATCTATTTTAGACACCTGTGCTATAAAAATAATGATAAAATAAATATAAATACAAATTATGAAAAGAAACAAAAAAGCATAAAAACAGGTATGTGTGTGTTTCACACCAAATAAAAATATTTTCCTCTCATAACTTATTTAAACCTGGCATATCAAAATTTCAAAAGGCCATGGCTTGAAATTGGTCAGAGAACCTACTGTAAATGTAACCATCTTTGAGTATAAACAAAAGTTTATAAAGTGGGTAAATTTACCCATCTAATTTGCCACTGGATGGTAAGCACCTTAAATTATGCACCTTTCAGTAAATACTGGATGTTGAACTGTTTGAGCAGGTTTACTTTCTTTTTGTCATATTACCCAAATAACAAATTAACAGGAAAACAGTAGGCCTAAGATGTAACAATAATAAACTATTACTAGCCTGTTTCACAAACCGTTATTATGGTCAAATCAGTTCCTATCGCGGGTGACTTTGTAGTTCTTCAGAGCTGTCTGTACCACGTCCATTACGGACACTATCATCACGATTACCACTGCCACCTCGAGCTATTTTGGGCAAAGGGTCGAAATAAGCATGGTATGCTTAGTGGACACCGTCGTACGCAAAGATGCACCTCCATTCACAGACGCACCGTGACTTTCACTGTCAATAGACGATCGATCATAATATAATCTCCAAAAGGCAGATATTCTCCTTCAGAATCAGAATCAGAATAGGTGAATAGCATAGCCTACCCAAGACTTCATCACACGTGAACGCTTTTTCAACATTTGGTGTAAGCTTATTTCTGCTTAAATTTGTGCAAAACTATGGCCTGCATCGCTTCCGCGTCATTACAAACAAATGCACGTCTTCATGTTTCTCGCGTGTAGGTGTAACCCAGGTTTACAAACTAACCTATAAGATCAATAATAATAAACATCAAAACAGTGTTTAGTTTATTGATTTATATTTTATTGAAACTAAGAAAGAAATGACAACAGAAAATATGCATTGCAGATATTTGATTAAGAAGTGAATAAAAATGAACTCTATAGCTTTAAAATAGTATAGCTTTAATGACTAGGAAAATGTTAGAGGGCCCTCTACAGGACGTAGTGAGAGAAAACAGGGAATCGAAACTTAACTAAGAATTCGTCAGTCCAGAAAAGAAAGAGAACGAAGACGGAGGGAAAAAGAAGCGCTGAGAAAACGATAGATTGAGAACGATTGAGAACATTAAAATAAACCAATTGCGACTAAACGAACTGGTTAAAGTCGGTTTAGGTCAAGATTTAAAGTATTATAATTTCAGATACCGTTTGTGTGAAACGAAACGTGCTGTTTAAAGCTACAGCCTTTTATGTTTTTTGTCTAATTGAGTGCTAGCTCCAGAGTATAGCCTGCATCGTCATTGACTAGCAGCATATGTGTTTTGAGATTTTTCTTTTGAATTTCATCAGTTATTACAACGTCAGTTTTCAGAAAAGACTTTATTGAAGATTTGCCTTTCTCAGTTTGATTGAACGACACGAACTTTTATTGCTTTGAACTGAATGCTTCGTCTGACATGGACAACACATGTAACGACAACGACAAGATGGCGAGCCTACCCAACGAGACAAGATGGATTCTACTACACACAGAGGATTAGCCCGACTGGAAGCGTAACGTTAACTAACTTTCTCTTTTTTCCAGTTTCTCCATTTCTACAATAAGTAATACTTTTCAGTTCCTTGGATAAGACAGAAAAAGACTGTGATAGAAAACCGAACCTAACGAACTGAGAATTGACTGCTACTTGAAAAAAGATTGCTTTGTAAATGTGAACTTGCTTGTATTTCTGTTACTGATGTTGAATTGCTCCACATGTTCTATGTGGATTTGTGCATTTTGATTTGAGGGTTTGAACTGAGGTTTAAATAATTCCAATAACTTGAATTTAAAACTAAACTTAAATAGAGAATTTAGCTTACAGTAAAAGATTAAATTAGTTTTTCTACAAATTGGGAAATTAAAAGACAAATAGTTTTCTTTAAATAGGAATGAAACTAGAAACAAATAGGAAGTAAATAGAAATTCAACAGTGTTAAAGTGAACTTATGCTACTGATTGAAAAGTTAACTGAAACAGAAAGGTTTTTGATTTGTGAACGATTATCTCCCGAGCTTTTGTACCTATGTATATAATTTTCATTTAACTAAAATTCTAAACTTGCTTTAACTGTGTGTGCTTGTGTTTTACTCTCTCCTAAAAAATACCTTAGATCTTCTGATGGCCAAGATTTGAAGTTAGTCTATTGTGTGACAATCAGTTGCACATTTAATGTAAACAAGTGTTACATAGGCACTGTATGTAATACACTTTCCTGAAAACTGTGTGCAGCGATTTTGGGCTTGAATCAAGCTCTGGATGTCTAGCAACTAGTGGAGGAGAGTACAAATGAGATTTGTTACCATACTTGGTTCTATCGTCTATTTTAATCAGTGTCGTTGTTTGTCGCAATTAAAAATACCCTCAAGGGCAGAATTCCGTTATTATTATAAAGTCCTCACTACAATAATTCACTGTCAAACAATTTAACCCTTTAAACTACTTAACTTTTTAACTGTTTAGCCATTGTAACTTGTCACTTGTCATCAACTATGACTCCTACCCACTGTAGCTAGTTAGCATTGTTAGCATAGTTAAATTTTTTAGCAAAACTGCTAGAAAACGTTAGCTAAGTAGCATTGTTAGCATAGTTAACATTGTTACCATAGTTAGCATTTTTAACAAAACTGCTAGAAAACATTAGCTAAGTTAACTAAGTAGCATGGCTAGCATAGTTAAAATTGTTAGCATTTTTAGCAAAAATGCTAGAAAACATTATCTAAGTTAGCTAAGTAACATGGTTAGCATAGTTAAAATTGTTAGCATAACTGCTAGTGTTGGGGGTCCAGAGGGGAAATGTTTTGTGTGTTTCTGTGGTAACATTTTAATTCTTATGATTAATATTGTCAATTAAAAGTTTGTATGTTTTAGCATTTGCACACTTATGACATAGCACACAGTGCACACATTCAGTCTGCTGTCAGGGAAAATGTCTTGGAGAGTATCTCCAGGCCTGTAAATGGCACCCTGGGAGGGAGGGAGGCAGGTACCATATAGCTGGCAGAGAAGAAGGAATTTTGAATGCCAGTGTGCAACACCTGAACCTTGCCTTGTCCGTTCTCTTTGTATTTTAAGGTATGTGTAATTTTATTCTTAATGTTGCCATCTAAGGTTATTTAGTAGAAATTGCTGGTTAATGTGTGAATGATCCTGATATGATTCTTATTAAATTGAAGTAAATGTTGATTCAAGCAAATGTTTGTTTGCCACCATTAACCATGTGGCCATGGCTTTTTAGTGAGGTTACAAAGGAATGAATTGGTTGCTAAATGGTCCGTGTAACGCTTTGCAGTGCTATGCATTCTATATGCAGAATTCACATGAAAAAAATATAAAAAATAGGCTTAAAAATCTGTTATCCATTCTTTAGGACGGCACAGTAAATGGGTTATTGTTGCATATTTTGATTTTCAATTGAGCACAGTTAGTTTTCTGTTCAGAAGTTAAAAATTGAAATGATGCGTCAATTTTCTAATTTTCCTTTTTTGAGCTTTTGGTTGGACTGAACCACGAGCACCGGGGGAGAACACCATCTAGCTGGGCCAGGCTAGATGGTGGAAGAGAGCGCCGCCTGAAGTTGTGCGTGATTTTGACTCATTACTTTAGAGATTAATAACTAACACTTTGCCGATTTTTGGGAGATGGCACGTTAAACATGTTGAACATATCTACAGTATATTTGAATACCATGGCCATGCCATAGCAAATAATTTCGCAAAGCAGAATGCTTTCAAGCATCGACGTCAGACTAGGCTAGGCCCTATACAGGCTACCCCAAGCACTGTTTGACATGGGACATTTTTGCTTATTTAACACTTTACGCTAGACTATCATTAGGCTAAACGAAGACACAACAGTGAGTATGCCTAATTTATCAGTTTATCCATTTATTAATTTCAACAGCAAATAGCCTACATTGCTATAGGCTACGGCTCAAGTCCATTGGTAATCAGAGCCGGACAGTAACGGAGTACATTTACTTGAGTATAGTACTTGAGTACAATTTTGAGGGATCTGTACTTCACTCGAGTATCATTTTTGGGGAGTACTCATGACTTTACTCAAGTACATTTGAGAGGCAAATATTCTTTACTCCACTACAATTCTATCCATAACCGTAAGTAGGCCTACCCGTTACTACTTCTAAAAAAAAAAGGGAAAAAAAGAAAAATCTAGGAAACCCTCAATTTGTTGTTTCCCTCTCAAACGTGATTGGATTGTGAAGGCGCCACTGATTGGGACAGCCTATCAGCAATTACCTTCAGCTTTCCGCCAAAGTCAACTCCATGGTCATGGACGAAACAATGGATGAAGACGCAGCAGGTCCTTCCCGGGAATGTGCCAACCTGTGGCCCCACCTCGCCAGACTATTTAATTTTTCTGAACAAGTTAATGATAGTTTTCGCTTCAAGTGTTTCAATTACAACATTTTTATTTGAAATAAGTATTTTAAATACATGTATTGGAAATACTGCCCATCCCTGGCAACATGGTAAAAAGATGAAAATGACTTTATTTTACTTCCAATTAATTTTACATTCTCCAAGGTATTAACATTAACATTTTTCATAACTCCATGTAGGACGTTTCTGTACATAAATGTAAGCACTGTGGCAGTAGTAATGCAATATTTAGAAAATGTAGGCTACTCTTGTTACTCAAGTACTTTTAAACAAGTACTTACTTTTACTTAAGTAGACATCTGACTGTTGTACTTTTACTTGTACTTGAGTAAAATTTAGCAAAGGGTATCTGTACTTTTACTCAAGTAATGAAGCTGTGTACTCTGTCCGTCTCTGTTGGTAATGCTCATGTGGGTCTCCAAAGCCTCCCAGAACATGAACATTCTACACACGTAGGGCCTACTCATAAGTGTCAGGATGCAGCAATGTCTCCCTCTGCATCTGAAGTTCTGATCTCGAGCTGACATTATCAATCGCTTGGCACCTTGATGCAAGCTGAACTGTGTTTGATAGCCCTCCATCTCTACATCCGCTGATAAAATGTGATCACCAACACCGCGCGCCAATATGTATCAGGTCACCCCCCTACGCTTGTGGTTCATCTCAACAAAAACGGTAAAAAAGGCAAAAATCCAATATTAACTGAATTTTACTTTTGTTTCCAATCCAGTTTCTGTTTTTTTTCTTTATCTTGCGTGACTAATGACACATTTAGAAAATAGCAGCAATTATCTATTTGCTGACCAGTTAAAAAAATAGAAAATTGGATTATTGAACACATTTTTTATTTGGATCAGATGGATGGAGCAAATAGAACAAAGCACTGCAAAGCGTTACACGGACCCTAAATGTTGTGTTTATTCTCACCACATGTATATTCTTATGAAAGGGGTTAATGCTGTAAATGTGTGTGGTAATCAATTTAATGTTGAGTGTGTCTGAACATTGTTAAACATGTTTGAATATTTAAGTATTTATATTTAATGTTGAGTGTGTCTGAACATTGTTGGACATGTTTGAATAGTTGAGTATTGATGCTTAAAGTATTTTAACTAATAAATGGAATGCCAGTGTGCAACACCTGAACCTTGCCCATTCTCTTTGTATTTTAAGATCAAGCAAGAGAACGTGGTTGTGCCGTGCCCCAAGCTCCCCTAGACTTGGAGGCCAGTAATACTAGCAAACATTAGAGCCATTCCAACTTTCAGTTATCATCCAATATCTACCTATACACACGCCATTAAACTATTTAAATATCAACATTCATTAAACTTTCAGTCTGTCAACAACTTTTAAACTATTTACATTCAACTTTCAAACGGTCTACTTTTAAACCATCATTAAACTATCTATCTATTAAACTAGCTGTCTATCAACAACTTTTAAACTATCTTCATTCAACTTTTAAACTCTACTTTTAATCTATAAACTTTTATTAAGATATGCAACCACCATGTCTATCTTAGCATCATCGTAGTAACCATCTCTGTATTATCTATTTTAACTATACATGATATTTTACATCACAACTTTTGCATTTTCATGCACAGGTAATTCCTTGGAATTGCATTTCTAGTAATTATTGTTATCATTAGTATTGTAATAATTATTTGCTATAGGTATATTTTAGGCGCTGCCACCACCTTTGTTCATCCGGTATGGTACAATTCATTAAAACTGTATAGGCCTACCCGGACTGATACCTCCCAATAAATATAACCGCCCTCACTCAGCAAACACCATGTCCCCCAACCCACAACAACCCACCTGCAAATGAGTTACTGCATGACACCAAATGAACAGGAGCATTCCCCACTACATGCATTTGGGGCAGCCGTGGCCCACTGGTTAGCACTTCTGGACTTATAACCGGAGGGTTGCCGGTTCAAGCCCTGACCAGTGGGCCGCGGCTGAAGTGCCCGTGAGCAAGGCACCTAACCCCTCACTGCTCCCCGAGCGCCGCCGTTGAAGCAGGCAGCTCACTGGGCCGGGATTAGTGTGTGCTTCACCTCACTGTGTGTTCACTGTGTGCTGTTTGTGTTTCACTAATTCACCGATTGGGTTAAATGCAGAGACCAAATTACCCTCACGGGATCAAAAAAGTATATATACTATACTAAACATCTCCACACTCAGCACGCAAAACATGACAGCACACCACATAGGACCGGCTCCTACTGGAGTGGTCAAAACCAATAGAGGAGAGGGAAAATATTTGCTTAGTTCTAATGGCTATACTTGCAGATCGGGCAATCCGGTCACAGGCTTTAAAGGGACACCAGGCAAGCCTGATGCTTTTTCTCCTTAAACTCCCCTCGCCGGGTCTGAAGCGCTTTTCCTTTTTTGCATCTTCCGTCAAGGGTTTTTTAGCTGCTTCTTCATACCGGCTCTGCCATTATACACACGTTTGCAACAATCGCTAGTGTTTAGGTTAGCCTCCCTCTGTGCTGTGGATGCAGGATGGAAACTGAAACTGCTTCGATTAAGCCGGCAATGATACACTGAACTGGCAAGCGGGATATTCTTCCTACAGGCAGTAGGGGCGGGCGAGAGAGTCTTCATTCGCCCTGTAATGAGTAATTTAACCATATACGACTTACGAAGATGAGTAATTAACACGAAAACGTTGCCTGGTGTCCCTTTAATACTTCTAAAATTAAGTAGAAAAGAGCTTTCACACACACACACAATGTCTGTATAAAAATAGACTTCCCCCTTCTGATGACAAGACCCCCTATACACGAATCCGACGAGCGTTCTGTGGAGGCTGCCATCTTGTGGCGACGCCATTACTGAGCTGTTACTGGTATGTAAACAAACCTCCGTGATAACGCACCCTCAATGACAGCTACAGCCAGGCAGTATGGCTTGTTGGGTTGATGATGTTAGACAGTGGCTTCCGGTCACAGATGAAGGTACAAGCGATCTTACAGATTATTTATGAAAATAGTTTAGAGTTGAAGGAAATAATTTTATATGACCGTTTCTTGCCCCAGACTTGGTGGAGGCTTAGCCACATTTACATTTAGAGGGTATTCTCTTTCTCAATGCAGATGTAGGTGTGAAATGCTCCCCACTGGCTCCTACCATCTGTCAATCTCCTCTGTTCTGTCTTTGGGTTAAACAAAGAGGCCGTTTACACGACACTGCCGGGTGGATTTTCTCTTACCGCTTTTACACCTTTAAAGGTCACATTCACTGAGAAACCGTTTAATACTTTGTTACTTTCTAAATACTATAGCTCACTCCAAGTTGCATATGCATGCTGCACGTGAAAATGATCTTCTACCCCCATTGCCCGCATTAGCCAATGAAAGCAAATACACGGAAAAACAAGCGAATCAGAAAGAGCCCTTCCCAATGACGCCGAAGGGAAACTGACTATTCATGGCCTCGCCCACCTTGGCTTGTGACCGCCTACAGGAAGACTGGGAGATTTTGCGGCTAGGGGATTGTCTCTCTGCAGCTAGTAGGAGCTAACAGCAAGTTGCCAACATGGCGGAAAAAAAATCGTGCCTGTTTTATTTCTGGCAATAACACATCAATGTTGCATGTCTTGCCTTAGAAACATGAGTTGAGGAAGAAATGGTTCGGATTTATCGTTGGAACACCATCACCGAAGTAGTACAACATTAGTTCTGTGTTCCTATCATTTCGACCACACTCACTGCCTTAGAAAGTGGTTTTGCATCGATGTTCTGAAAACCTGGTTCTGTACCGTCATGACGATCGACTACCAGCTCACAGGCTGTAAGTACAAACAAACTTTTCCACCTAACGTCTGTTACAAAATAGCATGTTCATATTCTTCACGTTAGCATGCATGAAAAGGGTACAAGCTAGGCTTAGGCTAGCCTATATTACAGGAAGCTACACCAGGCACGCAACTGAAGTGTTCTGTTCAAGGCGACGTAAAAAATCAGAGAATGCCTAATAGGAAGGGCTCTGGTAAAATCCATTAGAGGAACGGTTTATTTTCCCGAACGTAGCCTACAGGCCACTTACACGCCAGGTGTAGCTACTTCCATTGATTAGGCCTATTGGAAGCTAATTGTTGCAGTACATAACGCGAACGGAATGCTTCAGTTACGTGCCTGGTGTAGCTACACTCATAAGAAACTGACCACGCTACCCAGAAATTTAGCTTGTTGAACCTATAATCTTCTAACCTAAGCGTTAAACCACAGATAATAATATTAGCAACAATATTTTATGCTCAACTAAGTACGGGTATTGTTCTAGTCTGTCCTGTAGTGCATATGCCAGACCAGTCGATGGCGCCGCTGTGCAGAAGCTTCACGATAATTTCGCGTGAATCGCGTAGAAGAAAACATTGTTGAAACAGTTTGTTAAGCCAGAGAATGTCTAATAAGTGCTCTGGTTAAGCCGTCGCATGAAATAAGGAGACTACAGACAATTCGGTTTTCAATTCAACTGTTAAACTAATAAAGTTAATTTTCAAGGTATGTGACTACTATGTGAAATTTCAAATGCTTAGCCTACGCATTGCAATAGGTTTGAGCACCACTGGAGAAAACACTAACATGCAGTAAGCTAATGTTTAACTAAGTTAAGCTAACGTGTGCTTCTAACTTAGCCACTAAAGGCTGATAGGCTACATTGTGCACATAAATCATGACAGGGGAAAGAAAAACATTTTAATATGATAAATATATGGTTTGGTTTGTTTTGACAAGCAACATGTCGGGTCGAGTGCCGTGGCTGAGTTGAGAGGTGGGGCTATGTCGCCATAAAGTTGCCGGCTTCACCTACAAAATGCCTACACGGATTAGCGGGCGGTTTCAAAAGTTCCCACCGAAGCCGGTTTCAAAAGCTATCAGTTTCAGTCTCCTAAACTGCCAAGTCGTGTACATGCAAAGGCGTAATTAACACAAAACCCTCACCGGTTTCACAAAAACCGGCGTCGTGTGCACGGCCCCAAAGACCTTATAGTTAACTTTAGCTGAATTATATGTTTGTGTTATTAACTGTAAATGTATCCATGTTTGGTATCATTGTAATAGTCTCAGTACAAGGATTGTAATGATTCTATTGTGAGAATGTTTGGAACATTCTATAAGTGATATTTCTGATATATAAGATATCTCTCCTATCTCTCCTCCTCACCTCATCAGATAGGTGTGAAATGTTAATGTTTGTAGAACAGCATGTGTCCAGGCCTCTGAAGGACTTCCCAGGAAAGGGGGTAGTTTTAATTAAAAGACAATAGAAGCTGACCAGACCTGATGAAGGCCTAATCCTCATCCTCCCTTTCTATTGCATATTCAAACTGGGCTGGACCTAGAGGTCACTCCTTCTTTTGTTTGTAACATAAAGTTAGTAGACTGTTTCTGTATAGTGAGAGAAGTCAGAGAATACTGAGAATCTAGTGAATCCATGATGGGGTGAAACAAACATGTACTTCTCTCCCTTGAGGGCCACTGGCCTGGATCCTGATCTTGCATCGTCCTGATTGACTCTTAAGAGAAATATGGTAGTAAAAATATACTATCAGAGCTCCTGATGAAATATCTTGCTCCGCCATAACAATCTTTGGTAGCGGAGCAAAATAGTCCTTATAGCAGAAGCAAATATTCCTTGTAGCAGTAGCAGATAGCAAGCGGAGCAACAGTCTTTGTCGGAGGAGGTAGCAGATAACAAACGGAGCAAAAGCTGAGAAAGTAGGCTAGCAGATAGCCACGGAGCAAAGGCCCAGACTTTGGCCACGGAGACCAGAACCCAGTATGACCGTAAGGCACTTACTAAATCCCACGTCCCCTTGCTTCACTGCCGGTGACACTAAAAGCCTCGAACAGCACCCACCCCGAGTGCCAGTCACAAACAGTCTCCCCGGGTGCTCCTGTCCGCACGTAATCGCTTAACGTAGACATGTTGAAATAACCGTTCTGAAGGTCTGGAGTGGGGCAAGAGAGTTATTATTTCAGATTTTTTTATAAAGTGTATACTTTTTGAGAAATAGGGGATTAAAAATGTTAAAAAGCTCAATTTTTCCCCTTAGACTTCAAAGGCTGTGATGTCATAATGGCCTAAAGGCAGCTAAACGCTTTGTTAAGCTCCCAGAGTAGTTCCCGGGCTAATTAGAACACTGACACAGGTGTCACCTGTGAAATCAACTGTCTCAGCTTCTAATGCATACAATCTGGTGCTCCCTAAAACTACACATCCTGTTTAAGTGTTTCCCGTGTGTCAAAATAAAAGTCACAGCCATATCTCATGCTTTGCGCATTATATCTCCAGAACGGTTTGACGCATGTGCTTCAAATTTGGTACAAGTGTTTGTATGACTCAAAGATGAAGTGAGTTGATGTTGGAGGTCAAAGGTCAATGGTCAAGTCAATGAACACTCTGAGTGCGATATCTCAAGAATGCCTTGACATACATGCCTGAAATTTGGTATGAGTATTTGTATGGATTCAAAGATGAAGTGAATTGATGTTGGAGGTCAAAGGTCAAATGTCAAGGTGAAAAACACCTTGAGTGTTATATCTCAAGAACGCCTTGACACACAAGGTCTTTTGGTACAAGGGTTTGTATGAACTCAAAGATTAAGTGATTTAATGTTTTTTTTTCAGGAATTTCCCCACCAACTTTAACAGCTTTCCATCCACTATTGTAATTCCTTTGGCATTACATTCTAGTTATTATTACAGTGCATGAAAATGCACTGTACTGTTCTTCCTAGGCAACTTCAACAACTTATTATTATTATTCCGCTTA
The DNA here is from genome assembly GCF_017589495.1 of Alosa alosa. Taxonomy (NCBI): domain Eukaryota; kingdom Metazoa; phylum Chordata; class Actinopteri; order Clupeiformes; family Clupeidae; genus Alosa; species Alosa alosa. The sequence continues at coordinate 24,431,192 of NC_063193.1, forward strand.
CCACTTTTTCCGTACGCAATTTCTCTTGAACAGTTTAACTTAGAAACTTCATTCAAACTTTGTAACGTAGGTCTTCAAACAGATCGGGTTGGTATGACTTTTCAATTTTGAAACTTTTATACTTTTTAAACTATTAGGCCATCCTTAAAAATATTCTTGTTTGCAGTAACAGCCAAAAAAAAAAAAAAAAAAAAAAATGGGTCGGTAGGTAGGTCAATATTTTTTTTTTTTTCAAGATTCAAAGTAAAAAAAAAAATACAATTTTGGTCATGGTGATTACGTAGGTATGAATTTAAACAATTGTGCATATTGTGACGTAACTGACTGGGTCCTCAACCCGTGCCTTCAGGCGCATCACTGCAAACCTCAATCTGATGCAGGTTATGTAGACCAGCCTTTCTCAAACTTCTTTGACCTGAGGCCCAGTCATGGCAGACTTTAAATATAGGGCTCATCTACACGCATACCCAACCCACTCCCTCAAATCAAATTGTCATTATCATTATCATAATCATTATTATGCCTAGATTGTTATACATGCACTTTCACTTAAATATTTTTGTGACATGCACATCAGAGGACTGTTTTAGTAATGTAAGATATAATTAGTTTCATTACTTTTGCATGGTTGCATGATGCTTGCATAAGAAAATAAATACTTCTCAAAACAGCAACAATTATATGGGTGCTATTGTTTTGGGATGTTTCCCTCATGCAAAGCATCATACATTGGTATGGAGAAAAAAAATACACATGTTTTTTAATGAAGTTTAATTTGAATGCCTGAATGTAAGGATTCAGGAAACACAATACCAGCTTTTTTTGGCGAGCAGATAGGCAAGTAAATCACTGATCTGTTGATCTTTAACAGATAGAAAGAAGGCTACAATAGCTTTTGGCCACGTTATATTCAAATTTGACTATACAATACTCAGTGCTATACAGTGTATTATACAGTCTCTGCTCTGTTTCTATGGAAGTTCCAAAATCAACGTTGTTCTATTAAGTGTCGTTAAACAATTAAATAGCATTCAACAGGTTGAAGCTGGCTTTGATACCAACGTTATTGATTATTTTCAGTTTCTCTCTAAGCAGGCGCCTGTATTGAATGAGCAGCTCATACCACCATTTTATTGTATGGCTACATGTTTAATGGCATCGATAGCAGAAACGTTTGTTTTCTTTTTTTGTCGGTCCAGCGGTATCTTCATCAACTTCTGCAAATTATCAGGCAAGCACCGGCCTAATTTCTCCCGCGACTCCAGCGGACCATCAGTCTCCACTTAAGCGGGACCCATATTTTTGAGAAATACTGAATAGACCACAACCAATTTCCAATCAATTCTTCAACACGGTCACCGTTAGATTAGAGGGGAAGGGATGGGAAAAGATCTGGAGCTCACTTCTTCCAGAACCGTGCCAAGTAATGGCGTTAATGAGATGTTTTGTGTGAATGAAACGAAGCGTATAGTCATCATGTAAACCAATGGTGTACAGATGGCGCCACAGGGTTTTATTTAAGAGAGCCTACGTTTGTATGTAGGCAATTTATATTCACAATACTTAGGCCTACTAAAATAAATAGTATTTTGTTTGTATTGGTTGTTTAGAGTAAAAAAAAAATCGGTCGGTCTTAACGCAAGTTTACACCCGGCAAGTCGGTCGGACTAAAAGGGGAAAAAAATAAATATGTGGGTCGGTTCTAAATTGACAGGGTCGGTCGGTTTACGGCAAGCGAAAAATATTTTAAGGATGGCCTTAAAGAAAAACTTTTTTAAAATCCCCATAGACTTAACATTGTCGATTGTGACATCATAATACGGCCGTTAAGCAATTAGAATCCTATGGCAGGTGTTCAGGCCACCTGGATCAACTGCCAGTCTCAGGCTTTAAGCATACAAACTGGCCCTATTAAGACTACACATCCTGTTCAACTGCTTCCTCTGCCAAAAACTGTTTCAAAACTAGATGTACCGCATAGCGATACAAAATATGACCGCCGCTCAGTCCTGTACATCCGTTCCGCGAAAATAAATCACACTTCAATTTGTCTCCATATTTTACTCTATCCCCCACTCTTGAAATTTTTGTGTATGCTTGTTTGGCATGCCTGAGTGTGTGTGTGCGGCTGCACAGAAAGTAGCCTACTGGTGCTGAAAAGGTGAATAGATTGTAGAATAGCCAAAGAAGATGTAGCATTGTTATAAAACCTTTAAAATCTCTAAACAATCACAAGTAGGGCAGTTCATCACAGTTCATCCATTGCAACTGGATTGATGAAAGGTCACTTACACCTGTAGGCTACATTGTATTTGGGAAAAGCAAAAGGTATCAGCATAATGTTATTTATTTATTTATTTATTTATTTTTAATGTATTTTTAAACAAAAACATCTCTGTCAGTTCCATGCGTTTTCAACAGCTATCAAAAACAAAGGTCATTTTTGGATGGATGGATTTTTTTTTGTGAATGTTTCTTCTTCTACATAAGATTTTAGTCATCTTTAGTTCATGTAATACTTTATTGTCAATGCACAAATTAAGTAACAGTAGTCTGAAACGTTATTGTTAATGCACAAATTAAGTAACAGTAGCCTAGTCTGAAACGAAATGCTGTTTTTACATCTAACCAGTGGTGCAAATAACTGACATGTCCAAATGGGCCTTGATGAAATGTGTCGCTAGACTGTTCATACACATTTTAAAAAAGTTGAAGAGCCTTTGTCCGTTATTGTTAGTTGCAAATATAGGCTGATTCATGTTCCCTTGCATTGTGTAACTGAGGTCCATGGCTAGTCTGGCTTTCATCAGACCAAGCTCAATCTTTTTAAGAAATCAAAAAATAAATAGCGGGCAGATCAGGCTGGGTTCATCCAGCCTAGTCCATAGGCACCGATATTGTTTAATTTTCCGATTGAGATATACACGCTCTGGCTATTCTAAATGCAAAAATGCATCAGGGAGTTATGACAAAACGGTAACTAACAAACTAGATCCTAATAGAAAGCTGTTAGCTTCCCTAAGCTACAGGTAGGATTATAAGGTAGGCCTATTTACAACATAAATTGTCAATAGGCTATGCTGGCGACACAAATAAAATCTCCTTTGGAAACCAATGGCTTACGCCTTACAGTATCAAGCGGACTTAGCGGCCATATCGTGGCGAAAAGTTGTAATAACATTCACGCAGCTCCATGAGTCAAGGAAAGCATAATGAAGTAGCCACTAGTCAAGTCAAGTCGGCTTTTATTGTCAATTTCTTTACATGCACTGGTCATACAAAGAATTGAAATTTCGTTTTCTTACTTTCCCATGCAGACATAGACATGCTTTAAATACAGACATAGACATACTATAGACATAGCCATAGACAATAAACATTAAATTAAAAGTGCAAGACTGAAATATAGAACATGTATGTATCAAAATAGAAATATAGGACATATATATAAAAAAAAAAGAAGGTAGTTGTGTTGTATATTTATATAGTCTTAACAGTTACATGAAGTTTAAACTTGTGCTTGTGTGACCTGTATATTTACATTGATATGCAGTATGCAGTAATTTCAAGTATATCAGGCTTGATGTGAAGCAGCAACCGTTAGGCTGCGCAGTCACAGTGCAGTTCCACAGGGCGGTGTTGGGGGAGGGGTTAGGGTAGACAGGATCCTAGTTTCCTAGGTTCCTGGGTGGAGTGGGGGGCTGTCAGTGATGGGAGAGTGGGTAGAGTGTTCAGCATCCTGATTGCTTGGTGGATGAAGCTACTTGCCAGTCTGGTGGTGCGGGAGCCGAGGCTCCTGTACCACTTTCCAGAGGGCAGGAGGCTGAACAGTTTGTGTGCAGGGTGGGTTGTATCCTTGACAATCATTAGTGCTTTGGCGGGTGAGGCGGGTGGTGTAAATGTCCTGCAGGGGAGGGGTGGTGCTCCAATGATCCTCTTAGCTGTGTTAACAGTGCGCTGGAGGGTCTTCCTGTTCTGATCTGTGCAGCTTCCGCCCCACACTGTGATGCTGCTGGAGACGATGCTCTCGATGGTCCCTCTGTAGAATGTAGTCATGACAGGAGGCGGCACTTGCCTTCTTCAATTTATGCAAAGAAGTAGAGGCGCTGGGCTTTCTTACCAGTGATGCTGTGTTGGTGGTCCAGGAGAGGTCGTCTGATGTGCACCCCCAGAAATGTTGTGCTGCTCACTCTCTCCACAGCATCTCCGTCGATGGACAGTGGTGGCAGTTGTTTGTGGCCTCTCTGAAAAGTTGACAACAATCTCCTTGGTCTTGCTGACATTTAGCAGGAGGTTGTTGTCTTTGCACCATTTAGCCAGCAGGTCTACTTCTTCTCTGTAGTGAGCCTCATCGCCCTTAGTGATTAAGGGCGGTCATAATAAAAGTCCTCACTACAATATTTCACTATTAAACAATTTAACCCTTTAAACTACTGAACTTTTTAACTGTTCAGCCATTGTAACTGTTACTTGTCATCGACTATGACTCCTACCCACTGTAGCTAGTTAGCATATTAGTATGTTAGTTAGCATTTTTAGCAAAACTGCTAAAAATGATTAGCTAAGTTAGCTAAGTAACATGGTTAGCATAGTTAGCATTGTTAGCATGCTAATTAGCATAACTGTTAAAAATGATTAGCTAGGTTAGCTAAGTCACATGGTTAGCATAGTTAGCATTTTAGCATGCTAGTTAGCATAGTTAGCATAACTATTAAAAATGATTAGTTAGGTTAGCTAAGTCACATAATTAGCATAGTTAAGATGTTAACATTGTTAGCATGCTAGTTAGCATAGTTAACATAACTATTAAAAATGATTATCTAGGTTAGCTAAGTCACATAATTAGCATAGTTAACATTGTTAGCATGCTAGTTAGCATAGTTAGCATAACTACTAAAAATGATAAGCTAGGTTTGTTAACCATGTGACTTAGCTTAGTTAGCATGTTAGCATTGCTAATATAGTTAGCATGTTTAGCAAAACTGCTAGAAAACGTTAGCTAAGTAGCATGGTTAGCATGTTAGCATCGCTAACACTGTTATAAAACATTAGCTAAGTAACATGGTTAGCATAGTTAAAAATCTTAGCATAACTGCTAGCAAACATTAGAGCCATTCCAACTTTCAGTTATTGTCAAATATCTACCTATACACAGCCATTAAACTATTTGAAAAACTTTCATTAAACTGCTAGAAAACGTTGGCTAAGTTAGCTAAAGTCAAAGTCAAAGTCAAAGTCAGCTTTATTGTCAATTTCTTCACATGTTCCAGACATACAAAGAGATCGAAATTACGTTTCTCACTATCCCACGGTGAAGACAAGACATATTTGACCAATTTTAAGTCCACAGACAAACATAACATTCAAGTAAACAAAAAGTAAGTAAATAAAGTAAATAAGAGGGCACATATAATAATAATAATAATAATAATAATAAAAAATAAGAGCAGCAAAATTTTGTTGAAATTGTGCATAGACAGTCAATAAAATACTAGTGCAAATACTGTAAAAATACTATAAAAATACTGTTTGACCTAAATAATAAAGAAAGTGGCATAGTGGTGCAAGTTATGTAAGAGCAGCAGAAGTGTTGTGTTTTCAGGACAACAACACCAAGTTGTAAAAGTGTACAAGTGTGCAAGTGTTCAAGTGTGCAGGTGGAGTAGTGCAGTGGCCATTGTGGGTCCAATGTCCAGGATGTTATGTAGCTGAGGGTGGAGGGAGGGAGAGTTCAGCATCCTTACAGCTTGGTGTATGAAGCTGTTGGTGAGTCTGGTAGTCTTGGGGAGGCGCGGGGCTTCTGTACCTCTTCCCAGAGGGCAGTAGATCAAACAGATTGTGGCGGGGTGACTTGCATCACTCACAATTTTGGTCGCCTTTGCGGGTGAGGTGGGTGGTGTAAATGTCCTTCAGGGAGGGAGTGAAGCACCAATGATCCTTCCAGCTGTGTTCACTATGCGCTGCAGGGCTTTCCTGTTGTATTCAGTGCAGCTTCCGCCCCCACACAGCGATACAGCTGGAGAGGATGCTCTCAATGGTGCCTCGGTAGAATGTGGTCATGATGGCTGGTGGAGCACTTGCTCGCCTGAGTTTTCGCCAGGAAGTACAGGCGGCTGAGCTCTCTTAAGCCAGTGATGCAGTGTTGGTGGTCCAGGAGAGGTCTTCACTGATGTGCACCCCAGGAATTTGGTGCTGCTCGCGCTCTCCCACCACAGCACCGTCGATGGTCAGTGGCAGGTGTTGGGTGTGACCTCTCCGGAAGTCAACAACAATCTCTTTGGTCTTGCTGACGTTCAGCAGGAGGTTGTTGTCCCTGCACCACGTGGTCAGATGGTCGACCTCCAACCTGTATTGAGTCTCGTCGCCCGTAGCATGGTTAGCATGTTAGCATTGCTAGCACTGCTATACAACATTAGCTAAGTAGCATGGTTAGCCTAGTTAAAATCTTAGCATAACCTGAAGGACATTTACACCACCCACCTCACCCGCCAAGGCGACCAAAATTGTGAGTGATGCAAGTCACCCGCTCACAATCTGTTTGATCTACTGCCCTCTGGGAAGAGGTACAGAAGCCTCGCGCTCCCAAGACTACCACCAGACTCACCAACAGCTTCATACACCAAGCTGTAAGGATGCTGAACTCTCTCCCTCCTCTCCCCTCCACCCTCAGCTACATAACATCCTGGACATTGGACCCACAATGGCCGCCTGCACTCTCCACTTGCACACTTGAACACTTGCACACTTGTACACTTTACAACTTGGTGTTGTTGTCCTGAAAACACAACACTTCTGCTGCTCTTACATAACTTGCACCACTATGCCACTTTCTTCATTACTCAGGTCAAACAGAACTACCCAAGCCTCTTATTGGCCTGACTTTTTGCACTAGTTTTTATTGACTGTCTATGCACATTTCAACAAAATTTTGCTGCTCTTATTTTCATTATTATATGTGCCCTCTTATTTACTTATTTACTTACTTTTTGTTTACTTGAATGTTATGTTTGTCTGTGGACTTAAAATTGGTAAAATATGTCTTGTCTTCACCGTGGGTTAGTGAAAGCGTAATTTCGATCTCTTTGTATGTCTGGAACATGTGAAGAAATTGACAATAAAGCTGACTTTGACTTTTTGACTTTGAGCAAACATTAGAGCCATTCCAACTTTCAGTTAAAAACGTTGGCTAAGTTAGCTAAGTAGCATGGTTAGCATGTTAGCATTGCTAGCACTGCTATACAACATTAGCTAAGTAGCATGGTTAGCCTAGTTAAAAATCTTAGCATAACTGCTAGCAAACATTAGAGCCATTCCAACTTTCAGTTATCGTCAAATATCTACCTATACACAGCCATTAAACTATTTGAATATCAACATTCATTAAACTTCCAGTCTGTCAACAACTTTTAAACTATTTACCTTCAACTTTTTAACAGTCTACTTTTAAACTATCTATTAAACTATCTATTAAACTAGCTGCCTATCAACAACTTTTAAACTATCTACTGTCTATCAACAACTTTTAAACTATCTACATTCAGCTTTTAAACAGTCTACTTTTAAACTATCAACTTTTATTAAGCTATGCAACCACCATGTCTATCCTAGCATCACCGTAGTAACCATCTCTGTATTATCTGTTTTAACTATACATGATATTTTACAGCACAACTTTAGCATTTTCATGCACTGGTAATTCCTTGGAATTGCATTTCTAGTTATTATTATTGTTTTAATATCAACAGTTTTATATCAGACTTGTAAAAATGCCTTGAACATGAAATTAAATTGATACATTTCGAAATGTATACAATTATCTCTCAGTCAGAAGGTGTAGGCCTAGTTTTCACACATTCACCCACACATTCACTCCTTTCCCTCATTTTGAATCATTGTTAATAGATCGGTCACTTGTAGGTCACACAACAGCATGTCTATTAACTGGAATCACTGGTAATGACGTAGGTAATGACGCACACTTCCCAAGTTGTCAAATCATTCTGCAAGTTGTATTAGCCTACTGTATGTATGTGTGTGTGTGTGTAGGCTATATACAGCTCTGGAAAAAATGAAATGACCACTGCATATTTTTCTGATGTCATCCTACGGTTGCTGAGTGACTTTTGAGTTTATATACATATATACACTGCCGTTCAAAAGTTTGGGGCCACTTACAAATTTCCATTCCACTCCATTATAGACAGAATCCATGCTGAGATCAGTTGCATTGTTTTTTTTTCATCAGGGCCGCAGTTTTCAGATTACATTATGTGCTAACATAATTGCAAAAGGGTTCTCCAATGTTTTCTCAGCTTTTAAAATGATATCAGATTAGTAAACAGAATGTGCCTTTGAATGGTTGCTGATAATGGGCAATGTAGATATTGCATTAAAGATCAGCCATTGCTATCTACAACAGTCATTTACAACATTAATGATGAAAACAAGGACATTTCCAAAACGTTTGAACGGTAGTGTATATACAAACACATATATATACAGTATATAGTGTTGCAGACAGAAACCATCGCTTGTTTCTGTTTGCAGGTTTCCTGCTATTTTAACGGGGTGTCTTATTTGATGGATCTGCAGCTGTGGATGTGAAATCTGACGCGGAGATTGTCAGATCAATAGAAGAGATAAGAAATGTAAGTCAAGCCATTCTTATAAAAAATACTCTCCTAAACTGTTCATTTAAACTGACACCAATGTGTGTGCTGGGGATGTTTCTGGGTTATCTAGGCTATGCAACTTTACATAAAGGCCTGTAGGCCTTCTTATTCCAAAAGCCCAAAGGGAACACTCTTACCTCTACTCTGACATGCATGACCTGGGAAAATACACCACAGAGTGTCATATGAAACGCATCACCAATTACTTCCTCCAAATATACAACATGCAATGTAGCAGAGATTTGTTGGGTCTGGAGAATCCTACAGAGATCTATCAGCAGAAATGTCTGACTTGGAGAGTGCTGTTGTTCCATAAGCCTAGGAACCCCCACCAATAACTCAAAGAGTTATTAAATAAAAAATAAAAAAACAAAGAGGGCTATATGTAACACTGTTCCTTATTTTTGTTGGAAGAAGACTGTTTATTATTTTATTTATACTGTTATTCAATATGGAAATGAGAAATTCTTTATTCAAAATTGTCTGCCAAGGTTTAATTGATCTCTTCATTATGATGCATGCTTTATGCTTACAGTATAGAATACTTGTTTTCCTGGTATCACTCTGCTCGTATGTGTGTGTGTGTGTGTGTCCTTCACTTGCAAAGCACACACTTTCAGTTTTTCACATTTCTCTACAGCTTCTCAGGATGCTCTCTGGCAGCTTGTCCAGAGTGCTACAGCATTGCTTGTGGCATGAATTGATAGGACAGGTGTGTGCCACTATCAAAACATTTTGTGTGTGGAGTGTGTAAGTTCTTTGCATGCCAAAAATATTGAACTGTAGCATATTACAGATTCCCTGTCATTGTCACATTTTAAGCCTGAAGTTTCAAGATATAATGATGACAAGCACGTACTCATGAACAGGATGAGAGAGTGTGTGTGTGTGTGTTAACCAAAGCAATGTGGTGTCACCGTGAGGTAAAAGGAGTGGAGATAGAGAGAAGTGATACTAGCAACTAGGCCACAGAGAAACATCCTGTGTGGTACCTCTGTTCAGAACAACTTAACACAGTATGAAGCAGTATGAAGCTCTGGCATATATTACAGAATTCATGACTTGAACCATGTTCAGGCATACTTGACATCTTGTAAGTTAATTGGTGTCATACGGTAAAAGTCTATGTTTGCATCTGCACCACCATAAAATTGTTCAAAACAGCAGAGAAGTAATTAACAACACAAAATAATGTGTATTGAAAAAGCAGACCACTGTGCAATCCTGAAAGCAACAGCATCAAAAACCCAAACACCACCTTGCATATGTTTACGTATATTTTTTCTGTTTCCCTCCGCCCCTGAGATATTCTTGGAATATGATACAGATTGCATATTAGCAAGCATATGCATTTAAGTTCTATGATTGGCTAAGGTGTGACCTGGGGACTTTTTGAGCAGGTCTGTGATCCTGTGCTGATAAGGCAACACAGCAGCAGTGTCAAGATTCTTCGTAATGATTACTCAAAACATAAGTATGATACTCACTGATAAATCTTGCTGTTCAACCCAACAACAGTCATTAGTCTCACTGCTCAGCTTGGCAGACTGCAGAGATTTTCCGAGCCATGCGTACTTCAGGTAATGTAATGTTTCTTTTTTTAGTATACTGTATAATTAGGACTGAAATAATGCATGGACTGAAATCAGGATTTAAGAGTGTTAAGCATGTTGAAGTGTATCAGCAAAAACATAGTTTAATACTTTCCTGGTGATCTGTTTCATGAAAACTTATTACCATGATTTGCACTGCTTAAAACAACATTATATGCAGCAATGTGCCACTTTTTAGGAATGTGTGTGTGTGTATAACACATTCCTAAAAAGTGGCACATTGCTGCATAATGTTGTTTTAAGCAGTGCAAATCATGTTTTGCAATATTCACCAGTTTGTAATATTCACCTATGACACCCCATAAAGTTGGAAAATACAAAGCAAGAGATTTAAGACCCTTCGTCTTTACAAAATCTCCCGAGATGGTCCACACTTGTGCATTCTCCTCTTTGACTCACCCCACTGTTTCTATGGAGTTTACATTAGGGGACTGAGATGGCAATGGCCGAAGCTTGATTTTGTGTTCAGAAAACCATATTTGTTTTGATCTGGACGATTGTTTTGGTTCATTGACCTGATGAATGATCCAATCAGGATCAACTTTTAGTGTCTTGTCAGAGATTGACATATTTCCTTTGAAAATGTTCAGATTTTTCTTGTTGTTCAGGATACCATGCACCTTAATTAAGTTATCAAGGCCATTGGGAATAAAAACAGCCCCACAATAGCACAACGCCTCCACCATAATTCTCATTAAGCATGAGATGCTTTTCAGTATAGTCATTCTATTTATGCCAAACACACCTAACGTGTTTCTAGTCAAAGAGCGCAATTTTCATTTCATCTGACAATAGACCACACTTCCAGACAAAGTCACTACCATTTAGTAACTCCTACCGTTTACATTGGTAATCTCTTGTCTTTCTGATGTTTGAGAAATGACTAGAGGATTTAGCCTCTGTGTCACTTTATTTTAGTGAAAAAGTACTACTTCTGAACTACTTCTGAAAGTTCAAAGACACTCTGATTAACTTAAATAAGTTGAAATTAGATAGGAAAATGCTTCTGTTAGGTTTTGTATATAAGATTTTCTAGGGGTGCCAATGATTGTGATTGGTACTGTGTACTGTGTATATATATATTAATAAATACATATATATATATATATATATATATATATATATATATATATATATATATATATGCAAATATTGATTTAATGTTGATTTTCTCTTCACCAGTATGTTTGTTGAAAATAACACTGTCACAAGGCTAAATGATTGAAAGACCGGGGGGGGGGGGCTTAGCCCCCAGGGTTGTAGGTAATGCACAACTTAAAGGAGAATTCCGGTGTGATATTGACCTAAAGTGTATTGAAACATGATACCGAGTGTGAACGTATATCTCATAGCCCATCTCGGCTTGTCCCCTGCACTCCAAAATCTGGCGCTAGTTAGCCGATGCTACCAACAATGCTTTTTCAATAGTGGTGCTTCGGCATCGGGCTAGCCATGCAAATAAATCACTGTTTTACACCCATTTACGAGGCTCAATGTATCTCCACACTTCATTGGTAGACTTCCGAGGGCCCTGACATTTAAAACGAGACATTGAGAACTTTGAAAAAGCACTGGTAGTTTACTTACAAGACGATTTATACAGACAGTATCTTCATGAAGTTTAGCGTTTGCAGCCATCTTGAATTTAGTCCGCGATAAGTCGAAAGCAACGAGTAAGAATGAACAGGTATGATAAGGGATCAGATTCCAAAAATAATTCAGTGGAAATGCATGGATTCCAGTTGCTGCTACTGGAAGAAACTGGAATCCATGCATTTCCACTGAATTATTTTTGGAATCTGATCCCTTACCAGATTTTGGAGTGCAGGGGACAAGCCGAGATGGGCTATGAGACATACGTTCACACTCGGTATCATGTTTCAATACACTTTAGGTCAATATCACACCGGAATTCTGCTTTTAAAAGGGCTTCAATGAATTGGTAGGTGGGCTACCCTTTGAGGCCTAGGCTATTTTCAATGTAATTTGACTATTAAGTTTATTCTAAGGGCCATCTGTTATACTAGGCTATATAGTTTTCAAGACAATATAGGCTACCCATATCTGGGAAAGTACTGTATGATGTGATCATGCTTGTAATAATAATATACAAAATACTAAAAGATTTCTATAGTTATTTTTGTCAGGTGAGAGACCAGGAGTGAGCACCTGGCCGCAGAGGCCTACTTTTTAGGCCTTGTTTTTTTGTAGTGTCTGGACTGTTTTTTCCATACTGTTTTTTTTGTATTGATAAATACACATTAATGTTACGTTTCGTTGTCTGCCCGTCCCTCACAACTCAAAAACGTTGTTATATCCCACAAGCCCTAGACCGGGATATAACAAAAAGCTGACACACCATTTCATTTTTCATTTCATATTTATTGTACAGGAAAATATTAAAAGTAACAAAGCTACAGTTTAAAACGGGCCTGACTCCGTAAGCCATTGTTGTATGAGGGCACTGGGTGGAGGGCCGTGGAAACTGACCTAGTGATACGCACTTGAGGCATGTTATGTGTTGATAAGAGAGAGATGAGTGTTCGTGAAGTACTGTGTTGGAGTTGAAAATAAAAAGAAATAGCATGACTGTAGATAAAATTTTGAAAGGACAGAGCATGTGATTGAGTGAGCGCAGTGCAGTGGTCTGTCCATTTGGGAAAATTACTGTGGATTTTCAAAGCTCGGTAATATAACCGGGCGATGGGTTCAGTAACTTTCTTTGTGGTGAGGGACCATATTGGTAGACAGTATGAGATGGTTGAGAATATAATGTATGTAAGGTGTATGTAATACTTATATGATGTGGTCATGACAAGAGTTTGATTTGAAAAGATTACAGGACTGGTGATGGATAGATGCTTTCTGGGTGAGCATCATCAGCATACATTAGGCATTTAGAGTATTTACACACAGCTGGGAGATCATTAATATATAGAAGAAAGAGTAAAGGCCCCAGAATGCTTCCCTGTGGGACACCCATACCACATCCCAAGGGCTGAGATATTGCATGGTCAATTTTTAACGGTTAGATTTAAAAATGCATGTGTGCACAAAGTGACCCCCCCCCAACAAAAAAGGTGAGATGTTCTCAGGAAGTGAAACCTGACTAGAAGAGAACACTGACAAGACTTGCATAATAATCCTCTCTTGATCTTGACTGGATGTAAATGTTGCAGAATACCATGGAATTCTAAAGGCAGATTACGCACTGACTCATTGTAAGGGCCATCAATAGTTAGGGCTATGCTATATCGTTTTCAAGACAGTGGCTACCCATATCTGCGAAAGTATGATGTGATCATACTTGATATGTTATGTCAAGGAAAAATACTTTGTGTCTCATGATTGTTACATTTATGTCACCTGAAGCATGATGGTAGAAATATCTATTCAAAAGCACAGTTGATCTGTGCATGCTATGATCAACTTTTGATTCTTTGATATGGAAACCAAGTTAATTATTTTGGGCTATAACATTAGAATTTCAGCTCAAACTTGGATACCATGTAGAGATTTGCTGCAATTTCAAAACTCTGGAACGGCTTCGCCTATACTGTATAGAAGAATGCTTCATATTGTCGTGTCCGGTATACTGTAGGTCTGCTGGTTAATCTGATGGTTTGCTCTGTGACATCTGTGCCACTCTTTGTGACATCTGTGTGATTTATGTAAGAGTAGGCTAGCCTACTCCGTGAGCGAGCAATTCAACAGAGAATAATGAATATGAATTTGGATGCATATTATCCTATTTAAGGCCTAACAACATCCCTGATCCCGGTTATGTTGAAGTAGGCCTAATCCGAAAGAAACCGGGATACTGTTCCATATATAGCCTACACCTTTATCCCGATTTCTCAGGCAAACGCGCGATTGCATTAGCCTAGGCTATAAACCGGGATAATGTGCTAATTGCTAATTAAAAGTGCTAATAGAACTTTATTGTTGGTAACCGCAATACTTAGCCTGGCTAGCGCCACCACTTCTCAATGAGACGTTGTCTGGGAACCAAACGTTCATTTTCTCGTATTTGAAAAAAATGCCCAGATCCGTTTATTGGGTGCCACGGATGTCTATCAAATGCGTCTGTGCATAGCTCATCATCGTCTTGCTTTCCCCCCTGTTCTGTGATTGGTTCCCTATCTCAGGCGTAAATTTGCTCCATGGTCTCCAGGCTGCCTTAGCAGCGTGAATCAAATCGCGCGCAAGGCAGCATGGGAACACCCAGGCTACGGAATACTAGTATTTATCATGTATACAGGGATATTAACCCTAGAACCCGATTGACGCAAAGTGCATCAAAAAACACACCCTTTCTTCTCATTGCTCAGGAACTGTTCAACGCAGCGAGATGACGGAGCAGAGGTGAGGCTTTCCAACGAGAATACGGACCTGTCTGTAGGCCTACGATCAAGTATGAAGACAAAAAAATATGAAATTAAATCAAATTGCATCATATTTACTGTCTATACTTCTCTGCGTTCACCTGCGCACCCATTACTCTCGTTCGAATTACTCGCATGGCAAGCATATCAGATGAAAGAGGAGACAGGGCTATTGGTACCAAGTATATCGATCCTTCTGAGTAGTAGAGGTCCTGGATAAGATTTGTATAAACTGGTAATGTATGAGGATATCTATCTATAAAGGGGAAAAAAAGTCACATTCACCTGTAGTGTGATAATAGTGTCACCTTTGTGGTCATTTTCTAGCCTGATGTAGTCAATTCTAGTCAGAATATGAGTCTGATACTGCTCCATTGGGATGTAATTATGGGGCGTGTTTCAACCGATACAGGGAGGGAATGCCTCTGCACTCAATTGGATAGACCTAACCAATCAGAGCAACAAAATAGCTTACCGTGAGGTGTAGGAAGAGAACACACGAACCATCCTTCTCCTATATCCCCTCCGTTTTTAAAAATAATTCTGTTGAACAGTGATATGCTACAAACATGTTAAACAGCTGGGAAAGGCTGTCGCAAATCCCTCGAACAGGTGGTCAATCAGATTTCAAACGAACGAGGGAACATGTCGCAATGCAACAGCGCTGTTTTCCCTTGATAAAAGTGAAACCACAAGTTTTCCCACATCTCAACTTTGGCCAAAGTTTTCAGAAATAATCGTTTTCAGTGATACAACATCATTAAATAATATGAATTTTCCATATGGGGTCTTAAAAGCCATGTATCCTTCTAGCCACAGCGTTTGTGTTTCAAACATAAGCCTAATCTAAGCGTGCTCAGATGATGTGATAGACCAGGCGCTGTTGCTCACCTGTCCATCATCGTAAAGCCTGATTTGATTGGTCCGCCCGATATAGGGCGAGCATACTTCCACCACAATGGAGCAATGCCAGACCGAACTTCCCGACCTCAAATGCTGTGGGCGGGACAAAGTTCGGAATGGCACACAGGCTAGTCATTTTCAGGACTTTCGAAAATAATAAATTCATATAGCTCGACTTACCCCACGTTTTTGTGTGTTGCAGTGGCTAAGCATTTTCATAATCCAACGCTATCATGTGTTTCTCCATGGCAAAGCATGTTCATAATCCGGTTTTGAAATCCTAGCAAATTCCTGCATGGCATCCAATTCAAGGCTCACATTGCATCCCAATTTGTTCGACAAAGAAACACCTTTTTGCCTTTACTTTGTTCATGGCAATGCAGAAAAAGTTGTTGTATCACACAGAATCTAACACGCAAACTCGTGTCATCAGGTCAGATTAGTTCATGGAGCGCAGAAAGATAATTTTTCATCACTAAATAAAAAATGCCATTTATTTCTGTAAGGTGCACACCACATATGTAAATTGCTCAGCCCCAAAGTCCCCCTCCACCATTCTTATATGACCAGGATAAATGCTTCTAACGAAAGGTAGTGAAAATGCCCTAAAACAGTCTAGGGTTCTAAGGGTTAATAACCGGGTTTCTCTGTGCTCATGTAAACACCATATCCTGAGTACGATCAAAATCGGGATAAGCCTCGTAACCGGGAGACTGAAGTGCATGGAGACATAGTCATAGTGATAGAAACAAAAAAGGAGCGTTGTCATCTTTTTTACGATGACATGGCATGTCCAAAATTATTCATCCCCTTTTTAAATTATCAGTGGAAACATCTTTATTTGCATCTTTCAAAATGGTTCTTAATACCTACCAAGCCTCTCCATGTCTCCACAATGTGATTCTAGACCGCACCTTTTTAACATCAATCCGGGTTTTTAGGCAGGAATGATTCTTTGCCATCACTCTGGCCTTATGCTCACTTTTTTGACGGATTGAGGTCTGGACTCTGGCTGGGCCACTCTAAAATGTTGATATTGTTCTCTGTTAACCATTTCTTCTCTCTATATATAGACATATATATGGCTGACACTGACAGCATTTAGAGTAGAGTAATGCATCAGAGGGCAATGACAGCCACAGCCATATCAGAGCTGTTGTATACACTACTCATCAGCTGCACCACATATATCATCAGCCCACACAGTTTAAAGTAACATCCTGTTAACAAAGGCAGACATGACCTTTTTCCTCTCTAACCATAGTGTTCTCCACCAACCCCTCTTTGCAGGTTGGCTGCTGTGTGCTTTGGTCGGTGGGCTGGTGTGGGATGCTGTGTGGTGCAAGAACATCTGCAATAGGACTTGTCCCAACTGTTCACTGGCAGTGAACATTTCCCCTAAGTTACCTGAAGACCATAATAAAACACTCCAGAGGCTGCTTAGTTCCATCCATGAACTGTATAATCAATATGTAAGTTATGCTTACCAAGATAACTACAAATGAATGCGCAAGTAATAGATATAATAATCACATAACTGCTGAATGGGTTTGGTGTATAAGCATCCTAGGAAACTAGATAGGGGCATGCTTGAAATAGAGAATATACTTAAAAAAAGGATGTGTGCTGCTCCTTGCCTTGCCCTTATAACAAAAGTGCTGAAGCACATCATTGCATTAATTAATATGAATAGTTACAGACATTGTAGAGGATATTTTCGGTCCTCCGACATGATCATCTGTTTTCAGATATTGAAATTTGGTTTCACTTTCATTAAGATTGTGAGATAGGGGTGAGGGCCTGTACTTGCCTGATTGCCCTTATTCAGTTTTGACTTTAAGGTTGAACAATACCAGCTAGTTGGATATTAGTTTTTTGGATTGTTATTCCCTGCTCTCATTCCTTAGCTGTTGGTCATTGGTCAGGAGTGTGATATTTATAGGTTGTGATTACTCTGACAATGATTAGGATGTTTGAATATAATGATATCAAAGCAGGAGCACATACAACGTGTAACTGTTGGTATTGTTACTTATAAATGTCTTCCAATTTGAAGGAAAAGAATGTGGCAAAGAAGAAATGTGAAAATCCCCTTTACCAGAAGCCCCTAAGTGAGGTGTGCCTCCCTGCTTACTCTAACGGTTGTGCCGATAGCAGTAACAACTCTGCTTGTGCCATTGACCAGGCTCTGAAGCTGGCTGAAGACTGGATGTGCGATGAAGGGCGCGACACGTTGGTGTGCTGTATGAAGAAGAGAAGGTCTCTCTTCGAAAAATATGTGATACGTAACTCAACTTGTCCCCATATTAATTTGAATTCTACTCATGCCAATGGAGCTTACCAAAAGAAGTGCGTTGGGCTGAAAATCCTGGCCACACTAAAATTATGGCTGTACGAGTATGTGTATGAACAAGAACCACCTGAATTCCCACGCATCTCTTACAATTCTGTCCTTTGAGAGGCTGCTATGCTTCATAAGTAATTTGCATGAGCCATGTTCACTTATAGGCTATAAATGTTCATGACTGTCTGACATTATTACTCAATTAAGCATGTAAATCAATATACTGTATAGCATAAAGGATTGACATGTTAATAAAGGTTAAAATGTGAGAAAAATGTGTCTGTTAAATAAGCTTGTTATATAAAAATATTACTGTTTTGACTATTTCATCCTTGGAGGAAGAAATGTTAAATTTATGGAAATATTGAGTTTAATAAGCAGCAGCATCATCATCAGTAGTAGTAGTAGTAGTAGTAGTAGTGGTGGTTATAGTAGTAGTAGTGGTGGTTAGTAGTAGTAGTAGTGGTTATAGTAGTAGTAGTAGTAGTAGTAGTAGTAGTAGTAGTAGTAGTAGTAGTGGTTATAGTAGAAATTATAGTGTTAGTAGTAGTGGTTATAGTAATAGTAGTAGTGGTTATAGTAGAAGTAGTAGTAGTGGTTATAGTAATAGTAGTAGTGGTTATAGTAATAGTGGTAGTGGCTATAGTAGTAGTGGTAGTATTGGTTATAGTAATAGTAGAAGTAGTAGTGGTTATAGTAATAGTAGAAGTAGTAGTGGTTGTAGTAGTAGTAGTGGTTATACAGTAGTAGTAGTAGTTATAGTGGTAGTGGTTATAGTAGTAGTGGTAGTATTGGTTATAGTAATAGTAGAAGTAGTAGTGGTTATAGTAATAGTAGTATTGGTTATAGTAGTAGTGGTTGTGGTTATAGTAGTAGTGGTAATAGTATTACTATTACCACTACTACCATTACTGTAGTGGTTATAGTAGTAATTATAGTGGTAGTGGTTGTAGTAATAGTAGAAGTAGTAGTAGAAATGATCAGTCTAAGGAGATGTATAATGTGTTATGCATAAGCAAGGGTGGTGTTGTACATGTAGAATGTGTATCAAAAGGACAGACCAAAGCTGTCTTAACAAGGATCTGAAATCCAGCATCATGCAAAAAATCTTACTTGTAACTGCACTTAGGCTACAAGTGTGATTTTGTGATCACTTACATCTTCATACCTCAACTACAAGATAAATCAACTCTTACATAAAAGTAGTGTCCACTCCCCAGACAGAAGCCACTTCCCAGATATCCAATTCCCAAAAGCAAGATGAATATGCTTGCAATTGTTTCTGCTATTCTGAGAGAGAAAGATGTAGGGAGCACACACTAATCCCGGCGCAGTGAGCTGCCTGCATCAACAGCGGCGCTCGGGGAGCAGTGAGGGGTTAGGTGCCTTGCTCAAGGGCACTTCAGCCGTGCCTACTGGTCGGGGTTCGAACCGGCAACCCTCCGGTTACAGGTCCGAAGTGCTAACCAGTAGGCCACGGCTGCCCCCAATATATAGTCCTCGGGTAGAGGACGTATCAGATATTAAACTGATAAGAACAGATACTACACTTGATCTTAGCCAAAAGGCCGAGAAGCGATGAAGAAGATGAGAAGATGATGTGCTAATTGGCAACCAACATGATGAGGCTTAATATAGCTGGAATGACTGAACTAGGTAGATGAGGTTTAATATAGCTGGAATGACTGAACTAGGTAGATGAGGTTTAATATGTTGGAATGACTGAACAGTTAAATAGGTGGATAGTTTAAAAGGTTAAATTATTTGCTAGGTAAATGACGTTTAATATAGTTGGAATGACTGAACTAGGTAGATGAGGTTTAATATAGTTGGAATGACTGAACAAGGTGGATAGTTTAAAAGGTTAAATTATTTGCTAGGTAGATGAGGTTTAATATAGTTGGAATGACTGTTTTTAATAAATAGTTTAAAAGTATACAAGTTACAAAGATGAAAAATACAAAGCCTAGATGTCCTAAGTAAGACCTACGTAACATAGTTTGAATGAATTTTCATGCACTGTAATAATAATAAATATGGCTGCAAGCAGTAATGAATGGGATCCAAGCAAGTCTGAACATTGCATTTATGAGTCACAGTGGCAACAGCAGGCCCAAGAAGTTTTGAGTACATCCTGCAATGTTTGGGAAATTAACCTGCGTCTCCCATGTTGTAAGCTACATTGCTAACTGCTGTAGCAGCTAGCCTTGCACAGGACAGTTTACCCAGCAGGTCATAGCAGATTGGAGCAGCAGGGAAGAGTGCAGAACCAAGGAGATGCTGGTTTTAAGATATGGTGTGACTTACTGGTCTCTCTGTTTTGTCACGTTTTACATACTACTTCACAGATTTAGCATCTTCTGGATTGAAAATGAATTTGTTAACCATTGCACGCCAGAGGACACTAGCACAAATGAATAGGCTAGGCTACTATGGGGTTACAGGGAGTGTGGCTATTTGAGTGATATTAACGTGCTTGGCAATAAATGGGGTCCATAAATATTGCAGCAGTTTATAAAGATTGATCACAGGTACCAAAACTGAAGCTTTATATCAGAAGATATATTAGCAATGCAGTCATTAATCTCTGCGCAGAGAGGTCTAATAAACATTAGGCAATCAGGATACAGAGACAAAGTCTGTGCGCCCAAGAGACAATCAGTTGTTTCTCACACACATTTGTAACCGACTTTAACCAGTCAGTTACATGATTTATAAATAAACAGTCTTTCTATGGCTAGAAGTGATGCAGAGGAGGTGAAGAGTTGATTTGTCAGCATTTATTCCTGGTCCCTTTCCAGACTTCCAAAACGTGAGAGACAAATAAAAATACATATAGATACCGTAAGCTAGGCTACATAATGTAAGCTATATACTGTTCAGTACATTTTGTTTAATACAGTGTGAAATAAACAGCCTACAATAGTAGTCATGCACTTGACTTTGATCGTATAGTATAGGTTACAATATACAAAACATGAAATAAACCATACAGTAATAAGAAGAGACATGACAAATCTTAGTTTTATACATTTTCTAACGGTGTGTTTCCACACACCGAAATTTCGTGTCACTCTCATTGAGTTTGAATGGAGACGAAATTCGCCCTGGTTGGGCGAAATGAGCGAATCGCCGAGGCAGGCGAAAGAACGTTGGCGAAAGTTTAACTTTATTTAAATGAGGACCATTGGAGAACCGCGGGGGCCTCACCAAGCAGTGGTCCACCTCCTCGTGGTCCTCACACTCGTCCAAGAGAGGAGGTGAGTGCACAGGATGCAAACACGCATCGACAGACAGACGCACACATACACGCACGCACGCACAATACGCACACATGCACATATCAGCTCTCAACCACTATTTGGAATGTGTCTTATGTAGGTATGTTTAGAGTCATTGTGTGTGTGTGTGTGTGCGTAAGTAAATGTGTGTTTGTGTGTGTGTGTCCTTACTTTCCCTGTCAGATGCTTTAACAGCTATTTTTAGCAACAACACTGACATCACTAGAGATAGCTTTCACGCCCCACAATTCATCTCATAACCAGAATGTACACACACACACACACACACTCTCTCCCTCTCTACCTCTGTCTCTCATACACACACATTCCTTCACACTTCCTTTGCTTTGCTGCTGTCTTTGGTCTCTAAGGGTCTCACATAAGTGGTCACCCACCCACACATGTGCAGACACACACACAGGGACACAGAGAGAGAGAGAGAGAAAGAGAGAGAGAGAGACACACACACACACGCACACACAGAAACACACATGCTTGCAGCTCAGAAATGTGCATGCATGCCTGTGTACGTTCAGACATCAGATGAAAAGTCAGACTAAAAGATCTCAGATAAAAAGTTATCAGAGTCAAGTTTCAGGAAAACAGCTATCTGTTAACTGGTACAACAAGCAAACTTATTTGTGATATAATAGGCTACAAAATAGTTTCTGAAAGCTTCTGACAGCGTCCCCGAAAAAAAAAGCCACTCACACCAGCCACTAGGCTATAGATATATAAAATGATTAAAATGTGCTACTGTCCAACTTGATCTAACTATACTGTGTTGCCTACATAATCTGATTTTAATATGTACAGATATGTAGGCTATATTTAACATTTAACATTTATTTTCTATTTGGTCTGTTATGAAATCATGCATTGACCCATTTAAGCACAGCTCAGTTTTAAGAAACTTAAATACATGCATGCTTAGCATTTTGTGAAAAGAAATCATTAAGGCTACATTGACAAACTCTTAACCGTGAGCTGCCTGTATATTCTTGCTTAAAGCCGAAAGACCATGTTGAATTTTGCTACAATTTATTTCAAAACCGGATTACTCTGGAACAGCTACACGGGAATACATTACACCTTTGTGTTCGGTAAGGTCTGCTGTTTATTCTGATATATGGTTTGGCATGTGTTGCATGAAGAGTGTTCCACCGAGACAAATGGATGTGGAGATGGGCGCAGAGAATAATTATTCAATCTCTTGAAGTTATTTTTTCGCGAACTGTTTATCACAGCAAATAGTGGCTAGCTAGCACCGTTTAAAAGCTGAGAAAAGGCTCTTTCATGTGACACATGTGTGATGAGTAGCCTAGCCCAGTGGTTTTCAAAGTGGGGGCCGTGAGGGGGTGCTAGGGGGGCCCCAGCTAGTTGGAAGGAAAAATAAAAGCAACAAATAAATACATTTGAAAATGTTTAAATATACCTATTACTATGAGGGTTGTTATACAAATGCCATTATAATAATTTGTCGCATATCTGAACATTATTTTCCATGATAATGACTGGGAATAATAGCAGAGTGATAGCTCTCATATAGCAGAAAGCCCCAAATGTAATTTTTACACACTGTATGCTCCATCACAAAGTGCTTGTGGCTAAAATAATTATTAAGATTAGCTTAATGTATTTTTAAATTTGCCGTAGTATTGTCGATGGGTTTAATAACACATCAAGGGGGTCCTTGGCCAGAACCTAGTGGTATTTGGGGGGCCTTGTCGTGGAAAAGTTTGGGAACCCCTGGCCTAGCCTACTTCTCGAGGAGTTCAACAGAGAAGAATGGGTGAATTTGGACGCACTTCATATGCCAAAGTGAAGCTGAAGCGCTACGCAATGCTGCGCAAGAGACTGCGGCTCACTGGTAGTTATTAGGTAACTTCAAATCAGCGCGATTTACCCTTATAGGCTACTGCACATAGACCTCTCCAGAATAAGTCCCGCCTCCGTAACTTCCGTATCCATCCAACTTCCGGGCGTCGATTGTCTATGGGAAATAACATCAAAGATTGTTAAGGCGGAGCAAGATGTTTCATCAGGAGCCACTTCCGGGAACCCGGATCGCACGAGGGGGGGTCAAAATCCCCCTTTATGCAGAGCAGAGGCAGCGACTGCTCCATTGAAGTCTATGGGCATAGCTCAGAATTTCACCACATATGCTAAGGTCTTGGTTCTATAGAGTTAGGAATGTGAATTTCGGGCACGTTTTCACGATCCTCAAACCCTTCTGAACATTTCAGGTACATTTTTAGCATTTTTGAGCATTCCAGTCTGGAGAAAATCAACCTTATATCAGGTGTGCGCTGGTTATTTATGCAGCTGCTGTTGGCGGTTTACAGCGTGCGCTCGTCAATGCGTCATCGACCGCCTCTTTATGCAGACAGGATTCGATCCCCATTTCGCGCCCATAGACATGAACTACGACGAAGTATCTTGCTCCGCCTTAACAATCTTTGATAACATTGCGTTTTGAAATATCATACCGGTAAAACATCTGTAGGTAGCGAAGTAGAAAAAAATGGTGGGCAGATTGGCCTACACACCTCTGCCATCTGGTTTCCACTGGATTTTTTGTCGGCGCCGATCATACGATCTTTACGATCTTTCAAAACATGATAAGCATGAAAGCATGATAAAACATGAAAACATGATCAGATAAGTACTAATGCATGTAGTACACTTGTGCGTTTAGGTTTAGTTATCACCATCTGTTAAATCAAACTTTTCCCAAAGCCAGTTGGAAGGAGAGTTATACGACGTCCTTGCCATTTATAAAATTGACAAGACAAGCCTCTTGTTCCTGCTTTAATTGCGTGATGCCCTCGAGAGTTGAGACAACTTTGCGGATAGCTTCTAGTAGGGGTGTGAATCTCTCATGTAAAAGACGATACGATTCGCATCTAGATACATGGGCACAATTCGATACAAGAAAAGATACATGTTCATAAAAAACGATTCAGTACGAATCAATGCGATGCAATTCGATGCAGTTCAAGAATGAAAAGCATTCTGAAAGATTTTTTATCATTTGCTCAAGGTGCACATTAATTTTATATTATTAGTTATCATGGTCATGGTTGTCAATTAGGCAAAAAAAATGTGTGAATATGATTATCTAAACTGAAGTTTGCTTCATATACTGTATTGAAATGAAAAAAGAATAGTCTACATTTCAGTCAAACACAGCAGCCAAATACAACATTTTTGTTATAGACTTTATAGATTTTATGGTTATATCTGATTGTTTTCATGGAGCTGTAGCCTTGTTGAGGTTAGACAATGCCGAAATAAAATAAAACAGTGCTTAAGACACTCTTGGCCTTTTCTCATATAGCCTACAAGAATAAAATAGGCCATATCAATGAACTCTCTGGGTTTATTTTGTTCCAACGGTAGACCTAATGCAGAAACTTATAATGCCACAAGTCTGAGTGAATATGAACTAAATAATTGGCTAATAATTTGTGCATCGTTTTAGCAAGGGCCAAATTATTATTTAACATTAAGGAATCCCTTCATCAAACGTAAGGATATACTCTAGCAGCGGTCCTCAACCACCGGGCCGTAGGGACATTCCTAACAGGGACGTAGCCTAAGAGTTTAAAAAAAATGCATGCAAACTAAATAAACTCAATTTAATTCGCAATAATGTCACATTCGCAATAATACCCACTGACGATGGTGAGCCAGAATCCTCAAAGAAAAAAGAGGGTCATTCAATACGAAATATGACGAGTCATATTAAATATGAACATATTAAATATGACGAGTCATATAAATATGGTTTCGCAGAGACCGGTGACTGGCATGCACCAAGTCCTTCATGTGTGGTATTTGGCGATAGTTGTCAAACGAAGCAATTAAACCATCAAAGTGGTTCGACATCTAGAGTCCAATCATCCTACACTTAAAGACAACCCCCTTGAGTTCTTTGAGCGTAAGAAACGCGAGCAAGAAGGACAAAAAACTATAGCGTAAAACCACATCGGTGAACGTGGCTGCGCTAAAAGCCTCATAGTGGCTAGTCGGATTGCTAAATCTAAGAAGCCCTTTACTATTGGGGAAGAGTTCTGCCTGTTGGTAAAGGCATGTGCAATGAACTCCTTGGGGAGGCTGCAGCTAAAAAAAATAACTCAGGTACCGCTTTCTGCAAGCACTGTCCATAGGCGAATTGATGATATGTCAGAGGATATTGAGGCACAGTTGTTAGAGAGGGTGAATGGGTCACCGTGGTACGCTATCCAAGTTGGTTAGTTGCAGGTCACTGGCCAGAGTGTTTGAGTTGCGAGAGCCGCTGCAGAGATTTCTTACAGAAAAAAAGTCACCGTTAGCTGCATATTTTAGTGATGAGGGCTGGGTGTCAAAACTCGCTTACCTGTGTGACATTCGGGTTGCTTAATGACCTCAACCTGTCACTGCAGGGGAGAATGACGACTGTCTTTAAACTGGCAGATAAAGTCGCTGCATGCGAAGCTTGATTTGTGGGTACGAGTGGATCGGGGTGTATTTGATATGTTCCAAACAGTAGTGGGGGTTTTGGGAGAGACTGAGGCAGGGCCCTTTCTCTCGCAGCTGGTGCGCGATCAACTTGTTGCGCTTTCAAATGAGTTTGAGCGTTACTTCCCATTCTCCAAAGATCCACGGCAAACCAATGAGTGGGTGGGTCCGCAACCCATTTGTCAATATCCCGAATAGTCCTAACTTGTCAGCGCAGGAGGAAGAGCAGTTGATCGAAATTGCAAATGACGGTGGTCTTAAGAGTGTGTAGGCTATGAGGAAACCTCTCTGGCGGGTTTTTGGATGAAAACCAAAGCAGAATATCCCGAGAATTTCCCACCACGTATCTATGCGAGGCCAGGTTTTCGGCAATGACTGCAAATAAGACCAAATTGCGCAATCGACTGGACATTTCAAACACACTGAGGGTGTCACTGTCTTCCATCACCCCCAGATGGAACCTTCTTGTTGCAGGGAAACAAGTGCTCCCACTGATTATATTCGTAATGCACGTTTAGTTTCCATGTTACCATATTTTGTTAAGCATGTTAACACATGATAGATGTAGCTTCAAGTTGTTCAATTTTCATAGTTCATATTGTTCAATTTTCACTTCTTCAAGTTCACGTTTTTCACATTTTTAAGAGTTCGTTACCTTCACTGTTCATACATTACTGGAGCTAGTTCTTTTCAAGTAGCCTAATGCATGCATGCACCCCAACCCCCACCGGTCCGTGAAAAAAAAAATGGGGATCAAACCGGTCCATGGTACATAAAAGGTTGGGGACCCCTGCTCTACACGTATCGTTGCTGTTTAGTGTTTAATTTCGCGCTGGATTTTGAAAAACAAAAGAGTAAAAACTGTAAAACAAACGACCGAGTGCGAGTTGTCACGTGCTTAAGTTGCAGTAGATGTATGGGTAATGAGGTCATTTGACAACTTTGGGCAATGAATGTAGCCAAAAACGAACTGCATTACCCACAATTCCGTGCCAAGTATAGTTTCAAAACCGGACGTGGGATGAACGCGCTGCTTGGAACGTAAATAAGAGTTTGAGCGAGCAGAAAAGGTTGTGAACCGATTCGTAACAAGTAAATCGATATAACGACCGGTTCATTTCAGTTTTATTCCGATACGGGGCTTCACGTATCGATGTAGCCGTATCTTACACGTTAAAAACAGATACCGATACGTATCAGTTAATCTTTACACCCCTAGCTTCTAGCGTCTCTTTCTCCGTCGCCATTGTTGTTATGCTGTTGAACTACAAGCTTTGCTGGACTACAAGCAACTCGGCAGGCAAGTTCCGCGTCATCACTCAACTGTTCGCTGAATGGCTCGGCTACACATGAGCCGTATAATGTGGGTTGGGCCAGACTACGTGCGAGACCTAAATCAAATTTAGGGCGGAAGAGGGAGGGAAAGTGAAAACCAGCGCCCCAAGTGGTTGCGTTCCTATCAAAGAGCAGCTCCAATGTTAAGTCCCATAGACCTATTTTTTTTTTAAATACTGTGAAGCCAAATCAGCGATCTTATCCACCAAAAATATTTTTCACTGTCTATACAGTAATAATCTTCTAACTGTGAAAATATCAGACCATATTTTGCCTTATTTAAAAAAAAAATCGAAATTGCTCCTTTTGTTTCATAAACGAACTACAAAAAAAAAGCGCGTTGACTTTACCCTTCGACCTTACTCACGGTAGCATGGTTTGTTTATTAGCCTGGTTAGCATTGCCACTTAACACTTACTGCCAGCTCTTCATGTGAGTAGAAGCACAACACCAGTTATCCAGACATAAAGGTTATCACCACGCGGTTTACATCACCTTCCGTTATTACAAAAATATGTAAGCCAGTTAAGGAAATTGCTGTATTGATCAGTTAGAGATTAAAAGCCCCAAACCTGTGACGTCACATGCAACTGTAGTTTGTTATCACCATGTTACGACAAAAAAACTCAAAACAATTCAACTGATCCTAAAATAAGGTATGACCACTTGAAGCAATAGAGGTGACCCCAGTGCCTAACATATGGAAGGCATTAAATTAAGATCCCAATGTGCACCGAGATATATTTTTTCTAAAAAAAAATCCCATCCCCTCCGCTAAACTCTAGGAACGCAACCACTAGATGGCGATGAGATTACTTTCCCTCCCTAGTACGTACAGGATGGTATGTAGGATGGTAACAACCAGGCTATACCAAAGATTGTTAAGGCGGAGCAAGATATTTCATCAGGAGCCACTTCCGGGAACCCAGATCGCACAAGGGGGGGTCATAATCCCCTTTTATGCAAAGCAAAGGCAGCGACTGCTCCATTGAAGTCTATGGGCATAGCTCAGAATTTTACCACATATGCTTGGTTCTATAGAGGTAGGAATGTGAATTTCGGGCACGTTTTCATGATCCTCAAACCCTTCTGAACATGTCAGGTACATTTTTAGCATTTTTGAGCATTCCAGTCTGGAGAAAATCGACTTTATATCATGTGTGCGCGGGTTATTTATGCCGCTGCTGTTGGCCGGTTGCAACGTACGTCATTGACACGCCTCTTTATGCAGACAGGATTCAATCCCCATTTCGCGCCCATAGACATTAACTACGACAAAGTATCTTGCTCCGCCTTAACAATCTTTGGCTACACAAAGCCAAGATCCTTCAAAAGAAGAGTCCCATTGCTCCCAGGGACTACTCTGCTACAGTTACTGAGTTGAATTATTCCAAGGGAGGGGCACTGCATGTGAGCTGATCATGTCACTTCTGAGTCCACCATCACTGGTCATGCAAAATGACCCAGTGTAGTTGCATTGATCTGACTTGAGCTGTCCTAATTGTGTAGTGCCATTAGCCACCACACGGGTGTTGAATCGCTGTCCAAGGGGAAACACCAATTCCGTTACAAGTTGCACACGGTCTCCAGGGGACCAGGCCAACACATTTATGTCGGCCGAGCATCCCTGTCCTACACTTTTCAGAGGTTGGGAGTCAAAGCTTGCGTTCCAGTAATTCCGATTGTATCCAGGATGAATGGCCAGTGCTATCAAACAGCGCTTCTTACCATCACTCACATCTTGGATTCGGAGGGGGTTGCCTTGGGTCGAGTGTGGCATGTGGGGGAACACACATAGCAGCTGGTCTTGTTCACAGCTTTCGCCTTATAGACCCTTTCAAGAGAGTTCCATTATCAGCATCATAGTTGGCCCCACAAGACTTCCGTTTTTAACATTCCATATGTTATCTTAATGTAGAGGAAGTAGATTGGGGCCCAAATAGAACATTCAAGCATTGTTTTTGTTTTTATTGATGAAAGGGTCTATATCTAGCGTATCTCCACCATAAATTCAGTTCATGCATTTATGTTTAGATGTTTAGGGTCCTCTCGTAGGTCCAGAGCTGAAAAATTGGCCTCTCACAGAGCCCTTTCACAGAGGCACACAGCTCTTGACCTCTTAAACAGGTGCAATTCACTCCTCCGCACAGAAGAGCTACTGTTGTTACAAAACAGATGCGACCCAGGTGTTAATTTAGCAAAATGTGAAAAAAAAAAAAAAGTCAAGTCAAGTCAAATTTATTTCATCCATAAGAATGGAAATTACAGTGCTTACGCCCACCGTCATGCTCACATTAAACAAAAATAATAATAAAATAAATAAACAAGATAATAATAACCCTACAAGATAATAAGTTAACATTAAATACACACATATACAACTAGAAAAGCTCTACAAATGTACGTTTAAAGTGCTTATTGTGCTGCCTAACCGCTTGTGGTATAAAAGAGAGAGCATACCGCTTAGTGCGTGTCACCGGTGGTCTTAACCAACCACTGCGCTTCATACCCTTGTTATCCAAACAAGCATGGAGAGGGTGACAAGAGTCCTGCAATTTTCTCCAGGCGGTCATAGTATACGCTATCAATTGTAATCGTCCAGCTACAGTATTTTTCCTGCCCTTTTGTTCAGTTTATCAATCCTATTCTTCTCAGTAGACCCTGCATTTCCACCCCACCCCACAACAGTAACTCCACACACTACATATAACAAGACATATCAGAATTAACATTAAAGGGACACCAGGCAAGCCTGATGCTTTTTCTCTACGAAACTCCCCCTCGCTCGGTCTGAAGCTCTTTTCCTTTTCTTTGCGTCTTCCGTCAAGGGTTTTCGCTGCTTCTTCGCCGGCTCTGCCATTATACACACGTTTGCAACAATCTCTAGCGTTTCGTTAGCCTGCCTCTGTGCTGTAAACTGATCCTGCTTCGGTCGGCGGGTAGGATACACCGAACTTGCAAGTGGGATATTCTTTCTACAGGCAGTAGGGGCGGGTGAGAGAGCCTTCATTCGCCCCGTAATGAGTCATTTAACCATATACTGACTTACGAAGATGATTAATTAACACGAAAACGTTGCCTGGTGTCCCTTTAAAAGACTGCAATATTTCATCCAGCAGTGATGAAATATGATCAGTCCATGTCAGCTTATCATTAAAAACAACACTCTGGTATATGTGTTCGCTCTTTCTACAGTTGCCCCTTTAATTTCCATTTCCATCTTGACATTGAGCTCCAGAAAGTGACTGCCACAATATTCAACAAAGGCTTTTATCTCTTTTCTATAGCGGCTATTATCGTTGTCTTCAATTAGACCTATGGGGTATCGTCTGCAAATTTCACTTCTTGGCAACTTGAGTGTTGTGGGCAGTAATCTGCTGTGTAAATATAGCAAATAAGAAAGGTGATAGAACTGTGCCTTGGGGAGAACCTGTATTTGTGGTGATTTTTCCTGACTTTATGCTTGAGTTCTACTTGACAGATTGGGTTCTGTTCTCTAAAAAAATTAAAATAAATAAACTGAAAACCCTTCGTACCTTCATGTTTATGAGCTTTTCAACCATGATATGTGGTTGAATAGTATTAAAAGCTGAACTATAACATTTTGCTGTAACGCCCACTAGTGTCCAGGTACATACGGTCCAGTTTAAAAACAATAGCATCTTCTGCCCCCCTTCCTTTCTGGTGTGCAAAACTGGTAGGGATCAAGATATTTCTCCACATGTGGCTTTAAGTTATTTAAAACTATTTTTTTACACACTTTCATGACGACCGAGGTGAGGGCACCGGTCTTAGGTCATTCATACACTCCACTGCTTTCTTTTTATAGCGGTATGATACAGGATTCCTTCCATAAATCAGGCAAAACATTAGCAGAAAAACAATAATTAAACAAAGTAGAGAAGCTACTGGCTTTGGTGGCTTTCAACTTTCTAAACATATTATACACCTCATGCTCATTAGTTTGTAGAGTATATTCTCCTTCTGGGGTGCTGGTTAACTGCTCTCTAAGACTAATTCTTTCATTAGAAAAGTCAATTTTATCAAATCTATTGTAAAAGCTATTTAACTAATTTGTTTATTCCATAGAGATGTTTAGTTGGTGCCTTTCAGCCTTGCCTTTGCCTACATATCCACTCATTAGCTTCATACCTTCCCACACCTTCATGTCATTCTCTTTTTTTCTACTTTTTTCGGTTTTCTACTTCACATTTACACCTATATTTATTAATTTCCTTTCTAAGTTCTTTATGGACCATTTTCGATGACCCTTTGTCCCCCCTAGCTCTCTTTTACCTTATTAACCTTCAAGTCTCATTATTTATCCAGGGTTTACAATTTGCATACAGCTTGACCCTTTTCTGCGGAAAACCACATCAGTACAAAATTTAGTAACCCTTTACTTGACGGGTGAGTTCATAACACATTCATAGCAGCTGTCATAAACTGCCCATAAAGCATTCATGACTCAACACTCATACCAAACCTTTCATGAATGTGGAAGACAGAACGATGACAACTTGTCAAAATAAAAGTCCAACAATCGCAAAGCAGCATTGTTGTTTTTGTTCCAAACCTCTTGCCTGATCACGTCACATCTGAGTCAATGGGCTATTCCAGTAACCTGACTCTCACCAGATGAATTTCGTTCAGACTAGCTCCACTCATCCATCTGGGATCAATCCATTGGAGAGGTGTTTCAGAAGGCTGGGCCTTATCAAAAATCCATGCATATGATTTGGATACGTCACATCTATGAAACTCCCGCCCTGCGTCCTGATTGGCTCTACCATAAAATCTGGTGCCGAAATCACTCTCAATGGAAGCGATCCCAGATGGATGTGAGTGGAGCTAGGCGGAGCTAGTGTTACATCCTGCCTACTAGGCTATGTAACCAGAGAGGGAAGACCACGCGGATTTTGCCGTATAAAAATATGTATTTATTTAAGTTAAAGGATTAACAACGTAGGTTAAGTAAAGTCAGTATAAATGATAGGTTGGGAAATAAAAGTGTATGCGATATGAGAATTGAGGTGTCGTGCGTAAAGAAACAAATAGCCAAAATGGTGCGGGAGAGGAGGATAAGCGGCGGCCTCCACAACCAGGTCTGACGAGATCTTAAAGCCCACGATCCAGGAAGTAATCACACACGTCGCGCTACACCTGTGCCACACCTGTGCTTGGCCCACCTGTAGAGGAGACGTAAGACAGGGGAAAAAAGCAACAATGAGGAGGAGCCCGGCAGGTCCGTGACACTAGGCGGAAATTCATCTGGCGAGAGTCAGGTTACTATTCCAGTGCCAAAAAGACAGAACATGGTCAAGCAAATAAATTTTGTTTCATAAAAATGTATTTGTTTTATGATGTAACCTTTGCAGATGATTTCTCATCTTTCTCATCTACTGGGAATGTCCAACCGTTCCAGGTTACACAAACACGGGTCAGCTGAATGTAGGCTAGTTTAAATTTGCCTCCAATATTTCATAAAGGATACCATTAATTTAACCTCCAGCCTCCTGGTTTTATTTTTATGCTCATTGAGCTCCATGCAAATCAAACCCTAATAGGCTAATTGAAATAAAACCATGCCTATCTCTTGGTATAGTGAAGGGTATGTGATGATGTGGGACTATTTTAATTCTAAAGGCCAAGGGAACTTCATCAGTTCCATAGTTCCATCAGATGCATAGTATCCTGGACCCATGAAATAACTGACCTTTAAAAATAAAAATTTGCCTGCCTCTTTGGGAATTTAACATAGGGGTGCCAATACTTATGACCCCTGTATTTTAAAGGAACCGTATGGAGGATTGTGGCCAAAACTGGTACTGCAATCACTTTCAAATGACTCTAGAGCGGTGTATCCCCTCCCCCTCCCCCCGAGTCGAGGTTGCCAGCTAGGCTTAGTGTTGCCAATTTAGCGACTTTGTCGCTAGATTTAGCGACTTTTGGCCGTCTCTGGCGACTGAAAAGTATATCTAGCGACTGACAACAAATCTGGTGACTTTTTCGTGTGTCTGGCGACTTTTGTTTTCTCTATGCGTTATCCTTCGGTTTGCCGAGGCTGACTGCAGCAGCAGCTTAAAGCGTGAGAAAAATCTTATCGCAAAGATGCCAAACTCTGTTTCGTTGTTGAAACGTCAGAAAATCTCCCCTCTCATGCCTGTTTCATTGTGAATTACATCGCGAATTTGCCCAAAGCGTTGCCCCATGATTATAAAAGGAATGACTGACCTATATAGTATCAGCCCATTTTATTAACAGTTAGTAGATGTTCTATAGATCTAAGCTCAGACAACGGTCATTGGAAGGTGCAGCAACTTCGGCTGAAATTACAAGAGAGTCAACGAGACGAGAGCAATGACATGATGACAGGGAAACAGGGACACGCTTGCCAGCATCGTTCAACAATTGAACAAAGGAAGTAGGCTAGCCTACAACTTAATTCACAAGCAAAGCAGTGAATGTTAGAAAAACCTATAGCATTCGTTTAGGCTATGTAGGCCTAGCTTCAATGTTGTCAATGCAAGTTGATGCAGGACTGTCGGCTGAGTAAAAAAAAAATTCTACCGCTCTGTCCGAGTGACGTTTAAGCCTATATTATGTAGCCTAAATATATCCAAAATATAGCCATTGCCTCAAGGGTACATTGCGTGTAGGCTACCCTATGGTCACATTATAATCAGACTTCAAGCAGTGCAAAGCAGATGCAGCAGTGAATAGGTTGGAAATGACTGCTTTTCAGCCACCTGATGCTAGTGTAGTCTAGATAGGCTACAGAAAGTAAAGTGTAGCCTATCAATAAATATACAAGTATATTAAATCAAATATATTTAAACTACGCTCTTAAAGCTGCCTATATGAGTAGGAGAAAAGCAAATAGGAGTAAAAGGGAATTGAAGGGCCATTAATGTTGTTGTTTTTTTTTTTGGGGTGCTGACGGCGATGATCGCAAATTAGCGTGACGTCATCTAGCGACATTTAGCGACTTTTGGAGCTGGCTTTAGCTACTTTTTATTCGAAATAGTTGGCAACACTGGCTAGGCTGCAGGATCTAGCAGGAACGTAAGCTTAAGGAGCTTCAAATGGCAAGTGACAGGACTCGTCACAGTACGTTTTTTCCCTGTTAATTATGTTTATGCTTCATGAGAGATGTTTTGCAAAGTAATTATGTATTGCAAAAAATGACTAATGACGATTAGCCAAATATAATCGTAAAGATGTACTGTAATACCACATTTCAGTCGGAACATAGATTGTTTTCATACACTGCTAAAATGACTTAGCTTCTAGCTAGTGGTGTGATATAAAGCTTTTCATGAACGCATTTAGCACGGGCGACCATGGAAAATCTTGTCTATATGTATGGAAGCATGGGGCTTTTAGCCTATACCTACAAGCATGGTAGAATATAGCATTCAAAAGTCGAGGGTCATTCCATGGCAATGAAATGTACAAGTCCATAACGCTAAAATATGTAATGTGAAAGATTACGTGACATTCTACTATTTTTGGCTGCATTAAAAACAAGTACAAAACGTTCCAAGTGGGCCAAATAATTCACATCATAGGCTACAATGTGCTTTTCATTGGTGTTATGGACGTACAAAAAGTTATTTTACCGTGGAATTGCGCCTAGTCCTTCCAAACCAACACTAACTTACTGCATAGCTCAAAAGGTAGAGAATGTTTATTTGGAGTTAGCACTTGTACTGCTCTCACTTGTTTCAGCCTGATGCAGACCTCAGTTAGGAGGTGCCCGCTGTCCTAAGTGACTCTGATGAGAGCTGGCAAGGTGAGCGGAGGCGCAGACCAAGGAAAAGAAGAGGGAGAGGGACAAGAGAAGATCGTGCAGGTCTTGGTCCAGGAGACACAGAGCAGAGAGGAGAGAATCTAGAAGGAGGAGATGGACCAGGTGGCAGAGGCCAGGGAGCTGGAAGAGAGAGTGCAGATGTTCCAGGTGGAAGAGGAGAGTGTGCAGGCCCTGCATCAGGTGACAGAGGCCAGAGAGGTGGAAGAGGTCAGAGAGGTGCGAGAGGAGGAGATAATGCTGGAATTGGCGACAGAGGAAGGAGAGGGAGAGGAGGTAGAGATGCAGAGGAAGAGAACAGAGTGCAGATGATCCAAAATGACCGAAGGGTACAGAAAGAGGTTTGTGTTACCAGAGTATGCTAAACATTTGATAGACTGCAGTAACATTATGGCTTGTAATAAGATCATCATTTGTAAATGCCAAACTTTCTTTTATGGTTTGTTTACTTAGGCACTCATTCAGGGCATGAGTGAAGTAAGACTACGAGCACTAGCAACTCAGGTCTTCTCCCGGAACCCTGGATTAGTTTTTGATGCACTTCCTTCATTGGACAGCACAACCCCACCTAACGCTGCTCTTCCACGGTGCACCTGTGGGAACTGCAGGGAAATGGCCACAGATGCTGAAAGGAAATGCCAGGGGCCTGAAAACTGCATCAGCAAATTGGCACATTTTGATCTGTATTGTCAGGGTCTTCAGTAGGGCTGTCACTTTTGTGAAAAAATCCTGTTTGATTCTTGAGACATAATTGTTAATTGAATCGATTGTAAAATCGATTTTTCATGTCTAAACACGTTTCAATTTTCAACGCCAAATATAGGCCAATCCACAAACAACTAACAGGCATTAGGACAAACGTAAAGGGGGCGCTTGAAGACGCACAATGGCGTGAAGTTTTGTGCACAATGACAAACAGGAGTGCAACATTCTCGAAAAACAATAAGCAGAGTGGACTGCCATAACATCGGTGAAAAACATTACTGCAGGCTTCAACGTGGCTGCGTTTACAATTAGAAATGTCAAACAAATGTTGCCTACATAGAACTCACGACTGCACAGTTTGCATACCGCTTTGTCCTTCTCCACAGTATACATACCGCTTTGTCCTTCTCCAAACCCCGAAGTGCTTCCATATCGAACTCCTCAAGTTATTAGGGCCTATCACTCGTCTCTCTCATGTCGCACAGGTTGATCGCATTTTCCTCAATTTTTTGGCAAAACACCAGCAGCACAGCAGCCGATTGAAACAGCTGTTTCCGGTGCGTGAAATTGGTGGGAATTTTCTTTTTAGCTTTCGCAATGATTACTGCACTTCGGAATTCTTTGTTATTTTTCTGCTTGTTTGTGAGTTTTGTTACATCTATCTTTTTCATTTGTTTAATTCGTTTAAAATTAATAGTGAACATATTTGGTTAAAATCGATTCCCTATTTTAGTTTTCGAAACTTGTGTTGGTTGGTCCAATCGATTGTGCAATCAATTTTCGAACGTAAAGTGACAGCCCTAGTCTTCAGTCTGGAATGCTGATACTGAGGAGAGCAAAATAAAAACTGAAGTTAGTTTATTTCAAACTTGGATATGTTATGCATGACATATGACTTGGTGTGTGGCATGTAGCCGAAGGTGCAAAAGAAATAAATTGGCATTCAACCTACCAAGACCTCTCCTGACTTGGGTGTGCAGGAGTTCCTCAATGGTTGGTGCCGGCACAGGGGGAAGTAGGCCGTACCTTCGGGGGTCATCAGGTCGTAGTGTCCTCTGTCTGGGCATCCCCTTACCAGCTAATCTCTTTTGAAGGATCATAGCTTGCAGTTCTGGGATGTAGCCATACGTCTTGGATGCCTTCAGAGTGTAAAGCATATACCTGCGAGCATTCTTTTTGTACAGCCTCCTTTACCTGAAATAGAAACAGAAAGGTGAGGGAAGAAGACATTTACATTCCAAGGCCCATGTTTTATAGTGTTCCAATGGTGTTGTAATATGGTATAATTGTTCAAAACAATAGCATAGAAATGAACAAGTGACTTACTGTTTGCTTCCATCAGATTTGCACAACTCTGGGCAGTCCTTGTGGTAATTGTAGTCTATTGCTGCAAGGAGCATCCTGGCCTCAAAGACAGGAGGGCTAAATGCTGTGCGCTTGCTAGTGTACATTAAAATATGGTTCTGGAAGGACTCCAGATCAACAGTAGACCTGTGGGGGGTGGGTGAGAAGAAACATTTTGTGGGATTTTGAAAATTACTTTCTAGCTACAGTAAATTACTTTCTAGCTACAGTAAATTACCTAAAGTGTAGGTATTTGTGGACCTCATTAAGCCACCGCTTGTTTCGAACGATGCTCTTCAGAGCCTCGTGTGCCATGGAGCCTCGCTCAAGCCACTGTTGAGCTCCACCAGATTCCAAGTCTGCATGCTGGCAGCCTCCTCTTATTTGGAAAAAATAACATGTACAATTAGTATAGTAATGCCCCCTCCCCTCCAAAAAAGTTCTAATTCTACAAGTAACACACAATTTCAGTACCAACTTACTCATTAGTGCGGAGATCTGGACATGGGCATCAGTGCAGACCTCCACTAGTTTGACTTCATTCAAAAGAGTGTCCACTGTCCGCACAAATGCCTCTCTCTCCATGATCACAGAATTTCGCCCAGTCTCCCTTTTGTCCACAGTGATGACGGAGAGGATTTCCCTGGATTCGTTCTCCATGGCAGTGTATGTACAGTACTGGGCGCAATGTCCAGGGCTGTCCATTCTTCCATCCGCTATTCAATTTGTAAACAAGAATCAAGGATTTTCACAGAACATCAAATTGACATATCAACATACTACTCTAGCTTAAATTAATAAAACATGTACAGTACATTACCTACTATCACCACATCTCTGTCTTTTAGGCGATGTATTGCCTCAGCCCTCCTCTCCTCCCAAAACTCCTTTACAGTGTCTATACCGTACGTGTCCTGAATTGTGAAAAAGGAACTACGGTCTACCATCCCCATGTTCATGAACTGAAACAGAAGCGAGACTTTGGCGTAGTTGCTTCCTGAAAGTAGAATGTTGCTTGCCAACATGAAGTCCCCTGCCAGCATCCCGTACCTCACAGTGGGCTGTGAGCTCCATCTCCATACAGTGTGGCCAACAGGGCAGGTCTGACAATAATTGGAACAATTGCTTCCACTAAGTGGAACTACAACTCTAGAAGCTTAATTGAGTTTCACAAAACCACTGTCAACGTATGACCATTGCCTCCAACACTAACCGACACTTATTTGCAATGTAGTATGATTATAACACCTACCCATTCCATGATGCTTGCAGTACCCCTGCGCGTAAAGGAAACTTCAAATGGAGGGCGACACTGACACTCCACTTGGCTGACGTCACATGTGTATGGGCATCTTTGGACTGGAAGCACAAGGAATGTTGCAAGCTGCTTCAAACAGTCCTCATAAGTGATGGAGGCCCGTTTCCCGATTAGGTCATCTTCAGTCATGACGCACAGTGTATCAGGAAAGTCAGGTTGTTGAAGTGGAGGTAAGGTGACTGATGGAGGCTCTACATCCGGGATGTCATGTACTGTCTCACTGGCATCTATCACAGGCAGATTGTCAAGGCATGGTGGTGCCTGCAATGCTCCATCCAACCTAAAGACATGAAAGATATATTTCCCAATTACAGATAGAAAGCCAATCAGATAAACAAAATAAAAATGGCAAATACAGAGAGGGGGTTATCTTTGAGGTACTACAGGGACCAGGAATTCTCTAAAGCACTAACATATTTTATCTTTATGTGTTTACGTATTTCATTGAATGAATGTCTGAGGGTGTATTGTGAATAATCTGTAAGGATCCAATGGTAACATACCGAATACAAATACGAGGGACATAGTCCTCATCTTCACTGTCATCTGCTTCAATCTCCTCATCATTACTGTCACCCCAATCAATTCTGGTAAATTTGATAGAAAATGATATTGGTTAATTAATACACAGCAGAACATCTTGTTACACAATATACAGTCAAACCCAGTGGAACTTACACACTGTTCATTAGGTCATTTATCTCCTGCTCATTCATGAGCTGGGTTTCAGCATCCTGGATGCTCATGTTCTGTAGACTAAAAGAAAACAATTCACCGGTCACAATAGATTTTTTTTTTTTTTAAACGAGTACATGTTCAACATAATTTCTTATCATTAGGCATATTAGGAAGCTTGAGAGGCTTTATCTACCTTTCCTCCAGAACCTCAGAGGCATCCATGGTGCGCTCATCCTCTTCCAGTCTTTTCTCAATAGGTGGCAGGTCCTCTCTGTAAATGGTGTAGTTGTTTTAGACCAAAAATGGTTCCAATTATGCAATGGAAATTAAAACAATGTGGTCCTGACTACTGACTGATTTAAAAGTGTTTCAGACGATGCACATCCAATACTGGAAAGTGATGGTGCAGTCAGTGGCAGACCTGGACACTTTGAGGCCCAAGGCAAAGGATTCCGAGGCCCCTCCGAGACCCCCCCCATGACGGTATATTGGGTGCAAAAGTGGTGAGCACATTTAACTGCAGATTTTGCATGTGCACACTAAAGTCATAAATGTGTAACAGTAAAGTTGAAGTTGTACATATTTTTTTATATCTTGTTAACACAAAATAGGGGCTACGGGTTCACAAATCCTTTTTACAGGTACACAAATCCTGTGAGTCACAACTTTCAAGAGTCATGGACACTTTTGCTCCAATCGTTGCAGCGCAGTTGGTGCGAAACACATTTGCACATCCGTGTTTCATAATCTGAGAACATGCACAACATTCGTGCATTTGTAAACCCAAATGTGAACTAATGCATTCGAAGTTGTGCATCTGTGAAATAATTTCTCATTAATAAAATTCTACAGTTCGCTTTGATTTTCTTGCACGACTACAAGTCAATTGATACACGTGCTCGAATCTGCTTCTACGAGTGACGATACTTTTGCTCCTGGATAGGTGATATAATAGGAGCAAAAAGATTTGTATGTGTGCACGTCGAGCGAATCGATCGAGAAAACAAGGCGGCCGGATCTGGATCGCGCTCAGACTACCATTGCCTGCTCGGATGTGCAAATGTGTTTCGCACCAACTGCGCTGCAACGATTGGAGCAAAAGTGTCCATGACTCTTGAAAGTTGTGACTCACAGGATTTGTGTACCTGTAAAAAGGATTTGTGAACCCGTAGCCCCTATTTTGTGTTAACAAGATATAAAAAAATATGTACAACTTCAACTTTACTGTTACACATTTATGACTTTAGTGTGCACATGCAAAATCTGCAGTTAAATGTGCTCGCCACTTTTGCACCCAATATACCTTCATACCACCCCCACACACACACACACACACACCATAACCCTAAAACTAAAACACTCTTTATTCTGTAATAATGGGACGTTGTGGGTTGTGGGATAGGAAAATGAAACAATCCGGCCAAATTATAAATAACTCCCTACAGGGACATTGTAAGTATTTTCTGAGAGGGGTGCGGACTATATTGGTGTCCGGGAGATTCTCCCCCGAAAAAAAAATTAAATTCTGATTGGGAGCATGGGCGGGAGCATGGGCGGGCCCAGATGTACTAAGGGCCCCCCACTTATTGTTGTATATGTGGGAGGGGGGGTTTGGGGGTCCTCCCCCAGAAAATGTTTAATTTGTTTGATGTGATATCCTGTATTCTGGTGCATTTTGGGGATGGCCAATACTAAATTCAATCAGATTCATAGCCTACATCCTGATTTGTTGATATTGAGGCAATGATTCCATGCAAAGGTTTGGGCTTCAGGGCCCCTGGGCCTGGGCCCGGTAGGCCCGTGCAGTAATCTATCCCTGTTTGGGAGGGACAGAAGAAGCAGTGCCCCTTATATGTGGGGCTCATGTGAGGCCTACATGATCTACCTGCTATCACTTCACTATTTGACACTATACCCTACCTGGAGACATATCTCATGTTATAAATCAAGAAGTCATTTCAGAAATTATGTTTTGTGCATATGGGTTAGCAGGCTACAATAAACTGCCTAACAGACAGCAGCCTAATTTCGAGGTATCACTAATATCTATTAAATAAATGTAAATGACACAGAATAGTGACAGAACTGTAAGCTCAAATTCAAAAACGTTTGAAGTCTACCCAAACATATGCAAAGGGAATATAAATAAATTGTGTTGCATATAGCCAGCTTAATGTAAATTTAAAGATTATGATTAGCCATTTCTATACTTTTGCCATTGATAGTTACAAAAAGCCACGTTGTTGTTTAAACTATTGTTGCTTCTAGCCCACGTTACCTCCAGTTTCACTTGCTGCAGGGACGCACACATTGCATGAACGCTCATAAGCGTTCTATTTGAGTTCTAGGCCTACATGCTGGAAATCTTAGTTCTCAGATGTAGAACTCAAATGTGTCTTGACGCCGCCGTTAAGATCAAAATAAGATGTTCTAAATGGAACGCGATCGTATTTAAGATATTACGATAGATGTAGCACTGGCACTGACACACTGACAATGAAATGCCGCCGACGTTTGTGATCAGATCAAATAAGACGTTCTAAATGGAACGCGATGTAATTAAGCTGTTCAGATCTTTTCCAAACGTCTTGGAGACGTATGTGTGCTGACTGGGCTATTTCTATATAGTTGATGACACCAAATGAATAAGTATTTCTGATTGGGGAAACTTTTAGCCTAGTTTTTTTCCCCGTCCGCGGTTCCATACCATCTTACTGCAAATGATCAGACGTGTGAAGCACCGGGCAGGGGCGTCGCTAGCTATTTAAAACATTCGGGGCTAGAGCACAGAAGTTAAAGTCCTTTTTGCCGGGGGGTTCGGGGGTTTCTCCCCCTAGAGATTTTGAAAATCGGGCTGATGAACATGCAATTTTAACCTATTTTGAGAATGAAAAGGAAGGCCAATTGTAATGACTCACGTCACGGCATTCTGAATATTTTGATGTTTAAAGACCGTGTAAGGAGAACGTCTCTTCTGCCAAAGTGCACCACACACAACACCCAAAATATGACATTAAAATAGCCTGTAGAATAAACATCGTCATGCACCTCTGTCAAGTGCACAGGTGTGAGCGTTCGTCTCGGGATAAACATTTGGACGTCATCCCCTTCAATTAATGGGCTATGGGTGCCTTGAAAGCAATGCATTTGGGTTGTGTAAGCTATCACGAACTTTTGCCCAAAGAAAAAGTTCCATTCTGTCAAAATCAAGCCCAAAATGCATTGCTTGGAAGCCCCCTCAAACGAGGTCAGGTTTACCATATTTACTGCGCATCTGATTCAATAGTAAATCACGATATATTGAAACTGAGCTGATCGAAATGTCCTCCTGGGTTGCGGGAGATGATGACACACTGAGTTTCCACTTCTTGTCCCTGCTCTGCCCTTTTTTTCTCTAAAGAAACTTCTAATCCATTTGTCCTTCTGTACACTTATTTCGCTAAGGCTAGTTAGTAGAAGCACGAAACAGCAATGCATAATAGCGTAGAGGATAATTGAAATTGCAACATTTTGCAACAAATGATTCTAAACCTGCCCAGATCACGTCAGATTTTCTTGCGCTGCCGTTAATGCACACAATGGACACAAAGGTCTCTTCTACGGGGCTATTTATTTAATTCACGATTAGAGTTTTTGTTGTTGACGGCCCATAGATCAGGGGGTACTATACCCCCCAATGAAGACCCAGTACCCCCCGCAAAGAGACAGAAATATCAGTTTTGGGGGGGTCAGATAACTTTTCTGATATTGTGAAAAAATATCATTACAGTTACAATACAAGTCAACTCCTATTATCACTGTAGGAACATTTTAATGTAAAGCGATTTCAGACACCCCTATTGTGGATCGTACCATTTTTAACCACCTATGCGCTAGAAGCAACTGAGCAAGTGTCAACATTGAATGACAAAACGCTAGGTAAATTCCTCCAGCAGGCTATATTCGGTTTGCTGCTGACGTGCATGGGTAAATGTAAGTTGCTAGCTGACGTCTAGCTTTTTGAAAATGTGTTATTTTACAACCTTCATTTATAAACGTGTTTTGTTGGCTACTGGCTACTTACCTGCTACTTACTTACCCACTAGTAAAGTGGACCTTGGTTAGGTTAGTTAGCAAGTTAATTCTCTATTTAAATAAAGCTTTACATTGTGGTGAGGTAAAATCGATTGTCATTTCCAAGGAGATGAACTCCATAGCCTACGTGTCCATTCTCATTTTATCTTAAATAAATTATTGTGGCCTTTTGAAATTAGT
Source organism: Alosa alosa (assembly GCF_017589495.1). NCBI lineage: Eukaryota > Metazoa > Chordata > Actinopteri > Clupeiformes > Clupeidae > Alosa > Alosa alosa. The sequence continues at coordinate 24,474,337 of NC_063193.1, forward strand.
TTGGCACAGATCCTGTGTTTCTATACCGATATGCACAAGACGGTCTGATGTAGCTAAGCCTACATAATAGCCTGAGTGAAACCTGTGGAAACATAAAAAGACCCAAGTAGCCTAGGCTAAATATGTGCTAGTATTTGAATTTGTTTTTAATTGGTTGGTATTGTTTTTTACATTCTATTATTTCATATTTTTAGTTTGATAAATGTAGTTTACCCTGGCTACTATCTTAATGAAACTAGGATTTTATTTTATTCAAAGAGACACTATGAAGAAAAGGAAAAGGCACAGAGACATCAGGCACTTTTTTGGAGCTAAAAGAGTAAGCAGGAAATATTAACACTAAGATCTACAAACAATTACATTAAAAGTGTAGGTGCAGTTAGGTTTATACACTGTTCATGTGTTAAGGAAAGGGGTGCCCAGCAGACGGGAGAGGCACAATGATGAAAGCTGTGAGCAGGCCGCAGGGAGACGACACTATGAGGTCAGAGTTGATCAAAACAGTTCTCTTTTGGATATACAGTATAAGAAAGATTAAATATTCTGTAGTCTACTGATTATCAGTTTGTCGCATGTATGTGTGTTACACAACACATGTTGCACTTGGTGATCACGGTGGGGATTGATATGGTAATGGACCATGATGGTCATAGAAGAAGTGAAAGAGCAGGCCTACCCCCCAATTATGGTGGGGTAATTCGCACTCTGGTTCCAACTCTTTACGGGAGCGTTTATTTCCAAATTTTACTTTCATTTTAATCTGTCAAAAAGTGTGGGGGATAGAATCGTGTTCCAGCAAAAGTGTGTACGTTATAACACCCACATCCCCCACGCTTGCTACGCGCCTGACAATCAAGAAACGGTAGTAAAAACCTTTGAAAGTATTAGGCTACAATTATCAATGGTGTGTGTGTCGGTCTGTGTGAGAGAGAGAGAGAGAGAGAGAGAGGTGAAGGCTATCTGTCCGTGTAGGCTATGTGTAGAAGAGAGGGAGAGAGAGAGTGTGTGCGTGCAAACTAAATAAGGTGTTCAATCTTCCAAAAAGCCGACATCCAAAACAATAAACAGCCTATGCACTGACCGAATAAACTAGCCCTTTTCTGTTCTGTTTATTCTGTTTTCTGTTTATTTTTTCTCCATTTTTCATGGTCATGTAATAATGTTCAACCGTGAATCTTCTGGGTGGTTATCTGCATTTTTGAGGAATTCAAAATTATTAATTTGCACGGGGCCATTTTTAACGATTCAACTCGCTCTGCATCTCTTACGGTGTCTTGCCATAACGCAGGGTCGTCAAAAACAATCTTTGGTCGTCACTGATAACTGTAGTGCTACTAGGTATCGTGTTAGGGCTACTCATGTTACTGGTTTCGTTGCACCCAAAGCTTCTGCTACCGAAATGGTGTCTGTAGCAGCACCAAAAGCACCAGTGCGGACTTCGGCAGTGACAGTGATCTTGTCCCTCACGTCTGTTTCACTTAGATCAACATCATAATCATCATCATCATCAGTAGAAGAATATGTAGGCTAGTACAAGTTGCCGGTGGTGGTGCATCAGTACCACAGCTGCTGCAGCTAGCATTAGCTACACCACCCAGCTCAGCAGATGTTGCAGATGTCGATGCATCACTGTCCAAATTACTTTCTTCCGTGGAAGAATTCTTCGACTGGAATAAGTTGGTTAATTTAGGCAATTTCTTTCTAAATTCTTCCTCCTCCCTTTTTCTTTTTCGTTTATCACTTCCACTCTGGAAACGTTCCATGGCTGCTGTCAATCGCTCAACTCCACACCTCACCAAGACGTCGTTCAGACTAGAAGCTAGCTAGTTGCTGCTTTGGTGACAGGAAGCGGACCTGCAGTCATTTGATTTTATGATGAGTTTATGAGCAATCATGAGGCAAAAAATTTTTTCAATCTTTATTATGGATTAGAATATATTGTTTGGATGCGGTGATCATTTATTAAAAAAAAAAAAAAAAAAAAAAAAAACGATATGGGGATGACGAGGCCCCCTGGTGGCCGAGGCCCCAGGCAATTGTCCGCCCCTGGGTGCAGTCAGGTGTTGCTTCTTCCACGGTCTCTTACTGGGGGTTGAGGTGCTGGGGCCATAATAGCTGAAGAGACGTTTTTGTCTTAAGTAGGCTAACAAATAACCAACACATTTGCCACAGCGAGTATAACGCGGGGGAAATTACGCCATGACGGCGTTCAATATCACCAATGGCTATCACAGGGTTGTTTTCAGTCCCATCAGAAAAGATTGAGACTAACTAAACTAGATGTACCGCAGAGCGGTACAAAATATGACCGCCGCCCAGTCCAGCACATTTTTTCCACAAAAATAAATCACGCTGAAAGGCCAATATGATTCTAACTGTCTCACTAAATTGCATTATCCACACTCAATTCTCACTGGTATCTGCTAGACAACAAGTACCAAAACATGATTAGTTCATAGATGTCACATGTAAAATTCATTTTATACAGCCCCACCCCCATCTTGCCTGTTCATAATTCTGAGAAATTCTTGAATTGTGTGCATGTGCTTCGCTGCGCGGCGGTCATAATAACATCAGCAATGGGCATACAGGTCAACTTGCAGCATGTGTAGTCCACAGTATACGCGAAGAACGAATGAGGAATCATTTTTACCGAGGCTGTCTCAATTAACTTACGTTTCACATTGCCATAATGGGCGTGCTAATGTTGTTTTTCTCAGTGTCTCAGCATAATGGCAGAGAAACGGGCTCTGATAATGCATTGCTAGCTGCTAATGTTAGCAATGAGGCCGTTTTTATTTCCAGGGTTTCCCGCAGCACTTTGCAGTCAAGGCGGCCGCCTTGGCAAAACCACCCTGCCGCCTTAACTACGTCGTCAAAGAAACGTGACCAACGCCGATCTCCCTTCTCCGCAGAACGCATTAAAAAATAAGAAGAAACGTGTCATGAATCGAAAAATAATCAGATTTTATAATCTTTACATATGTGATATGCCTCCGAATCAGAGCTAGTGAGCGGTGCAAATATCTCGCTCCTTGTTCTCAAGAATCAGTCAAATCGCGAATAGAGGGAGAGCAGCTTCACAGAAGAGAACTTCTGACGGCAAATTTGAGGAAAAGTTGGTAAACCACCCTTCTTACCTAATTTGAGGGTGCTGATTCTGAATATTTTGTTTACCAAGCTCAATTCTGAGTTCTAAGCAGCATAATCAGCATTTTAGCTTATTTTTCCCTAAATTGGGTTGATTTCAAAAGTAATCACTAAAACCAAATACAAGTGTTCTCTAAATACATGTTTGAGCATTAAAGAAGCCATACTATAGTTTATTAACATATTTAATGGAAACATGATTACAGTTAACATGTAACTCGGAAATTCTAATCAAAACACAACCATATTTTTATTGCTAGTGAGTCGTGGTGTTTTATGCATTTCATCACAATAACAAGTTGCACAGATAACCTTCAACTCAGAATATATCCTACAGTACACAAGAACTTAGATAGTGGGAATAAGCCTAATGCATCTACCGTCAGCTACAACCGACAAGTAAAAAACATTTTACTTCTAGTAACACTGGATTTGGTATGTGCTTGCCTCCATACTAGAGCTTGATAATGTGCTCTTCTAATATGCCATTGAGCAGCATCACTGGTTTAAGGTAGAGCCTCCGATCCTCGACATCTAGAAAACAGAGTGGCTCTGGCATAGTGTTGTCACGATACCAAAATTATGACTTCAATACAATACCTGCCATAAATATCTTAATACTCGATACTGAAACAATATCCAAATCCTAAAATATCTGGAAAAGAAAGGACGCAGGCCTCCTCCAAGTGTATTGAGTCATTTGTGTTGAATTTGGTGCACTTTTGGTCAATTCTGGGTTTTAAACTTCTAAACTTCCTACACAATTATTATTTTTGTAGTCAGTAAAATAGTAGTTTGTGTGTGATTAAGTCATTTATTGTTTGTTATAGCTCATTTATATTGTGTGGTATTTTGGCAATAAATGACCTTTAAATAGCCAAAGTAGGCAAGGTCAAGGTCAGTGTTCAAATTACTGCATGCAAATCACTTAATGCAATGCAGAAGAGCCTAATCTTTAGGCCATCTGATGTAGGCCTTCCCGTGTTTATGGAATTCTATGACAGTTGCAAAGGGAAAAAAGTTAAGATAGTCTTCTTTGCTCCCAGTGTAATTTAATAAGTATGTTTCAACCACTCAGGTCTCAATCAGATGGGCCTACACCATTATCTGTTGCAATATCTGTGTGCATTCCTACATTAGGTCTTTCTTTGATAGTTAACATCATTTGCTACCACATAACAAATACCAAATAACAATACAAAAGTTTCTTACAAACTTTCCTGCATACTTCTTAAATGTACTGCAGTCAGATGGGTGTCCTAAAGACGTAACTAGATCTTGAGCATCTATTGAATGAGCAGTTTTTGCAGTGATCACTACTGGACATTCCACATTGCTAGACAGCACTTGAGTGAGGATAGACTTATTTCCACTTCACAAATAACCATTGCTATCTGTAATAGCTACAGTGCAGGGACATTAATCAGTTCATAGCTGAGGATTTGTCCTAGGTCCACTTCCCTTTCAGCATCAAATGCAGGAGATTTCTCCCCCTGGAAATTTTGAAATTCTGGCTGCTAAACATACCATTTCAATGCAGTTTGGAAGGGACAGAAATACCTTAACAGAGCAAGCAGCAACCCTCATCTATCTGAGGACTAAGCTAAAGTATCTATTTTGTAAGTTAATGTAAAACAGATAGGTTGGTGAAAGAACTGTAAGCTCATTAAAGCATGTTTAGACACACACATTTACACTTAGGCATACTACACATGATTTTAAAAACAGCACCATTGCAGTTGTTATGATTTGATTGATATGTGACCTAAGAACAATCTTACATTAAAAAAGTTGCTGAGGTCTGACTTTGTGGTGCTCAGAAATTGAATTAGTTTAATCTTAATTCATGTGATGAAGGACTTTGAACGAAGTTTGACAGGTGCTGAGTAACACTAAATATTTGAATATTTTACTACTAGTAATATATTTTTCATTACCATTATGGCAAGCAATAGGCTAGGCCTACCTCATTTGTAAGTTGCTACCTGCAAATCATGAGCAAGTGACCTGATAACCTAAGTTATGAGCACATGAGAGAGAGACTATTATACTTTCTTGCCCTCTACATCACGGTCATAGCAATCCTATTTATATAAAACAACTTTAGGCCTCCTTTTAAAAGACTAGGCCTATCCCTTTTCACTACATGGATTAGCCACATAAGTGAAGAGAACAAGTGGAGATTGAGAAACATCCAACGCAATGCCTTGGTAGGCCTAATGTTATTAGGTTGGATTTTGTAGCCTAGTCACTGCAAATTTAACATCCTTGTTTCTATTAAACTGGAAACAACTGAACCAGGAGACTTTGCCAAATATTTGTAATATGTGTAAGAGTAGCCTAGGTACGTTACACTGACACCATGTAGGCTAACGTTAACGTAATGCTCTGAATTCGCGGCCAACATCAAATCCATAGTTCTAACTATTTGATCGCCAAGTCAAAATTTCCTGGTCAACCACAAATAATTTCACTACTTTTTATTGCTTAGCTAGACTACTTACCACTTCAACACCATTGACTGTATCTGTTTAAACTGTAACTGTAACAGTTCAACTGTTCAAGCTCAATGCGCGTGTGAGTTGTTACAGGAACATACATAGACACCAATTTTAGGAAAAGGGCTAATGTTGACCGGTCCTCAGCTATTTTGGGACGGTTTATTCCACATCCAGAAGAATGCATTTGAGTCGTTATAGGCTCTGGCTTATTATGGAGCGTAATAGGAACCAAGTTATGATCAAGAAGGGAGGAAAAATCCGAGGGGGCACGTGCCCCCTTTATTTCAATGGGCATGACGCCACTGGTCAGGTGTGATGAAATGCGTTCATATTCCACTTTTTATGTCATAAACGTTGCAGGCCTATGGAAAGTCAAGTCATATAGTCAAGTCATATTTATTTATATAGCACACTTAAACACAAATGTTATTGACCCAAGGTGCTCAAAAATAAAAAAAAAACAGTAATAAAAACAAAAAATAAAGACATAAATGACAAAAAAAATAAAATAAATGAAAATACAAAATAATAATAATAATAATAAACAGATTATGATTATAGATAAAAATAAACATATGGTTACTGAAACTACTACTACTATAGGCCTAGAGAAAGATGTACAGTAAAGTTAGATGCCAGTTAATATAATGCAGAAAAGAAATAGAAATAAGATGAAATAAATAAAAAATTAAATAAAAATAAACAACCAAACAAGGGGAGAAATTAACATTATAGGCCAAAGAAAATAGATGGGTCTTTAAATTTGATTTAAAACTACTGATTGTGGGAGAGGACTTAATTTCTATAGGGAGATTGTTCCAGAGTCTAGGGGCAGCAACAGAAAAAGCTCTATCACCTTTAGTTTTAAGGGTTGCCTTTGGGACTGATAGGAGAAGTTGTGAGGAAGACCTCAGTGGCCTAGAAGGACAGTAGGGACTTAAAAGGTCACAGATATACTGTGGTGCCATTCCATTTAGGGCTTTGAAAACAAAAAGTAAAACTTTAAAATGAATTCTGTAATTGACAGGTAACCAATGGAGTTGGGCCAGCACAGGACTTATTTGCATATGTTTCTTTGTTCCAGTAAGAAGCCTAGCTGCTGCATTTTGGACTAATTGAAGTCTAGCAAGGGTAGATTGGTTCAGACCTAAATACAGAGAGTTACAATAGTCCAGCCTAGATGTAACAAAAACATGGATTACAGTTTCTAAGTCAGTATATGAGAGCCAGGGCTTTAATTTAGCTATTTGTCTAGCTGACTTAACTGACTTAACAGACTTTTGGTACATCTTTAGAGAATCTAAAAGAGACTTGGAGTTCGTCTTTTTTCCATTTTCGCTCATTTCTCCTACACACTTGTCTAAGAGAATGGGTAGAATCATTAAACCAGGGAGTGGAGTTGGTTTTTAACCGTTTTAGTTTTAAAGGTGCAACACAGTCTAGAGTAGCGGAACAGGAAGTGTTGAAGAGATTAACTAATTCTTCCGTATCAGAGCATAATCAGCAAAATCATAGAGTGGTCAGAGATACCAATATCAACAATTTCTAAATTAGACACAGAGAAGCCAGAGGAAAGTATAAGGTCTAGAGTGTGGCCTTTCTGATGTGTTGGTGCCATCACTGATTGAGTGAGGTCAAAAGAGTCCACTATGCATAAAAACTCATGAACCAAAGGTTTTGATGGGCAACAGATGTGAATGTTGAAATCCCCAAGAATCAATAATTTGTCAGAATGAGTGGCCATGACTGATAAAAGGTCAGAGAATTCCTGAATACATTTAGAACCAATTTTAGGTGGTCTGTACACTAATGCACAGAGGACAGGGGGATTAGCATGCATTTTAAAAAGTTGAACCTCAAAAGTAGAGTAAACATCAGTTGGTATAATTCTACAATTAAAACAGTCTTTAAACACAGTTACTAGACCACCTCCACGACCAGTAGACCTGGGGGAATTGAAGAAGCTGCACTTAGGAGGGCAAAGTTCACCGAAAGGCATTACATCACCGTTGTTAAGCCAAGTCTCCGTGATGAAAAGAAAGTCCAGTGGACTTAGTGGTAGGGTTGTCCAATGATCAAGTTGTTGCTTCAATTTGTGTTTTAATTTATGCGACGCACCGATGCTGGGTTCGTCCGTTTGGCGCAAGTTTAAAATATAGCCGACTGCGTGATTTGTCATTTTCGTTCTTTTGGCAATTAATCCCGACTGATCCCTTTAGTTAACGTTGCCAAGCTTGTTTGTTGTTGCAGTCTTTTAAAATAAATGTTCTGAGTGAAATATATTGCCGTTGCTCTTAGTTCTTTGGGACCGGGGAGCTAAATTGACCTGACCGAATTTAACCGGAGAAGCGGTAAACAGCCACCTGCTCTCAGCACAGTGTTGACGCGCAAGACTGACAATAGACAGGCCTAGGCCCGTCCAGGCCCATCCGTGCCTACGCGTATGCTTTCTAAATTATTGAGCTAACTCCATCCCCATCAACGAACTTAGACTATATGGCCAATATCTTTGAAATTTAACGGTCTTGGTTTTATTAGTGGGCATGCCTCAGACCTGTGGTGTGAGCGGTATGGGAGCGGAACAGAGCGGCCACTCCGCCTCTAATTAAAAAAGCCAGCCAAATTCCATCCATATTACACAAAACTATAAAATGATCTAAACTTCATTCACTCTCGTGTATAGATCAGGACAGACTTATGAACAGGCTGCAGGTAAACAGTCTGATAGCCTGCATGAAGATAAGCATTAATGGTCCAATAGTAAAACAGTGCAATTACCAAAGGGCCCTTGAAATGATCTTTTTTAAAGCCAAGGAGGATGGCTTTGTAACAATGCTAGTTGTCAGCTCTGCCATAAGTAGTGACTGATCACATTTGCACATTTAGTTGTTTTGCACTTTCTTTTGCACTTGTTCTATAGTTTGTAATAGTCTTTGTTAAAATTGCACAAATATTTTGAAATATTTGTATACTGTTGTGTTGTATAGTTTGTTTGGTGTTGTTACTTTGTTCTTTGTTAACTGTTATTTTGAGAAGCTGGGTATTTATTTAAAATTGTAGTGTTTAATAAATAATTGGTAAATATACAGAGTCTGTAGTGTATCGCACAAACAAGACGCCAACACCCACACCCCCCCACCGACGGCAACCGATACCAGACACCCCCTCGAGACCTACGACCTACCACTAACACATTTCCTGCGGGAAACCCTGCTACTGTTGTCAGTGATATAAGTATTTGACATGAACATGATTTCTTAACGTCTAGTGACATATTAGGGCCATTTTATGATTAATTGAAATACATTTCTTACATACGGGACCTTTAAGGAAGAACATGTATTTATTATTTATTTATTTATGATACATTATTCATTCACATAGAAAATTGGTGTCCTTAAAAGGTTGGATATTTCCTCATTTTTTACTTAAGGCATTAAGATCCATTTCCAAAAGATGATTTTATAGGTGCGGTTTTGAAAATTGGTCAAAAAACATTGGTGCGGATGGATGGCGGATGAATGATAAGTTTTGTAATGCAGTTAGCCCATCCGCGCATCTCTAGCGTGTGTTTATATGTGTTTGCATGTGTGTGTGTACGTGTGTTTATGTGTGTGTGCGCGTGTGTGTTTATAGATAGATAGATAGATAGATACTTTATTGATCCCTAAGGGGAAAATCAAGATATATGTGTGTGCGTGTGTGTGTTTATGTGAGTGTGTATCGGTGTGTGTGTTTGGCTTGATGGTGTTTTAAGCCCCCACCGTCAACTTCAAGCCAGCACTGTGACCGTTGACTTCAAGTACGAAGTACACAAATCCCGTACTTGAGTGAAAGTGGAGATACATGTGGTCAAATGTTACTCTAGTAAAAGTAAAAGTAAAAGTCCTCCTTTACATTTCCACTTGAGTGGAAGTACAAAAGTACTTGCCTTCAAATGTACTTAAGTATAAAAAGTAAAAGTCCTGAAATGTATTATGACTAATGTTGCATTTACTATTGTTGAAATGATTCGGCACAGCCATAGGCATTTATTGAGCCTTTCTCCTTCATTCAAGGACAAAATCAGCTAATAATTGTTGTATGTAGAAAGAACTAAAAACAAACAAATGTGATATCTTATCTTAGATACTTCAAAGTAACCACATCTTTCTTTGTTGAATGCTTTACACTTTCGGACCAAATCAAGATGTTCCCTTTTGTGTTTGATAGTGTCAGATATTCATATCATTATTATCATCAATATTGTGAAAAGGGGTCAACAAGGAACAGTAAATGTGGATATGACAATAATATAGGTTAGGCAACACCATTTAAAGCCTAGCTTGCTTAATAGAAAATATACAAGTACGTATTTGGACAGTCTTTTTTCCAAAAGGAACTTCAACTGTATTTCATTACATTACATTACATTACATTTGGCTGACGCATTTTTTGCCAAAGCGACTAACAACATGGTAAACAGTTTAAGTTTTAGAGCAATTCTCAACAATTTTAGGACAATTTAAAAAACATTAGAGTACAGTAAGAATAAGTGCATCAGTGAGTGCTGTTTTTAACAGTTGCGTGTCAGTTCAAGACGGCTGGTGAGTGCTAGGATCAGTAAGACTTGTTGTAAGTGTTGCTATGAGAGGAGATGTTCTCTAAAGAGCTGGGTCTTCAGGAGTTTTTTGAAAATGGAGAAGGATGTCCCTGCCCTTGTAGGAACTGGCAGTGTGTTCCACCAACGAGGAACAACAGATGAGAAAAGTTTGGATTGGCTTGAGCGCACGGTGGTAGAGCTAGACGTCGCTTCGTCTGAGGAGCCAGCGGTCTGGAGGTAGCGTATGTCTGTATGAGGGCATTCAAGTAGGTGGGAGCGAACCGAGACTACTTTGTAGGCAAGCGTTAGAGCCTTGAATTTGATGCGGGCCGCGGGACCATAGGTAGCCAGTGTAGCTGGATGAGCAGCGGGGTAACATGTGCCCTTTTGGGTTGGTTGTAGACCAGGCGCGCCACCGCGTTCTGGATCATCTGAAGTGGTTTCACTGTGCAGGCTGGGAGACCTGTCAGGAGGGCATTGCAGTAGTCGAGTCGTGAGATGACTATTGCCTGAACCAGAAGTTGGGTAGCATCTTGAGTCAAGTAAGTCCTGATTTTTCCATTATGTTGTAGAGTGCTAACGGCGGCATGACCGGGCGACTGAGGCAACATGATCTGAGAAGTTTAGTTGGTTGTCGAGAACAACTCCTAGATTTCTTGCAGTCCTGGTAGGTGAAACAGACAGGGAGTCAAATTTGATGTTGATGTCGTGGTGTATGGTAGGTTTAGCTGGGAGGACCAGCAGTTCAGTCTTTGAGAGGTTCAGCTGGAGGTGGTGTGCCTTCATCCATGTAGCTATGTCTGAGAGGCAATCCGAGATCCGTGCTGAAACCAAGGGGTCATCAGGTGGAAAGGACAGATAGAGCTGTGTGTCGTCTGCATAGCAGTGGTATGAGAAGCCATGCGAACGGATAATCTGTCCCAAGGAGGTGGTGTAGATAGCAAAGAGAAGGGGGCCCAGCACTGAGCCCTGGGGACCCCTGTGGTGAGATGGTGAGGTGCAGATAGCTGACCAAGCCATGATAATGCTAAACGAAGCGTCCTGTGAGGTAGGATTCAAACCAGGAGAGAGCAGAACCGAGATTCTCATGTTAGCGAGTATAGAGAGATGGATGCGGGTGATTAACCGCGTGTCAAAGGCAGCCGATAAGTCAAGCAGAATGAGTACTGATGACCGGCGGTCGCCCTGGATTCTTTTAAGGCTTCTGTTACAGACAGCAGAGCCGTTTCGGTAGAGTGGCCGCTTTTTTGAACCCAGACTGATTTGGATCCAGAAGGTTGTTCTGTGAAAGGAAGTCAGAGACCTGTTTGGAGACTGCTCGTTCAATGCCTTTGGATAGGAAAGGCAGGAGTGAGACAGGGCGGTAGTTCTCGACTTGAGCAGGGTTGAGAGAAGCTTTCTTAAGTAACGGTGTTACCCGGGCCATTTTGAACGCTGTTGGAAATGTGCGGAGGTTAGCAGGCATTCATCACATGTGTGATAGCTGGAGCGATGGTCGGGCTGATGGACTGAAGTAGGCTTGTAGGTATAGGGTCCAGCGAGCATGTGGTAGGACAGCTGCATGTCAGCAGTCTAGATACTTCACTCTCGGAGAGAGGCGTGAATGCTGAAAAAGATGTTCCAGCAGTCCCTAGAGGTTGTAGGAGTGCGGTATCTGAGTCAGATGCGTTGAGTGGGCATGTAGAGAACTGACTGCTGATTGCCGCCACTTTGTTTGTAAAAAATGAGGCGAGGGTATCTGCAGTAAGGCTGGATGGAGGAGGAGGCAGCTGAGGGTTGAGTAGCGATTTGAAGGTTGAGAAAAGTTTTCGAAAGTGTCTGTAGCGCTGTTGATTTTGTCATTGTAGAAAGCCGCCTTAGCAGCAGTGATGCTGGCTGAGAAGGAGGTCAGGAGTGTCTGGTAGTTTTGAGGTCATCAGTTAGTTTGGATTTGTGCCATTTCCTCTCGCGGCTCTGAGTTTGGTGCGCCATGCGATCGGAGGGTATCATTTAGCCATGGATGAGAGTGTTTGGATCGAGCTGGCCTTGTGGTAAGAGGGCACAGCTTCGCCTAGACACGCAGGTCAGTGTGGAGCAGAGCGAGTCTGTGGCCTCATTAACCTCCAGAGAGGAGAAGGTGTTGAGTGGAGGTAGACCGGAGGCAACCACAGAGGAGAAGTGCGTTGGAGACAGGTTCCGGATGTTGCGGCGGAACGTGACCATCGGCTGAGGAGCCGGAGGCTGTTCTGTCAGGCTGAACTGGATGAAGAAGTGGTCAGAAAGATGGAGAGGCGTCACCATGAGGGTGTCTGTGCTGCAGTTCCGAGTGAAGATCAAGTCAAGCTCTTTGCCAGCTTTGTGAGTCGCTGGGCTTTGAACCAGTTTGAGGTCAAAGGAGTGGATCAGGGCCAAAAAGTCCGCTGAGCCTGGGGCATCTAAGTGGATGTTCATATCACCAAGAACAAGAAGCGGACAGTCATGCTCAGGGATGGAGGACAGCAGAGTGTCAAGTTCATCCATATCAGACACACACAAAATGTAGTGGAGTAAAAAGTAAGATCTTTGGCCTCGAAATGTACTGGAGTAAAAGTAAAAAGTTTAACAAAATTGAAATACTAAAGTACAGATACATGAAAAAGGGACTTAAGTACAGTAATTGAGTAAATGTACTCAAGTAATGTCCACCACTGAGCCTAACACACTTGCACACACACATGTGCACACCCACCCACCCACCCACATGCACACACATAAAAACATACAAGCATGCAGGCAAGCAGGCGCACAGGTACGACCTAATTATCCCCACATACACACTGACAAGCGAACACACTCAGAAACGCACATATACACAAAAATAAACACCCACTAATTTACATACACAAAAGTTGCAAGAGTAGGGGCTGGAGAAGATGGAGACAAATTGACAAGTGTGATTTTTTTTTTCGCGGAGAGAATGTGCAGGACTGAGCGGTGGTCATATTTTTGTACCGCTTTGCGCTACATCTAGTTATAAACTTATTCTAGAGCATGTATTTTGGCATAGCAAATGCTTACTTGCCTTTTTTTATCTGTTTATCAGGCACACCACAGGAAAGCACACCCATACATAAGCTAATGCTGCTGAGTCAGTTTAGGCGGGGGAAAACTACTCACCAATTTATAAGAACAAAGATATAATCTTTCAGAGAAAACTTGATCTTGAACTAGAACTTGAATAGGCTAAAAGTACACAAAGTGTTTTTTTCCACAGCAGGTCAAGTAGACACACACACTACACATACAGGGGAGGACGCAGCCCCCCACACAAAAAGGAACACACACGAGGGAGAACTAAAAGGGAAACTTGTCACAATAAAGACGCTAACTTTACACTTATAACTTAGGAGATATAAAGACATAAACCCCAAATGTTGACCCCCGTATCCCAGCATGCCCTGCGTGGGAGAACGCTAACAAAGGTCTTGTGCGCCGACGTTACACAATGTTAGGTGGTCACTACTAATGTTTATGTGTTTTGTGAAAACTCTATGTCATAACTAAAAGAAATTAGTTGATTGTACTATTTAAGTGAAATGCACTGATCATGTTAAGCAGAGACAACGATAAATGTTATGTTTTTGCAAGGCAGAGGAGGGGTCTAATAAAAATTCTGCCCATCAACCGTTCCTCCTGCTTCTCAGTCCACACAGAGACATGAATGACTCCATGCATCGTGCTGCTGTGACAAATAGGCTACTACATCAAATGGTGGGTGAACTTTCTGATGAACTTGTTGAAAAATTTAAATTCTGATGAAATAACCGAAAATTATCTTCAGTTTGACCAATAGTTAGCTAAATGTTTGTTTACCTGGGAAAACTAAGGTAACATTAGCTTCGTTGTTAGCATGCTAGTAGTCTTTCGGACAGTTAGCTCATGGTAGCTACCTTCCAATGGGTGTGTATGGCAGATTATAACAATATCACATATGTTCTCGTGTAAATATACCTTCTTGGTGCTACTTAGTTTAATTCAGACTTTATCATTGAAATTGGTGTTTCTGTCTGTAGACAGTCTTAGCTAACCATCATAGATATATATACTGACAGTATATATATCTATGGCTAACCATAGCAGCACATGTTGGTTAGCTTTTGGCTAATGTTAGCCGAAGTTCATTCATTTATGTGTTGCATTCATAGGTGATATAGCAAACTTTTATTTCAACTGAGTAAATGAACATGAACTAAAAATTTGTTTTCCAGTGTTGCCAACTCTCGCGAGACAAATAAGCAACTCTCACCTCAAAAAGAAGCCCAAAAGAAGCCCAATGCCTAAAAAGGTGCCCCAAAGTCGCTGTAACCTGCCACAGCCTAAACAGCATAGACTATTTGTATAATGAGTGAAACAATTACTTTTCCAAAGCCAAAACGTACTTTATTTTTCAAGTTTTACAAAACAGAAATCTAAAAATCATTGTACAAGACACACATTTGTGTGTGTATGTGGAGAGAGAGACAGAGAGAGAGAGAGAGAGAGAGGAGAGAGGTATGTGTGTGGGGGGGGCAGAGAGAGACAGAGGTTTTTAAAGATAAAATATAAAAATAAAATATAAAAATAAAGCATATTTTAATAATAATAAAGAGAGAGTTTTTTATAAATAAAATAAATAACATATACAAATAAAATATAAAAATAAAGCAAAGCAATATTATAATAATATCAAAGCAATATTCTGCCACAAAATGTGTGCACAGCATGTGTGTGCCTGACAGCATGACGTGTGGGCCTGACAGCATGACACAGGGGTGGATGTCCCCCTATAAAAGCAGTCATTGATCAAATCATGGCATCACAGCTGACCACAAAACATATATTAAAACTTTTAGAGATCTATATATCTAGAGAGAGAGAGAGTGAGTGAGTGAGAGAGAGAGAGAGAGAGAGAGATGTTCCTGTCCGGTTTATTATGCCAAAAACAGTCAGCAACAAGCAGTTAAACATGGATGCAAATACCTTTAGAAGAAGGCCTTTAGATGAAGGCCTGGTTAGGTTACAAGTAATTCGTTTTGAAACTGAAAACATATGGATTGCCTAGAATATTAGCATAAAGATCAGGCATAGGCTACTTATATCAAATTATGCTTCATTAACAGCATCCATGTAAAGAATTATAAAAACTTTAACAGCATCCATCCAAAGAATGATGAGAACCATGAGAATGCTTTAAATCTTGAACCAATGTTTGGGTGCACACAGCCATCTCTGGAACACTAGCCTGCTGCACAACTGTTCAAAGGATCCTTAATCCTGTCCTCTATCCATCTCTGGAACACTAGCCTGCTGCACAACTGTTCAAAGGATCCTTAATCCTGTCCTCTATCCATCTCTGGAACACTAGCCTGCTGCACAACTGTTCAAAGGATCCTTAATCCTGTCCTCTATCCATCTCTGGAGCACTAGCCTGCTGCACAACTGTTCAAAGGATCCTTAATCCTGTCCTCTATCCATCTCTGGAACACTAGCCTGCTGCACAACTGTTCAAAGGATCCTTAATCCTGTCCTCTATCCATCTCTGGAACACTAGCCTGCTGCACAACTGTTCAAAGGATCCTTAATCCTGTCCTCTATCCATCTCTGGAACACTAGCCTGCTGCACAACTGTTCAAAGGATCCTTAATCCTGTCCTCTATCCATCTCTGGAACACTAGCCTGCTGCACAACTGTTCAAAGGATCCTTAATCCTGTCCTCTATCCATCTCTGGAACACTAGCCTGCTGCACAACTGTTCAAAGGATCCTTAATCCTGTCCTCTATCCATCTCTGGAGCACTAGCCTGCTGCACAACTGTTCAAAGGATCCTTAATCCTGTCCTCTATCCATCTCTGGAACACTAGCCTGCTGCACAACTGTTCAAAGGATCCTTAATCCTGTCCTCTATCCATCTCTGGAGCACTAGCCTGCTGCACAACTGTTCAAAGGATCCTTAATCCTGTCCTCTATCCATCTCTGGAACATTAGCCTGCTGCACAACTGTTCAAAGGATCCTTAATCCTGTCCTCTCCATCTCTGGAACACTAGCCTGCTGCACAACTGTTCAAAGGATCCTTAATCCTGTCCTCTATCCATCTCTGACTGCAGTATACAATATGGCCTTAAGAGAAGAAGGCAAGGACAGTACTGAGTGATACACTCTAAAAAATGCTGGGTTATTTTCTCAACCCAAACGCTGAGTTAAAACTGTTGGGTCATTGTGTGTCAGAGTGTACCCTAACATACAGGACCACTTATTTCTCAATCTCTTAAATATAGTTTAATATGGCCTAAATGCACCCGAAAAACAATGCCTCCATTTAGCCTACCTTAAAGAAGGAAATCACTCGCTTCATCTGCTTCACTTTCGTCCCAGAGTCTGCTCTCCATCTCTATACATTCCTACATTGAACTTCTGAAGCATCTCCGCTGTTGGGGCTGAGAAGCCTTTGCAGCATATTCCCACTAAATGCGCAGGCCGTGGCGAATGCTAAGTATGCTACTCAATGTTTTCTGACCCATGCGGTTTCTGAGTTTGGATTTCCGCGGATTCATTTGGGAAAAAACCCTTTCCACGCCGTCGGCGTTACTGAGGGGCATTGCGAGGAGTGAAAGTGCAAATAGTGCAAGGGCTTTGAAACATTGCTCCCCGCTGCTGTCCCTATAATTTAGAACGTCGGCCCAGAACTCTTCCGCTTGGTGGTCTTCTTTTGTGTCCCACTCATGGAAGTGCACAGCCTGATATTGGGAGTCCAGCTTCCTAGATCTCCAGTATACAGTTTTAAAACTGCGACGGTGGATAGCGGTGGCTTGGTCTGAGATAGCATCACTGATGGGCTGAACACTGCCATGGACCTCCACAGGTTCGTGTTGGCTGGCAGCCTGTTCTGAACCTGTCTCGCAGCCTCGAAAATAAAATCCGGCATCTGGTCTTCATTCCCATCTCTAAAGCACTATCAACATTGGCCTCTCCAAGGCGATGGTGAATTGCACCCCAAAGTTCACTGCGCACAGGGGCATATGATTGCGTGTGTCATCCAAATCAACATTAATCAGATGTGAATCGGACGGGGGGGTGGCGTTGGGAGTCAGGATTTTTGACACCAAGGAACGAAAAAAGTTTGCAGACAGTCGAGCATTTTGAAGGCGTTTCCGATCTCCAGCTGGAAAAAGTTTGTTTTACTCTTGAGAACTCCTGCAAGATAGGCATGAGGAACTGCAAATACAGCTTATTGATAGGGTCGCAGTACATCTGGTATAGGAGCTCGGCGTCAGTAGCAGCGTTTGGCGTCCCTTGCACAATTGAAAATGCAACTTCAGCTCATCCCACTGACCCAACAATCGCACACAACAGTCGTAGATGGATAGCCACCTTGTGCCAGAGAGCTGCGCAAGTTTAAGTGGTGTTTCTCCGGGGTTAATGGTTTCGTATACTATGGCAAACTCTCGTAGTCTCTGCGCACTGTGAGAAAACCACCTGTGCGACTGAGAAATCAGGAACTCAGATTTCTGGGCAGTGTTTCCACAGCTTTGCTTGCGCAGAGCTGGATTGAGTGACAGACACACTTAACTAGTTGAAGCTTCTCATTTTTTGCACGGAGGTGTGTGTACACGGAGTTATTCTTCCCGACCATTACACTGCAGCCGTCGGTTCCTAGGCCTACACAGCGCATGAAATCCAGTCCCACGCTTTCTAGGAACGTAGTCAGAGTGGAAGCTATGGCCACGGCATTTTCTCCGTTCAAATCTATTAAACCTAAATAGGTGGAGACAATCTTCTTCAGAGAAGTGCTAAAGTACCTGATGACAGCACACAGCTGCTTAACACTACTGATGTCAGTGCTTTCATCTATGATGAGAGGGTAGCGAGACTCCCCGATATCTTTCAGTAGTTCGTTGAACATAAACGGGGCAATGACATTTTTAATTAGTGCTGCACATTTTGTTCGGTGAATGCTCACGTCCATGTCACAATCTGTGCCAATTATTTCCCCCAAGCAATCAATACAGCGTATAGACGTGTGACATGCCACATAGGTTGCGAGCCGAAGCTCTGTCATTTGGCTTTTGGTTGATGATTTTACTACTGTGAATCCAATATCCGTTAATCTTGATGATGAGAATGGTTTAGCATTCCTTCTATGCTTTTCTGTGCGAGCATGCTGCATAAGGTCTGCATGGTGTGCTCTTATTTCTGCCTTACAGAACCTGCAAAGAGCCTTACTGTTATCCCCTGTAACGGGGCCTTAATCAATCCTTGAGCTCTTTCTGCCTCTCCCAGTCAGGATTGTATTTTTTTCCCATGCCGACCACTTTGTGGACATTATGCCAACTCTCACTACTGAACCAGTAGGCCTACTACTATCGCAAAACTCCGTAACTTGCACTAGCCAGATCGACTTTTGTTGTTGAGATTTACCAGCGTGATGTTAGAGGTATGATGCCGCATCGAGCTTGCGTCGCGCCAGCAGGCCCTAGTCTTGTGAATGAGAAGAACTGATTGGACAAACAGATAGATAGATAGATAAATAGATAGATACTTTATTGATCGCCAAAGGGATTAAATCTTAACTTAATAAATATGCCTACTGTTGACCAGCCTACAAAAACGTGAAGCACAGAGTCGCAGATATTTTTGGCATTAAGCAACCAAGTTTCTAAAAATAAGCCCAAAAAACCGCAACCCGCGACTCCACATTTTTCCAAGCGACTTCTCGTAAATACAAGCCCAAAGTCGCGTATTATAAGCGGACTTGGCAACTATGTTGTTTTCTTGTGTTCTTTTTTATAGGTTCTTCATCTTTTTTTTATAGGTTCTTCATCTACAGTGGATGTGGAATATGTGGAGTGGAGTTTATGTGGATGTGGAGTTTAAATGTTGTTTGTTCATGATTTATCAATAATAAAAGGCATTCCTATACATTGTGATGAATTTCTCTTAAATTTTTAATAAAACAGTTAAATTAATACAGTAGCCTAATCTTAAAATAAAAAAACAACAGGCCTTTCTACAGAACTTCATATTTTATGAACTACAGAGTTCAAATTTTAATGAGTTTTTTAACATGCATTTTAACCTAGTTATTTTATACAACTGCAACTTCTTAAACAATAAGTTAAGTGAACTAAAGATTTTTAGTAAAGACTACTAATGTAAGCTTAATTTGTCTACAGCATCAACATAAGGTTGTTAGTTGACACAACTAAACCTGTTTAGTTTTATGTTTTGTAAAAACTAGAATGGTTTAAGGCAATCGGTTTCCACACAATTTTCTAGTAATGACAACTAGTTCGGGTTTAGAGTGTGGTTTCAATTCTTATGGATCTGTAAAGTCGTCCAGAGAGGAGAAGCTGGGAAAAAAGTGGTAGTTTGGTTGAGAGGGATCTTTGATTATTCTGGAAGCACAGTTTAAGGTTTTAAGTTGTATTAATATTCATGCATATTCATGTGTGAGAGGATTGATTGTATTGAAGGTCGAACTGAAGTCGATGAACAAGATATTTCAGATATTTCATCCAAGATATTAAGATATTCCATTTCTCCAAAACAACGGTTAAATAAAGGGTATATTGTAGCGTACATATACTTGTGTGCTTCCGTGACTGTAACATTTAATGTACTTCCCCAATGTTAATTCTGTGATTTATGTTTAAATTTTGTAATGAATTTGTACCTCATTTTTTGTGGTAGTGTTAGCATGTAATTCTGTTCGGTATTTCTGATTTGGATTCTGTGGGCCCTACTTAGACAATCTACAACGTCTGAAGTGTATTTAAGCAAATTTAAGGCGTGGCCAGTCCATTTTTGCTAGTTTAACAGCAAAATAACAGATCAGATGCCAGGGCTGTTCTTAGGTTTCTTAATTAAGCATGGGTGTATTTTGGGTATAACATCTATTAAAACAATAAGTGCCATCTACCATTCCAATTAAAAGTGAATAGCGGAATCTGCTTGCATACGCGACCATCTATGCAACAGGATTCCTCTAAAGCTTGCTTTGCTAAATTAGTGTGTGTGTGTGTGTGAGTGTATGTGTGTGTGTGTGTGTGTGTGTGTGTGTGTGACAAGCAGAGTATCAGTATACACACATCTGCACTCGCTTAGTATTTGTATTATAGTATTTCACAGTATTGATTGACAAGGTGTTACAATCAAAACAGCCTTAAAAAAGCAACATTGAATTAAAATCCTACGGACATTCTTCCAAGCACACCAGCACAGTCTTTGCATTGTGTTGCCAGGTACTCGCTAAGGTCTTGCCACTACTAAGATGTTAAGAACAAGAGAACACTAAGAACATTAACTTGTTTGGTGACCAGGGGGGTATTCCAAGTACGTGGTTTAATGACAAACCTCAGTTAACTCAGAGTAAGCGGTAAACCTCCTACAACAAGACCCCTATGGTTTTGTAAGGAGAATGAAGCCATACAGCTCTTCTATTAGGAGGTTTACCCCTAATAGAAGAGTCTGCCTTAATAATTATTCTACCTTGTCTTTTATTACTTTTTTACTACTTTTGCCTTTGTTTTTGCTTACTAATTATTCTTTATTTTTAAATGATTTTACCTTGTGTTTTATGTTTTCTTTTTATTATGATCTTTACCTTTTAACTATTCTTTGATTTTGTGTTTGCCTTTCTTCTGTCATGCATCTATAGTGTGCAGTGTTTCCCACAGAATTTGATTGAATTTGTGGCGGGGTGTTAAGATTGTCTTGTCACTTTAAGACGTTCTGATGTGTGGATGCAATTCATAATGTTTTCTGTAGTTAGTTAAAATAAAGGTTAATACTTCTCTTTACTATTCTAACATTACCTTTGAGATACTGCTTGATTGCATAACTTAACTTAGTACACCGAGGAGACTAAACTATGTTGTAGATAGATAGATAGATAGATAGATAGATAGATAGATACTTTATTGATCCCCATGGGGAAATTCAATTGTGATAAGACCTTAGCAGAGTTAACTTTAATGCAGCAGTTTTTAACAAATTTGCGCAGAATTTTCACGTTGCTAAGCGGATTTAATAGCAATTTCGCCTATCATCTTCTATGCAATGCTTCTATGTGGCAACAACAATCCTTCAACAATTGTTAAATGCACATGCAGAGGAGGGGCAGTGGGCTTGTTACGAGAGAGAGCGGGGCGGGGCAAGGAAAGGCTGTGTGCATAAAAAGTGCAGCTCAATGAAAGAAATTTATCTTATCTTTAATTTAAATAGTACAACATAAAAGATTAATGTGTGGCGGTCGGTTTTGATTTTGTGGCGCCCCACCACAGATTAGTCAATGTATGGGAAACACTGGTGTGAGAACTGTAAGAAATGAATCCTGCCGAATTGTATGAGTGATATCATTTCTCCAACCAAGATAAAGTTCTGATGTTCTGATGGCAGGCCAGATGGTTTGGCGCCAGGTGAGGTGTGAAACACCAACGATAATAGAATGGGTTTTGGGGGTAAGCCATTGAAAACCATCCCAGCCAAAGGTGTGAGGTTAACTCATTATCATATAGCCTACATAGGACAAAAGGCTATCTGGGTAGAAGCCAGATTAATTTGCATTTGAGACCAATATATAATGACTTGAATTAGTAACTTTTAGTAGTTCAGGCAGACAGGACGAAGTAGTTGACCCAGACAGGACGAAAGAGAGAGAACTACAGAGAATATGCAGAGGGAACTCTTGTGAACCTTTCTACCATTTTACACTGGAATAAACCACTTTGCTGTATCAATCTGAAGAAGAGAAAACCTTTCCTATTTTTTCTTACAGAACCATCATACTGTGTTATGCACTTTATGCATGAGATGTGTTTTAATGTTTCCCGACGGTGCACACTAAAATATGTTTAAATGTTTTCTCACGCTGCAGCCAGTTAGCATGTTGCAGGTGTAGTAGGCTAGTTAGCGTGCTGCTAGCTGAGCTATGGCATGTGATATGGTTATGCTTCGATACTTTGATTATATGTTGGGTTTACCTGACGGGTTTACATGGTCTGTTTGGCAGGAGTCTGCACCTGGCTCGCTCCATGCCTGATTATTTTCTTTCTTTTCTGATATCTCAGATTATTTTGTTCAAATATCTACACACATGGCTACTGCAAAAATGTAAGGCTCATTTATCAAATGTTATTTTGAACTATATTAAAAAATCATCTTTGTTTTAGAAATTTTTAATGAAAGGGGCGGAAATTGGTGCTTTTACGATACATTTGTTGACAAGTTTCCAGGAAGTTTCCAGCAAGTTTCCTCCCTGGAGTTATCGTGTCACTCTGCAAACGTCACCTGGTTCGTTGGTCAGATTGGTGAATGACTATCCAATTGAGTCATTTGAACTATGCCTGTTGATCACGCCTCTTGTGCAGTATAAAATACATAGCAGACTCCCCAGACCAATGTTCAATCTTAAAAGATTGAGCTTGGTCTGGTGATAGCGAGACTAGTAGCATGCCACATTGTGACCAACTTAAGTGTTAGATCCAACTTTTCTATTTTACGATCCCCTCTGGACATGTGGGAGCCAAAATGGTCAACATGGGTTGTAAACCCAATTTCTTTGTTTGTGCCGCCAATTTTATGTCACCCTGAGATGATACCTTTGACCCCATGACCTTGAGTACCTCATAGCTGATGTTCATTCTCACTACAGGACAGTATTAAAACCACTTAATGAATTTGACATGAGGATTTATGCAAGGGATAACATCCAGGATAACACGCAAATACCTCCCCGATGCAAAAAGAGTTTTCTCCACCAAGTTAATTTACATTACATTACATTTAGCAGACACTTCTTTAATTAATTCTGAATATCAGGACACCTTACAGGATGTTATTCTGTTTGTCCCCCATGTTGCCAGTCATGTATGTAGGCAATTAGGCATGCATTTATAGCACAAAAAGGGAAATGCAGTTCAGTTTAAAAAGAGGCTGACCTGAAATTTGTTGTCCTACATTCTTTGGTTACGGAAATGATGGTGGGTAGTTTGCTATGTTACAGTTGATTCCACTGTAGTGAAGTCTGCTTCATGCAAGTTCAATCATTGTTTACATTGATATGGGACACTGATTAGATTTTTTTTACCAGATCTACTTCAATGTACCCAATGTACAGAATCAATAGCTCTCTGCCAGCCAATCAGAAAATAGTATTCAATACATTTTCAATAAAATCTAAAATTCTTTTAAAGGTTGGTATACCAAGATTATTGTGTGGGTATTTTTGTATTTTCAAATTACGTAGTATCTCCTGATTCTGTAATTGGTTAGTGAACTTAGATTCCTGATTGGCAAGTCTAACCTGAGCATCGCCATTGGCTATTCAACAGGAAGTGCCAGAACAGTCTCAAAAGTACTTGTACTTGCAGAAAATTTACGAATTGCGAGCGGCAGAGATTCGTGGCAGAATAGCTTCGTAATTGAAAGACAGCAACTGTGGAAGGTTTAGTGCCTGTGGAATATATTTGTAAGTGAAGGACATATGAGTAATACTTAAAATAGTTTGTGTTATTTTTATGTTAAATCACAAATCATTTTTACAGTTACAAATCCTGATACACACACACACAATACATATGAAACAATTCTCATCCCTAAGGTGGTGCAAAAGTCTGTGCACCTGTAGAAAAGATTTGTAACTGTACGACAGCTTTTTGTGCATAGAATATTGATTTGTAATTGTAGAAAATATTTGTAATGATAAAATATTTTTAACTGTAGGATGATTTGTAGCTGTAAAACCGATCAGTACCTGTAGAATAGATTTGTAAGTGTAGGGCATATTTGTAATATTGACAATTACTTGTACAGGTCATTTTTACAGTTACAAATCATTTCTACAGTTTCAAAACGTGATATACACCTACAAAACATTTGAGTCTAATATTCTTCCATACTTTCACACATCTCATTTAGGTGTAGTATAATTTAGATTTTCTCATAAATGTATCTCACATATTAAAAAAAGATGCTTTATCCCACACAAGCTTTTCTGAGCAGTAATTCCATATTCAATTACCAAAGCAAAAATAGTTTTTCCAAAAATGATCAGGGGATTGATTTCAAACGATATGGTACCTGACATCAAAGAATAATTTAAAAACATGTATTCACATGATACTATGAATATTGGGTTTCTATCTATTCTATAAATCTACTGAAGTGAAAAAGACCACAATGATTATTCAGAAAAATTGTGAGTGGGCAGCACATGAATTCTTCCAAGACTAAAACTAAGGAACCTGAAAGGAAATTCCGAAACATGTTTAAGCTTCCTGCTTCTGATAAAATTATTAATCATGGCTTGTACACGTAATTACCGGAGGAAACCTTCAGATAATATCACATTTTCTCCAACAAATGCCTTTATATAGGGCCATGAACATCCTAACTATAATCATCATCATCCAAGCCACTGTCTGTCCTCCATATGGCTGCCTACCGCAACAACATTTGGACTCTTGGTAAGTACTCTGTTTGAGAAAGGATGGCCCTTGGCAAACCATTTGCTATTAGGCTTAATCTGTAAGATCACTGTAGTTGCGGAAGTATCAGTGTTAGAGGCAGAAGTGTCTTTTTACAGTTGCCGAGTGTGTTACACAAGTGGAAACAAAACTGTGCCATATGTGTGCTATAAGCTGAGAGACATTCCTGGAATTTGAACAGGTGAACTGGTGTTGTGACTGAAAAATGGGACTGGGTGTAAAATGTGGGCGGTGGTAGTGTAGTGGTTAAGGAGCTGGGCTAGTGTGCAGTAGCCTGAAACTTTGGTCAAGAAGTGTCTGCTAAATGTAATGTAATAATACTGTTGATCTACTTTGTTACTAACCTGATGTGTTCTGCGATTGCAGTCCTGTTCCTGATGGGGCTTCAAACCCTTCTCATAATGACAACACCTGTTCCTCAGAACATGAAAGAGGAGCGCGACAGTTTAAGGAATGAGGCAAAAAAGTTACTCAAGTACATGGTAAGAAATCTCTCAAAATGTTTAGTGCTTGCTGCGAAACAAACCTGTAAAGCAAGGATGTATGGCTGATGGTTGGTTGCCATCAAAGTCAAAGACGTCAGACACAAAATTTATGTAAAAGAAGTATCAAAGAGGTGGTCAAAGAACCATTCTTCAGGGGGTTCTTCTATATAAATCAAAATGGTTTTATTCAAAATTTGACCATCAATTATTATTTTAATAATTAAATAATTACCAAAATTTAACTCAAAATGCAACTCAGCCTTTGCAGACTAAATCTCTAAAAACTACTGCTGAAAACTCTGCAGTAGTGCCGCAAAGTGAAATACTCTTACCCAACCTCATCACTGATCAGTGACTTGACTTTTCCTTCTAGGACAAACATAATGAGAGTCTACCTCACCCCAGAAAGCCCGAGCTCCAAGGTCTCAAAGTGCCCGTTAACGGTTCTAGCCTGACCTGTGAAGTCCTAGGCAAAATTTACTGTTTGACCACATTAAATATGACTGAGCTGGATTTTGGTCATTACCTGAATGTTGGCTTGAGGAGTCTGCATCAACGCACACAATTCCTAATGAGGAAGATTCCAGACTGCAAGTACTCCGTCAATAAAAAATTCATCAAGCAACTGATTGAAGTGCACAATGTGCTACGACTCTACGACCTGTGGATGGACACCAAAATTCCCTTTACCTGCCACATGGGCACAGTGAGCCACTGAGTTGCTGAAGTTTGGCGGTGATTTATCATTATTATTTACACCTTATTTATATATTTATTAAAGTTTACCTTCATCTGGCTCATCATGTCGTGGCTGTCCATGGGTGAATTCATTTTTTTCTGTTAAATAAATGACAACCATGAAGCAACCACAGCTGTTTGGATGTACCATCGATTAAGGGGGCGATCAGACAGGAGGTGGATTATCAGGATTATCCAGACCAAACGTGACTATTTTGCTACATACTATTCCTATTTATGTACCAGCATGCAAAATTTGAGCCTTCTACATGGTTTAGTTCTTGCGCTGTGGGCTTGTGAACTTTGACAAAAAAAAGAGGCCGAACAAAATCGACACCCCCCTCCCCCTGTAAAACTGGCTGTATCTTGGAAAGTATTGATCTTACATAAGAGTAATTTTACAGTGTGTCTCCTGGGTAACATAGGTACACCTGGCAATGTTTTCAGAATTTTTTGAGACCTAAGTGCGTGGGCCCTGGTTGAATTGACGTGGAATGACCCTATACTTACTTACTTAGACTATCAGTGATGTGGGCAGGGCTATGTGTAGCAGCGTGTAGTGCCCACTATCCAGGCTGCAGCTGGTGTGTACTTGCTGAAAGCCTTGCAGAGGCTATGTTACATAAACAACCTTACAAAAAGAATAACTTTTTAATACTCTCACCCGGGGAAGTTCAAAACTGGCTACACACCACATTGTTTAACGTCAACCTCTATTCAGGAAAAAACCTTCCACAAAAATGATTGTACTTCAGCATGAGATTAAACTTATCTTAAGGTCATGAAAAGAAGCCTGGCTATTATTAGATTTTTGAACATTTTTTTAAACAAAGATAAATTTGTTTGGCTCAAATGGGGTCCAGCTTATTTGGTGTGAAGCTGGCCAAGACTACCACAGTGAACGCATAGTCCTAACAGTAAAGCACTATGATTGAATGTTTTGATATGGGGCTACATGAGTGCAAAGAGTGCTGGGGAGATAGGCCTAACATATTTAGACAGGACTAGGGATATACCAACATACTAGCCGACCAATTCACTCCATGTCTCCTGAAGCTGGCAACAAAGGAATATTCTAGCACTTCAAAGCTCTGTCCAAGTGCCTGAGTTTATGTTGGCAGACTTGAATCCAATAGAACACCTAAGGTATTTTAAAGAGAAAGATAGAGCAATCCTCCAGCAGAGACCAGCTGTCTCTGAAGAATGGCAAATCTCTCCGGAAATGCATGCAAGGCATCTTATATGAGAAGGAGGTCAATCTCAGTCATAAAAAGTGTACCAACATTGACATACTGACAATGACAACTTAGAAATAGTTCAATTACTTAAATATGCAATTTCCAATATTTTGACATTTAAGTAACTGCACAGGGGTGTACACACACACAATACTGAATCTGCTTTATTTACACCGTGGCTTCATCACTTCGGTTGTGCATTATTTTCTGCTACTCAAATGCTGGGTCATCATCCATTATCCCTTAGGAAAGTTGTGAAGTTGACATATGTATGTTAGAATCAGTCAATAGCAGAATTAGTATTTCTTCTTAACATCATTTAATTACGGATTTACTAAACTTATTACCATTTTTCCCAGACTATAAGTCACACTTTTTTTCATAGTTTGGCTGCGACTTATAGTCAGGTGCAACTTATTTCAAAATATATATAATTTAACATGTTGTTAAATGTTAATTCCTGCTGACTAACAGGACCAAGGAGTAAACATGACCGTCTACAGTCGCGAGAGGGCGCTCTAGGCTTGTGACTCGCTGGTTTCTGTTAATTTAGCCTATTCAGCCTCCCAACACCAAAACTAGACTGCATTTCCGGCGGGAACTGCGAAAGTGTGCTTGCCCTGGTCCGGTCACCAACGTGAGCAGACAGTGACATACGCTATGCTGAACCTGGCTTGATCCAAGCATTCTAACAGTGCCTTTCAGTGTTGGAGCAGTGGCAATACCTCAAAAGCTCTATTCAACTATTGCCTTGCGGGTTGAATGCGATTCGTTGGATTTTACCTTTGGCCTGCCTTCGAATTTAGCTTCTATGACTGAGATCAATCAATAAAATAAAATGAGATCAAACTGAGATCAAATCAATAAAATAAAATGAACGCGTCTTGCGCCTCTCAAACTGGGCTATCAGGTAACCTACAGAGGAATTGAAATTATGAAATATGACCAAGGCATTAAAAAGCTGCTTGTTTGTCAGGATACTTTTTCACTGATTTATTTTTAAAAAAATATGAGCTATGAGTGTGAATGTTATATATTCCATCCCACAAAGGATGTTTTACTGGTTTATTTGACAAATAATCTATATGGATTTGCTCTATAAAGACCTTATGTCTGTTTGGGATTGTTTTGTGAGCCTGGGGTTGTTTTGTGAGCCTGGGGTTGTTTTGAGAGCCTATTGATGTATCTCAGAATAAAGGAATACTTCATATTACTCTAAACCACCGTCTGTAAATCAACTGTATACTACTGTCTACATTGCACTATATTTCTTGACCTGTCTCTGTATGTTTCATCACCGTTCTATACTTTGCCTCACATTGCAACACAGCTCAGATCTTTGGTTGCTATGAAGGCCAGTCGTTCTAAATAGATGGTTGCTATGGCCAAAGGCCAGTTCTATCTCTGCCGTTGTCAAGCGGGCATTTCGTAGAATTCTGATTAACCTTATCTTATTTAAAACATCTCTATTTTACTTAGCCCACTTCCATACAGTGGGTCCCATTAAGAAGTGGCCACTTCCTGCACGCTTGATTCACACAGCAGCATTATTAAATTAATCTGTCACCATGCGCCTATGCGTGCGTTTACAAAAGAAAACATTTTAATTTGATTCACATGAAACGTTACATTTCATGTACATATTGACAATGAGTAGGCTAGTTTTGGTTGTTGGTGGTGTTATTGCATCCCTTAGTTATGCCTGCAATGCAAGTTCCCTTAAGCTGTCACAGACGTAGGTGCTACTGTACTTTTAGGGCTAAAGTACGACGGAGTATTAGGGCCACACATGAAGAAAAAAAATATTTTTGCCATGGCGAGATTAAACTTCGACATGTTGACTTTAAAGTCAGCATGTGGACATTAAACTCGACATTTTGAGAATAAAGTTGAAATATAATATCTACTTTAATCTCGGCGTGTCGACTTTCAGATAGATTCGTCTTGTCTGTTAACTACTCATTGCCGTCATCGTGAAGTGCTGTATCTCGCGGTTGGAAATACCATGCACTATGCCGTTTAGTATATAGCTAGAATAATACATGTATCCAATGATATGTTTCTATACAAAATGCTATTTCACTCAGTTTTACGTGGGTAAGGCCACCGCACATTCAAATAACTGCCCTTCATGAACCACTCTAGGTTAACAAATTTCTCTAAAACTGCTTTTCCATGTCTCACCTGCAATAAACATAGGAGGCTATAAACACAGGTATAGCCTAAGCATACTATTTTGATCCCGTGAGGGAATATGTGTGCATATATACTTTATTTATGCACTGTGTGTGCATATATAATGCGCATGTAGGCTACTAGTACATGGGGTGGTCGGAGGAGGACAGCTTCATTAAGTCCCTAGACATTCAATAGGCTGTTTTGCATCCATTACAAACAAGCAATGTGAAATTCTAGGATTGGGGAGAAGCCTAGTATGCCTAGTCTAGTGCATAAGCATGAAGTTGAACCTTTAGATGAAAAACACTCTTTAATAATAGGCCTACAATAAATAAAAAAACAGCTAATGGCGTTTAGGCTACTTTTGACCATCGCATTTATCGCCTGTAACTCCGTGATAAGGACCTACAGGAAAGTATTTGGCTGAGCAACGGAGGTTAATGTTTTATGTTTTGTTCACATGATATAGTCCTATCTAATCATTGTTGCAGTCGAAGAAAACTGGAATGTTTAATTCGTCCTCCCTTTCAATCGTCCCGAGCGGTCCTTCTCTCTCCAAACTAACTTTATTCTCAAAATGTTGAGTTTAATGTCGACACGTCGAGTTTAATCTCGTCATGGCAAAAAGACGTACTAAAGTGCTTCGTGAATTACTGTTAGTAAAAAAAATAGCAGTCCTAAAGTTACACGTGACGAAGTTACGAGTGCAAGCATCTCATATCAAATGACCATGGCATTACGCTAAACAACATAAATCCCAATTAGCAACATACATCTCCTCCCTATAGCCACACAAGAAATGAATGATACTAAATCTCTGCTTAGCGTGCTTCTCCGCTTAGCATTCTAATAACAGAAGGGGCACATTTATGTTGTCCACTACAACATGACTCATTATGTCTGTAACGTTAACTGTATAAAACACTTACTTTCATAAAAGGATGCACACCATCCAGCACATGGAAACCGATATTTTTGGTTCTTGGCCACAAACTCAAAACGTGTCTCTCTGAAGCCCTGTTCTAGAATCTTTGCTCTGAAGGCTGTGTTGCTAGGCGACATCAAATAAACGAAATGATAGTCTTTCAGTATTAAATGTGTAGAACTAGTTCTACGTGTGATTCCGAATGGATGTGTGTGGTTTGCAAGAATAAACAAGAAATAACATTTCCAATAATTTCCCATGATAAATTACATAATATTTGCACCTTCCTTACTTGTGAATCTCACACCGTATTTCAAGCAAAGATTGTTAAGGCGGAGCAAGATACTTCGTCGTAGTTCATGTCTATGGGCGCGAAATGGGGATCGAATCCTGTCTGCATAAAGAGGCGTGTCGATGGCGTATTGGCGGCGTAAGTTGCAACCGACCAACAGCAGCGGCAGAAATAACGGCGCACACCTGATATAAGGTTGATTTTCTCCAGACTGGATTGCTCAAAAATGCTAAAAATGTACCTGAAATGTTCAGAAGGGTTTGAGGATCATGAAAATGTGCCCGAAATTCACATTCCTAACTCTATAGAACCAAGACTTTAGCATATGTGGTGAAATTCTGAGCTATGCCCATAGACTTCAATGGAGCAGTCGCTGCCTCTGCTCTGCATAAAGGGGATTTTGACCCCAGCGTCGCGATCCGGGTTCCGGAGTGGCTCCTGATGAAATATCTTCCTCCGCCTTAACAATCTTTGTTTCAAGTAGGCTACACTAGTGAAATGTAATACAAGTCTATGGTTGCCACCTAGCGTTCAGATAGGTAGGCTATTTAACATTAACGTGACATTGCTTGTTTATTCTTTCAACTCCATGCTTTTAGGAAAACAATCTTTTTATCATAGTTCCCTCTTCAACGAGCGATCACCAGCTCGTTTTTGTAACAGAGATAGCCGTTTATTGTTTCTAGGTTTACAGAAACACCTATTCATATTAATACAGGAAATCAAGTTAACGCTGCCGACCACTGTTTGTCTATTACATGGCCCAGAATGCCTTGCATGTCTTTACAACAAAACAACCCAGTAAAACCTAATTTCCCGTAAACATATGAATTTGCATACTTGTAACATTTGTAATAATACTCTCCCATCATGACATTTAACAATAAGGAAAAATGTAATTTGAATACCGTCAATGTGAAAACAACTCTATTATGTAAGCTATATATGGCTACTGTTCTCCCTACTATTTCAATTCGTAAGTCCATACTATCCCATGGCAAGGCAAGGATTTCATGACTGGGCAAGGTTGTCCGAAGACATTGTGGCTACACGGAGATATTGGGCATACTTGGAAGGCATTGATAGAAGGTGAAAGGTGAATGGAGGGAGTTACCAAATACCTGTGGGTGCTTTGCGAAATGATGGAAACTTTTGGAATGTTTCTTTTTTTTTTTAGCTTATGCACCCTCACACTGGAGTCCCCAGTTCATATACAAAATTTGGTATCGATATGTGACAGTGTTCCTGTGATATGGACAACTTCCTGTTTCGGAGCTTCGCCGCCGATTTCGTTTGGCTGTGACGGGCAAACGCTTTCGAAAATCAAAAATCCTTCTAGTAACTTTTGTGAGGCTTGGTCCAATGATGATGTACGTCAAGTTTCGTGGCGTTCGGACCAAATTTGTGACCTGTGAAAATTTAGTTTCACTTTCTATTCAATCCAATATGGCGGACGAACGACACGCCCACTTGACGTCATCTTCTCGAGCAAGTTACACTGGTCAGAGAATGTCTAATAAGGGGAGAACTGCCACTCTCGGAAAACTTCCGGTTTCTGAACTGGTTGCAGTTCCTTCTGTGGTTCCACATGAGGCCATTCCACGAAAGTGCAGAATGCATGGAGGTCTATGGAGCTGTACCCCTCAAAATCCACTTTTCTCGGGATATAATTTTTTTTCAAGTAATTTGAATATTGTATTCGAAAGGGGAGGCAAAGAAAATACACTTGGTGGAGTATTATATTTTTTAAAGTCACTTAATTGTTCTAAAAAGCCTTTCAAACATGTCAATGATGTCACTCATTAGCACAATGCTAGCGTGTTATGGGCAACAACGACCCAAACTGTAAGAGATCAAAAGGACATAAGTCAAGTCAAGTCAAGTCAACTTTATTTCTATAGCACATTTAAAAACAACTGAGTTGAACCAAAGTGCTTACAAACAAACATAAAACAATGACAATGGTACAACAACAATATAACATGGGGGGAAATAAATAAATAATTGAAATAATACACAAATTGGTCAAAAATAAAATAAAGAATAAAGAGTGTGTGTGTGTGTGGGGATTAAGGTAGATTAAAAGCTTGGGAGAAAATGAAAGTCTTTAAGTTAGACTTAAAGCAGTCAATGGTTGGAGAGGACTTAATATGTACAGGTAGACTATTCCAGAGTTGGGGGGCAACAACAGAGAAGGCTCTATCACCCTTAGTCTTAAAGTGTTTTGGGATATAGAGAAGATTCTGAGATGAAGACCTAAGTGATCTTGGAGTGCTGTAAGGAATTAGTAGGTCACCTATGTAACTAGGTGCCAAACCACTGAGGGCTTTGAAGACAAAAAGTAAAATTTTAAACTTAACTCTGTGTGCTCCACAGGTAACCAGTGCAGCTTAGCCAACACAGGAGTTATATGCTCATGTTTCTTAGAGCCACTTAATAATCTAGCTGCTGCATTTTTGAACTAGCTGAAGTCTGTTGAGAGTGGAGTGGGTCAGGCCTGCATATAATGAATTACAATAATCTAGTCTAGATGTTATGAAAGCATGTATAAGAGTTTCAAGATCGAGAAGGACAAAAAGGGCTTCAGTTTTGCAATGGTTCTTAACTGGAAAAGCTGCCTTTGACCACACTATTTATTTGCTTATTAAAATTTAAAGAGGAGTCAAAGAAAACCCCAAGATTCTTTACTTCACTGTGGCAGTTTGCAGAGAGAGGTCCTAGTGCATTTTTCAAGATAGAAACATCACTTGGAGGGCCAAAAATAATTATATCAGTTTTACTTTCGTTCAGTTGAAGAAAATTTCTTGCCATCCAGCATTTGATGTCACTGAGACAGTTAAAATATTCTCCAAAGAACAAATGCCATTAGTGTTAACAGGCAGGTAAAACTGAGTGTCATCTGCATAGCAGTGATACTGAATGTTATACTTTTAAAAATTGAGCCAAGGGGTAGCATATAAAGAGAGAATAAAAGAGGGCCCAAAATGGAACCCTGAGGAACACCACACTTTATAAGGGCAGAGGAAGAGGAGAAATTGCCTAAACTAACTGAAAATGATCTATCACTAAGATAAGAAGAGAACCATTGCAGTTCTGACAGAACGGGTCGTCCCGTTGCTAAGCGACCGAATAAGTACTCGTTCATTCAACTTTTGACCTATAACCCATGTTGAAGTTATACAAACTACAATCAAATCTGAGATTTGTCAACGACAATCAGGTCAAAGAGATACATTTAGCCGTCTAGCTCCATTGACTCCCATTCATTCTGCACTCATGGCGATCGCCCCCAGTGGAAATCTGGTGGAACTGCAACCAAAATTCGGTACAATGGGACTTAATACGGAGTGGCCAGGCTCTCCGTAGACTGGCTCTGCACCGGTACTGCCCGGACGTTTTAAAGTTGGAACGGTGTCTCTGTCTCAAAGGGCCTAGGCACAGGAGCTGGAAAAAAATTAGGGAGACGGGAATAATAATAATATTAATAAGAAAACTTAAGAAGAACAATAAGTGTTGCTTTGCAAGCACACTTAATAACAGCTAGCATTTCGCTAACCGCCAGCGTCTAGCTAACAAATGACACAGCAAAGGACAACGGCAGTTCAAACGAGGGTAAGCAAACAAACGTCTTTATTGTCTTCATGTCTTCATTAATAGCCTATTCCACGTCTGGCAGAAAGAAGACAACAAACTGTGCAACCAGGAACTGTCATTTTAATGTCCTTGTGACCAAGCTAACCAATATCAAATGGACTAAATTGTGTGGCTGAATAACTGTTAGGTTAACATACCTGCATTCAGCCTGTTGTTCTGTATAGATGAATAGCGTGCCTTTCCAAATTAAATGTCTGTTCTTGGTCTGGGATTTTGTGAAATAAATGTATAAATAAATGCGAGTCTAGTACCTACGACTTATATATCTCTCCTAGTTACTCTCCATTGGCTTCCTATAGTAGGCTAGCCAGAATTAAATTTAAATCTTTTACTTTGGCCTATTAGGACATTGACTGGATCTGTTAGTTATTTTAATTCAATAATCAAGACGTACATACCCAACCACTCACTGCGGTCTTCTGATGAGCGTCTGTTGTGTCGACCAGTCATAAATACTAGTGTTTAACCCAAAAAGCGCCTCCGTGTGGACGGGGCCTAGATCTAATTCAAGACTCTTCCTCAGTGGTTCCAGGTTGGTGGCATGAGTTGCAGTGCTCTCCGTTCCTGTGATAGTTTTGGGTCGAGAGGTCTGAAGACATTCCTGTTCAACATGCACTTAGTTTTTTAAGCGCTTCTTATGCGTTATGGTTTGTATAATATTGTTTTATTTCCATTAGGCTGTTGATTAATTACAGTGCATGAAAATGCACTGTACTGTTCTTCCTAGGCTTCTTCTTATTCTTCTGTTTCTTCTTCTAACGCAGTTAATGCAGCTTCAACCGTTTAACGTAGAAACTTCATTCAAACTATGTTACGTAGGTCTTACTAAGGACATGTGGGCTTTGTATTTTTTATCTTTGTAACTTTTATACTTTTTAAACTATCAATTAAAAACTATTCAAAATGTCCCCATAGACTTAACATGGGCTGATGACATCATAATAGAGCACTTAAGCAATTAGAATCCTAGGCCAGGTGTTCCGGCCACCTGCATCAACTGTCAGTTTCTCAGGCTTTAAGCATACAGTCTCATTCTCTTAATAAGACCACATCTTGTTCAACTGTTTCCTCTGTCCACAACATAATTTAACCATTTAAACTATCCACCTATCTAACTGTTCAGTCATTCCAACTATATTAAACCTCATTTACCTAGCAAATCATTTAACCATTTAAACTATCTACCTATTTAACTGTTCAGTCATTCCAACTATATTAAACCTCATCTAGGCCTACCTCACAAATAATTTAACCTTTTAAATTATCCACCTATTTAACTGTTCAGTCATTCCAACTTTATTAAACCTCATCTACCTAGTTCAGTCATTCCAACTATATTAAACCTCATCTACCTTTCAAATAATTTAACCATTTAAACTATCCACCTATTTAACTGTTCAGGCATTCCAACTACATTAAACCTCACCTACCTCGCAAATAATTAACCATTTAAACCAGTGTTTTTCAACCTATTCACTTTTGACACTTAAAATGTCCCACGGCACACTAACATCCTGTGTGAAGAAAAAATAAAACATACCATAGCCTAAAATTTAAAATAATACACAGATATGGCTTTATTATGGCTTCTATGCAAGACCTGCTCAATAAAACAAAGCCCTCTGTTTCATTTTGTAGGTGACTATATCTATAATTTAATTGTTGTTATGAACTGGATATGTGATGATTCTGTGAATATTGGATATGGGGGCCCAGTTGTACAATGCCTGCATACCACAAATAGTGCAATCATACAATCAATGAGGGCATGTGGTTATAAATTCTTTGATGCAACAGTTGCTTTTCTGGACCAGTGAGTGACATTTGGGTAATTTTCTCGCGCACACCTGATGATCTCTCACGGCACACTAGTGTGCCCCGCACAGTGGTTGAAAAACACTGATTTAAACTATCCACCTATTTAACTGTTTAGTCATTCCAACTATTAAACCTCATCTACCTAGCAACCAATATAGCAACCACGTCAAATACCCTAGTAACAGCCTAGAAACCACCTCAAGTACCCTAGCAACAGACTAGCAACCATGTCAAATACCCTAGCAACAGCCTAGCAACCACTTATACAGTTACAACATAGCAACCAATGAGTTTAACCTAGCAACCAGCATAGCAACCACCACAACTGACCTAGCAACAGCCTAGCAACCACCTCAAGTACCCTAGCAACAGCATAGCAACCATGTCAAATACCCTAGCAACATTCTAGCAACCACTTCCACAGTTACAACCAAAGCAAACCAATATAGCAACCAATGACTTTAACCTAGCAACCAGCATAGCAACCATCACAACTAACCTAGCGACAGCCTAGCAACCACCTCAAGTACCATAGCAACAGCCTAGTAACCATGTCAAATACCCTAGCAACAGCCTATCAACCACTTCCACAGTTACAACCTAGCAACCAATGAGTTTAACCTAGCAACCAGCATAGCAACCACCACAAGTACCCTAGCAACAGCATAACAACCACCATAACTACCCTAGCAACAGCCTAGCAATCATGTCAAATACCCTAGCAACAGCCTAGCAACCACCACAACTTCAACCTAGCAACCACCATAGCAACCAAAAGGATTACCGAAGCAACCAGCATAGCAACCACTTAATTTGGCATAATAACCAACATATGTACCCTAGCAACACTATTGTAACTATATCTGCATTATTTATTTTTACTCTGTATGATATTTTACATCATATTTTTTGCATTTTCATGCACTATATTTCCTTCAGGAAATGCTTTTCTAGTTTGACATTATTACACGGCTCAAGCAAAGTCCTTTTAGGCAAGTCCCTCCACTCGGCAGCCATTTGACAACGCTTTTTGGGCACTCGTCGGGCATCCATTTCAGCAGAAATGCGCATGCGCAAGGCTTCACGACACCAATCTTGCTCCAGCGGCGAGATCACAACACATGATTGGCACGATGTCTTCACAACACACCATATGATTGGCTCAATGTATTCACACCACACCACATGATTGGCTCAATGTATTCACATGTCGACGTTTTCCCAAGGAAAGGGGTGGGATATGCGTAGACAACGGCCATATTGGCGTGACAAACTAGCCCCATGCATTTCTATGGAGTATTTTTTGAGTGCTGTGTCTCCACATTAGAAAGTCTCAAGTGTAATTACTCCGCTGCGCGTCGGGGTCCGGTTCGCCCTGTCGGGACTTATTTTCCCAATGACTGGCGTTCTATACATTATCCCTTACTTATTGTTTGTTATTGATATTCTCCTTAATGTAGTCTTACCATGTTATTGTTTATTATTGATTGAATGGACATTATTGTTCATTATTGCTTTTTTCCCCTCATTTTTCATTGCTTATTTTATTAGGTTATTGATTGAATTTACATTGTTGTTTATTATTGCTATTCTCCTTATTATAGTTTGACCAACATTCTAATCTGTTCCCTGTTAAATTTTAAATATTATATTGTATTTGTATGTCGCTTTGGACAAAGGCGTCTGCCAAATCCCATAACCATAATGTTTTTTTCCCCTCTTCATGACTCATTTTTTGACTAATGCGACTGCCTACTCCGGAACAATTTATATTCCGGAAAATACGGTAATAACTTTAAAGGTACTACAAGTTATTTGTCAGAAATAAGAAAAAAAGACCACATTGTTACAAAAAGGCTTTTCTTTACTTGGACAGAAACAAAATGACAAAACAATATGTACAATACTGTAATTTAGTTCCAGCCTTTGTAAAATCCACAGTCTTTGCATTACACAATCCATCCAAAACAAACCAAAGATAAAATGCAGGGCTTTTCTTCCTGGGCAAACTTAAGAGCTTCTCATGAGTGACAAAACATGATACTATCCAAAACGTAAGCAATTTGACTTTTTCATAATAAAATAAGAAAGGAAAAAGAGACAAAGCAAAATGATTATGTGTTCACATGTGTGTATGAGATCACGCGGAGCAGTATTGATGTTTTGTTCATATTAGTAAGTACCAAAGAGGCCATGGAGGAGTTGGACTTACTTTATTGCCTACTCGTCCCCTGGACACAAACAGAAAATTGTGAAAGATTTGGGAAAATTGTGAAAAATTGTGATTGCTTGCGGCAATGTCTAAAACCTGACGTGTGTGTACTACTGCAGAGAGAGAGAAGGGAAGGCTAGGGCCAGTGAGGGGAGCTTGGGTCAACGGTGGCGGTCTGTTAATGCCAAACAGGCCTGGCAGGCTTGCTGAAGATGCCTCAGATCAGATAATTTCGATTTGAGGGCCGAGTCAGTAAATCCTCGAGCAATGACTTCACACACTCAGCAATAAACCAAAATGGTCATTGAGTTGCATTCACATGTGCACAGTCAAACAAAACACACACACACACAAACATACATGATGGCAATAGCTGGGATGTGGTAGCAGAGTTTAGAAAAATATAATCTTCTAAAGTTCAATAATTCTCTGACGTCCAAGCCTCAGTTAGACCACAACTTTGGTAGAGGAACTGTACTTTGAAATAAGACTGATCGCTTGGTTACCACAGAGGTGAAACCTAGCCGAAAACACAATTCAAAACATTAGTCTTTATTTCTTTCGCACATCTGTACAATTTACATGTTTAACTTGCATGCCTGAGCTTTGTTTTGAAAGGTTTGCTCAGAGTGAGCTGAAAGTGAGTGGTCTGCCTAAACCAATACTGATAGTACATTAAGCAGGGCTCGTGAATGGGGTTACTGCTCACGGCCATAGACAAGAGCCATGTGCCGAGATTTCCTGTGAAGTGAGGTTATGCAAGTCAATTTCCTGTGTGATGGCGTGATCTGTGACCGTGTCCCTGAGCAGGAGGAAGATAAACAACAACCAGCAAACAAACCATTAAGGCCTTTCCTTGCACATTCACAGTGTCTACAAGACTTGACTTTACCAAGTCACACACAAAGGCCACACACACACACACACACACACACACACGGCTTGTGCTTCTGGTGCCCCAGTGTTAAGAAGCTGAGGCACATGACATCACATCTTGCCCAGAAGCAAGAGATTACACCAAAAAGATATTGAGGTTTGGTTTCCATACAGAAAAAGGGGGTGGAAGACCGAACACAAGGAAGCCCCTGAGTGGCGAATGACGAAAGAGCGTCTGCTCTGCTCTCCACCTCTTTTCCCACAACCAGGTACATGGAGGCCCAAGGGACCAAGCAGTGCAAAGTGGAACCAGCTTCCACATCAGAGGGAACGGGGGAGAAAACCGCTTTTTCTCAGGTGTGCATTCTCCTACCCTACCTTCTGAAGTGTGTGTAGTGTGTCCTTAAAACAGCAAAATAAATAAAAGCAGCTCACAGAGAAGTGGAGTAAAGATCCCTCTGAGGAGACTTCCCTATTGGAGCACTCGACGTCACAAACCTTGCTTGTTTCAGTAACTTAAAAAAAAGTCGGAGAACAGAAATGAAGATGTAGTCAAGCTCCATGTTACACCATCCACTCAAGCTCCTCCTCTGACCCGAATCTCATCGCTCTCCCCACCTCTCCAAGGCATGAATTTCTTTTCCCTTTCTTTTGGTAACTGGGAAAAAAAAAAAAAAAAAAAAAACACCACAAAATCCTCAGGGCTGGTCTTCAAAGAGTCATTTGCCTGGCAAAGTCCAGCGCCTCGGGCATCCTGACCGGGACCCCGGGGAGGAGACTCAGGGCTCTGCAGCACGCTGCTTGGTGACGGCCTGCTTGGCTTCCTCTGGCAGGAGGGAGGGGTTACCAATGATGGAGGTGGTTGTGCTCAGTTGTCGGAGAGTGCCCAGAACCACTGCAGAGAATAGAGGGAGTGTGGCAGGGCGGGGGCGGGTGCAGGGCAAGTGGAGAGGGAGTGTGTGGCAGGGCAAGGGGGAGTAACCCAAACATTTTCATTGATTCAACTTTGTATTAATAGTCTGTATAGCTTGCCCAGATTAACTTGCAACCCTTTTAGGTTGTGGTAGAAAGTCTATTGATGTGTTTGGCCAAATAGCACTGGACGTGAGAGCACAGTGAATGTCCAGAAATACCCTTTCTGATGGATCTGTATAGTTGTGTTTAAATGACTGGCTATGCATGTTCATGAGCCCTCAAGTCACTGTACATTAGTAATGGCTTCTGTGTGTGTGTGTGTGTGTGTGTGTGTGTGTACACTCACTGGGGCGAAGCACTGGAAGGGCACAGTGGCGGTCCAACCACTGTAGAGTTGTCTCACACAGCTCCTCTTTGCTCTTGGTGGACACGCTCCCATTAAAAGACTCAAACAGTGGCTTTATGATCACACTGAACTGGACTCAAGGGTCAAGGTCACAAAGCACTGACAAGGACATTACTATGTACTGGTGAGCTTAAGTGGATATGAATACAAACACTTATACATACACATGGGTGGGTTATACAAACTCTACATATTGCTTACTGCTGGAATGACAGCATACCAAAATTCTTCTTCTACAATCTTGTACACGTCAGTACAGTAATCAAGACAGAGTGTCTGTTAATTTCTGTGCTGATGACCACAACCCCACCCCCCCCTCTGCGTGAAAAGGATACGATCCAGAACTTCCAGTTCTGCAGCGTCCGGTTCTTGACGTACTCGTCATATTTCTCCCTCATGTGGTTAAAGTGGTGCTGCGTGAGGGACACACCAGTATCTGGCAGCTGCTTCTGACACAAGCTGATGCCCACACGCACACACGCGCACACACACACACACACGCGCACACACACAAAGCGCTTTCAGATATAACCTCCGGAGTATATGTCAAACGGAGGTTTGTCAAACGGAGGTCCTACCCTTCGGATGATTCAGATTTGATGCTAACCTGCGGACCTTATACTGACCTATGTGTGAGGTTCCGTGTGGTTGATGAGTGAGGGGTGGGGGCTTGTAGAGTTCACAAGAGGCGAGATATGACGCAGAATATATGCGGCTGCTGTCACAGCTGCTGTTTGT
Source organism: Alosa alosa (assembly GCF_017589495.1). Classification (NCBI taxonomy): domain Eukaryota; kingdom Metazoa; phylum Chordata; class Actinopteri; order Clupeiformes; family Clupeidae; genus Alosa; species Alosa alosa. The sequence continues at coordinate 24,515,526 of NC_063193.1, forward strand.
TTACAAAGTGTATGCATTATGTAGGCTAAAGAAGAAAAATCTATTGTGCGTAGGCTAATACTTGAAGTAGTCACGTAAGTGCGCACTTGAAATTGACCTACATGTGTGCTTCGAATAAACACATTTATCTGTTTTCAACGTTATGTAGCAGAATTACTTGGCTATGGAACCCCAAATCTGGTTTGCGTTGGAGAGCATGCACGAACTTTATGGTAGCCTACCAGCCAATTCAGTAGGCTAACTCAAGACTTCTAGGCCATCATATACGTTATATAAACGTTTTTAAGCAACAAACAAAATACTAACATAACTGTGAAGTGGTTCGTTTTTTCATGGTTTATTTTTCCAAAAGCATTCTCTCCCCATTTGGCCTTGCGATGCAGTTGTAGGCTACATAAACGTGTCTATTGCCGTTCCCTTCATGTGTTCTATCAAAATGTTGTATGCCCTCATGGACAGTAGCTCCGTGATGTCTGCATCTTTCCAGGTCGGAGATTTTCTGGACAGCACTATGCCACTCCATCATAACACTGGCATTTAAGTCAGATTTAACCACATGGACGCACGAACGAAACATCACCGACACGCCTTCTGAAGGTGTGAATTTTAACCGCATGTTCTACGCTTCGTTCAGACACAGTACATTTACATAATGTCCAGAGGAAATACTAGGGGGAGGGGAGTACAACAACCGGCTAAATTCGGACTTCCATATGACCGGTTATGTCGTTCAGATATACGGCCCCACCGTTTAACATCCGCAGAACCTCCGGTCTTACACATATGTCTGAAAGCGCTTACAGACTTCAGAACTGCCACTACATCTGGATATATATATTTTTTTAAAGTATATTTTTTTGGCCTTTTATGCCTTTAATTGACAGGATAGTAGAGAATGACAGGAAGTGAGTGGGAGAGAGAGTCGGGGTGGGATCCGGAAAGGACCACGGGGCGGGAATCGAACCTGGGTCGCCGGCGTACGGTGCAGGTGCCCCAGCCAGTTGCGCCACGGCTGGGGCCAACATCTGGATATATTTAACCATGAACACTAATTTGGTACTATGCTAACCATTACAAATGTAAACCAACTTATGTCTCGACATAAAAATGCTGTGGGGGTGGGAATCACACTGACCCCAGTGGGTAGAGTAATGGTTTGGGATTTAGAATAGACAGGAGGCTGGCTTGGGGTCAAAGCACACAGGTGCGTGGCAGCAGGCTAATAGCATGCGCCAGGTGAGAAGAGGGCTACCTGATGGAGGCGTGGAGCTCCTCGATCTCCTCCTTCAGTCTGCGGCTCTCCTCTTGCATGTGCTGTCTCTCCTGCTGCAGTTTCCCGATGTACTCCACCGTTTTCTGAAGCGTGGCCGCATTACTGATCTACACACAAGAAAAACCTTGTCAACTAAATGTAAGGCTTTGTTGTAGAACTACACAGACCTACAAACACATTTTAGAGTGGACACAAACAAGAGGAAATTTGTATAATTTGTTGCATGAAGGTCATATTGTCTGAAGGTTTCATACCCCCTGAATCACAAAATGAGAATATATAAAATAGCTCTTGAATAAATCCTTTTAAAAGGATAGTTACACATTACGTTGTTTATCATATCTGTGCTTCTTCACTCTTTCATAAACTGGAACTGAATAAAGTTTACAGTTACAGTAAGAGCACAAATAAACGCAAATTCAAGGATTCAATTTTCTGCTATTATGCACCTGAAACCCGAAGACCAACGCGGTGGGAGTCACACATACCCTGTTTTAGTGAAAATTGCTGTGGAATTTCCTAGAATTCTAAGTGAGGCCCTGATCCGGCCTGAGCTGGGTTAACAGCCTGGTGGGGCCTACAGGAAACAGAGGCTTCCTCTAGCCCTCTATCATTTCACAAGTTCATCCATCCATTGTGGACAGTGGATTACATTTCGGTTCCGACACACAGGAAAAACTGAACACTTTCTGTAATATTTGCAAGGTTTTATATCCTTCTGTGCTTGGTAACCTCACCAAGCATTCCTCATGAACTCATGCCATAAATTATACAACAGCTATAATTACATTACTGATACATTACACTATGTCTCTGCCACAATGCTTTATAAATGCACAACAAAGCTTACGTTGGACTGTGACTTTAGTGTGGGTACAAGGCTGCAGAGAGTCTTAAAGCCGTTATTGATGTTGAAGCGCCTCTTCTGCTCCGCAGAGATGTGATTAATTCGGCGGCTCTGTAACACATATACACAAGATCAGGGGGAAATAAATACAACCATCAGCAATAGAAGCAACATCAACAGATTACAGAGATATCACAACATATATGGTGTTTGTACGTACGTATATGACTGTTGAACACACACACACACACAGATGCTCACAAATGCACACACTTGGTTGTTCTCGTTCTTGAGTAGCACAGTGGAATTGAGAGGAGACTGCGGGCTGGCTGCTTGCTCCAAGCCACATGGAGACCCCTGCCCAGACGAGCGCCCCTCCAGACCTGCCAATCAAACGCATCACGTAAACACAGCAGGTACCAAAACAAATGCACTTTAAACAGCAGAACAATCACAGGCAGGTCACTACAGTGCTTTAACTAGTGATGTGGCCAGTGGTTGACTTTGCACTATAGAGTCCCTATGCTGTTTAGCTTGAAAGGCAGCTTCGGTGGTGTGGAATGCTTATTCATGAACTCATGAGAGCGCATATAACCATTGCAAATGACTACTTATTTACCTCTAACCAATGAAATTGGTCAAATCAGTTACGGATGAAATCGCTAGTGCTTGTATGAGTTGTATTTCTCCTAGAAATACACTGACAGCATTTGTGTGTGTGTGTGTGTGTTCAAAAGTGGATGTTTGCTGAGCATCCTGACCAGTGCTGGGCGATGGAGTGGGTGTTTTGCTGTTGGAAGTGGAGGCAGCCGTCTCCTCCTTAGGCACTATGGGCTGGGGAGACTTCGTCTGCGTCTGAGGAAGAAGATGATAAGCAGAGCCCTGAAAGAGACAGTGAGAAGCCGGTGAAGACAGTGGACGGGGCAGGGTTGTGCACAATTCGAATTGCAATTCTGCTTCCTGTTTGCTACCACAATTGAAATGCAAGTGAAATTCAATAATTGAATTGGAATAGAAGAGCCAGTTTCAATTCAATTCTGGAATTTTGCACAAGCTTGGTGGACGGTGGAAAAATGACCCGTGGGTAAGATCTCCGAGACGTGTCTGTGTGCCTTACCCGGGCGACATTGGGAGAGCCGAGGACCACCCCTGCAGTGGGGACAGAGTCGCACTTCACAGTGGACGGAGTGACAATCACAGCCCCCGTATGCCCTGGGAACGGTGCTGAAACACAATACACTCCACGACTCACCACTTAGCAGTTTAACACACTCCACGACTCACCACTTAGCAGTTTAACACACTCTACGACTCACCACTTAGCAGTTTAACACACTCCACGACTCACCACTTAGCAATTCAACACACTCCACGACTCACCACTTAGCAATTCAACACACTCCACGACTCACCACTTAGCAATTCAACAGTCCCTTTTCTAGTAAACTGGTGGAATTGGCACCTGGCTCTACCTGTTAAGTTACAGAATCCCACACTCCATACCAACTCCACTGACAACACAAGGGAAGATCAGTAAAAATGACTTCAGAGAAACGTTCATGGTCATTGACATTTTGGCTTACTATGGCCCTCTAGTGGTTAATGGGGTGTTATAGTCATGAATATCTCAAGGTGTTAACAAAATGAATTGAATTTGAATGAATGAATTCAATGACCTTGAATTTCCCCTTGGGGATCAATAAAGTATCTATCTATCTATCTATCTATCTAAAATCTATCTAAAACAGAAGACACGAGGGCTAACTATGACTGACCGGTAAAGATTAGCTGGGTTGAGGGCCGGGCGCTGGCGGGTGCGATGCGCTGTGCGTGCCGGCTCTTCTTGCTGGAAACCGGCCCGACAGGCCGGGGCTGGATGAAGGCTGGGGGCAGGGCCACTGCCTGGGCTTGCGCCTGAGGCTGGACGGAGGGCCCCGGGGGTGGGAGAGGGGCGCTCTGGAGTGGGGGCTGGGCTGCCGGCTGGGGTAAACTCTGGGGGAGGGACTGCGGCAGCTTGGGGGCAAGGTGCTGAGGTAGAGTCTGTGGCAGTGCCTGTGGTGCAGTCTGGGGGAGGTGCTGGGTCGGGGGCTGGTGCAGGCTCTGGCTGAGGGGGTCGGGGGCTAACTGCGTCGAGGGGAGCTCCGTGCCCTGGCTGAAGGTGGTGGCAGCGTTACTGGGGGTGACCACAGACGACGCTGTGTGTGTGATGACAGACAGTGGAGGCCCAGTGCCATCTCCAGCACCTGGCAACAGGGATGCTGTCTCCGCCGAAACGGCCGGGCACGGCAGAGAGGGGGGTATTGCTGCCAGAGGGAGGGGCTGAGGAGGGGAAGAGGCAACTTGCACACCAAACAAAGGCATGTAGTTCTGAGAGTAGGCAGAATTAGGGTCCCGGGGGACACTCTGATTGGTCAATCGGTCTGAAGGGAGGGGCATAGACGGGAGCATAGGGGCCTGGAGAAACAATTAAACAGATTATGAGGGATACTATAAAAAGTATACCCTAGTTTGGGTACCTGTGAGTATGAATCTGTGTCTGTCTGTTTGTGTCTGTCTGTGTGTCTGTGTGTGTGTGTACCTGTGACTGGGAACTGCTGCTGGGCAGTGCGATTTGCGCTGAGGCTGAGGGTGTTGGTGGGCTGAAGGGGAAGATTGGAGGTCGGAGCGTGTGAAACAAATCTGTGAGGAGACAGAGACCGGGCCGGGAAGGATTTCCCTCAGTCACTGCAGATTGCTGCCATCAAAGCCTGTCTAATCACTATACCAGCCAAGCAACTGCATGAATGAGCCATTTCTAAGCGTTCAGTCAGACTGTTAAAACTGTTTAAACAGTCATCCTGGCTGCAGTTAAAATATATTTGAAAGATCCATCTCGACAGCTGTAAGATGTGTGTATGATGGGCTAAGGGCCTGGAGAAAGGGCGTACCTTGCCAGGGCTCGTCTGTGAAGTCTGGCTGCAGTGGGATGAGACCTGGCTGGATCATGTCAGCATTCCCCGCATGGGCTAAAGAGGGGAGAGGGAAACACAGAGGACAGGGGTTGAGGGGTTAATAAGACCTTCCCATAACAGGTAATGAGGTTTAACATAGTTTGCAAGCTGCCCGAGATAGAGACACTCTTGGTGTTGTAACACAGCTTTTAATTAGCCATTAAATTGCACAAAAATGTCCAAATGTCAGGTCAAATGACCGTCTACACTGACTGGATAAGGAGATGTGGCCTTTGTGCTAACTAAATGAAACCGACATCAATATCACACTGAGCTTCAGATTTCAACTGATGCCAACTGCCTTAAGGGCTCAACATGCTTCTGCGTCAACTCCACGGCGTAGCTACGCTAGCACTCCTACGGAGTCGTGACCATTTTATGGTTTTGCGTTGGGTTGCTTTGCATCGCGGTGCATTTCACTGCCATAACGCTCTGTGTCGCCTGTGTGTCTGCGTCGCTCACCACCGGAACAAGACTGTATGACCGGAGCCCGTCTAAGGAGAGACTCTCCACTCTCTATTAATCCCATACATATCGAATTTGGTTGCAGTTCACCAGAGTTCACCTAGATGGCGATCGCGGGCGAGTCCAAAATACATGGGGTCCTATAGAGCTAGACGACTAAATTTGTCTCTTTCACCTGATTGTCGTTGACAAATCTCAGATTTGATTATAGTTTGTATAACTTCAACATGGGTTATAGGTCAAAAGTTGAATGAGTACTTATGTCCTTTTGTTTTCTTACAGGTTGGGTCGTTGTTGCCCATAACACGCTAGCATTGTGCTAATGAATGACGTCATTGACATGTTTGAAGATCTTTTTAGAAGTGACTTTAAAAAATATAATACTCAACCAAGTGTATTTTCTTTGCCTCCCCTTTCAAATACAATATTCAAATTACTTGAAAAAAAATTATATCCTGAGAAAAGTGGCTTTTGAATGGTTCAGCTCCATAGACCTCCATGCATTCTGCACTCGTGGACGAGCACCCTCTTGTGGAGCGACAGAAAAAACTGCAACCAGTTCAGAAACCAAAGTTTTCCGAGAGTGGAAGTTCTCCCCTTATTAGACATTCTCTGGTATGACCGAAACGGTAGCCTACTCAGAATGGCAAAACCCATAGACTTTCGTGCCAAAATATTGATTTTGTTTTTTTGGCCTTTTCTTGCTTAGATTTTGCACAAAGTATTGAGAAATAGACACAGTAAACCAGCAAATAAGTCTGACGCGAGGTGTCTGCCAGCCAGTTTAAGTTATGTTAGCAGGCAAACTTTAGCACAACTGCCCACAAAGTACTGCTTGCTGGCGAAGTGCTAATTTCAAAACGTTACTGACATATAAACACTTAACAAATGGATAACCCCGTCATTGTAACCAAAATATGTCCGAGTTTATTTGCAAAGCTTGTCAGTGAACTAGCATGTTGCTAATCCCCATAGTAGGCTGCTTGAAACACCGACTATCAACACACAGGACGAGTCAACCAATCACAGTCCTTGCGGTCTGCGTCGCCTCAGTGCGAAGTTACAATTTTTTGGAGGCCCACATCGAGCTACGGTGGAGGGGTCGGAGAGGGGTTCGCGACGACGCAGAGGGGTCTGCGGGGGTACGCCATCGATTCGACGCAGAAGCATAAAATAGGCTTTAGTTTTGGCATTTTGGTTGGGAAAATCTGCTTCAAGTCAGAATGACTCACAATGCAATGCAAAAGCCAGGAAACTCTCAGACTTGATGACTTGAACTTGATACAGAGCATCTTAACTGACATGGTAGATGGCAAATGACAGTGGGACCGATTTCCAAGTGGGTACAAAATGACAACAAGGCTAGAGCTCCGATGGATGAGTTGACTAGCAGCGGTGGGGTCAGGTATAGTGTTGGCTCACCGATTTCCCTGGGGTTAGGCCAGGCGATAGGCTGGTGGGATGCCAACGTGGAAAACAACGTGTCGGAGAACTCAGACATCAGTACGTCCATGTCGATGAAAGGGTCCATTTCCATGGGCACAGGTGAGTCGTGGCTCCTGCGGCCGACGCGGCGCATCTCCTCATCCTGACAGAAGGACATACGGAAGGTGTCGGGGAAAGCGTCCCCAAACAGGGAATACTGCTCTTCCGCCCCCTTCAGACAAAGCCAGAGCACAAGTGGCAGTCAGGCAGGATGGCACAAGCATGAATACACAAACACGACACACACACAAGGCAGGCTCAACGCAGAGGGCAAGCACACATAAGGAAAAGCTACAGTGATCTTACATGAATGAGCACTGTGGTAGACCCTTACACCATCCTACCTCTGGGTGGGCCTGAACATATGATGATGATGATAATAATAATAATAATAATAATAATAATAATAATAATAATAATAATAATCCCTCCAAGCAAACATTAATATTACAGCCCAAGGTGGTGAATGACTTGGTAAAAGTATTTTCATGTTTGAGGTGGGGACATCAGAATGGAGGGGTCTACACATATGCCTTCAAGCTTTCATGCAAACACCCTGACGATAGGACAAGGTAGTTACCCTGAGGAGACTGGAGAGGTCATCATCCTTGTGTCGCTGCAACTGTTGGTAACAGCAGCAAGGAACATTTATTTTAACAAATCAAGCAAATCAATCTTTATGTTCCTGAACAAGTGTAAGCACCAGAGTTGTGGCATAAGATGTCAAGGTGTCTAAAAACCCTCTACAGGGAATTGAATTTAAGAGCGGTCTAGAATTCTCCATCCTTAACCCCATATCACCACCCCACCCAGCACCCCATCCCGATGACTCGGGTCTACAATTATATATAAAAACTGCCCAGCGCTAAATCTTCGAGTTATACAGTACGTACCCTCTTCTTGAAGTAGGCTCTCCATTTGTGGTATTCGCGGATAACTATCTCTTTTCTCCTCTTCACATATTTTACTTCAGTTGCCTGCAAATAATGGAGAGATGTTTGATCAGATGCATGGAAATGAGAGAAAATGGGTCCCATGAGAAATGGGTCTCACCTCTGCAGGTCGGATGTCACAATCAATGTTGCCCTCCAGAGGAGTCTCAAATCGGCACACAGGGTTCTCCCTCCTTTCCACATCTGTAGTAAGACAGACAGACAGACAGACAGAGTTAGACGTCGCAGTCCAATTCCTCTTGCACCTGAAATAATAGTTGCATGCCTACATTGCCCACAATAACAATGATATCAACACAGCAATACTAGACAACTGTCTGTGTGTGTGTGTGTGTGTGTGTGTGTGTGTGTGTGTGTGTGTGTGTGTGTGTATATATATATATATATATATATATATATATATATATATATATAAAAATATATATATATATATAGATAGGGATAGTTATGTAATTCAGAAGATTTTCAGGAAAACCAAAAAGGTTAGGCAAGTTTTGTGTCTGAAAAAATATATTGATATTTTGCGTCAAGATACTAACACACTGTAAGCATAAACAGAGATACATCACTGTTTTGATTTTGACAAAGGCTTCTGCTAAGTAACCATAACCATTTTACATTCCATCCCTAGTTTGCATAACTCAAAATTCTGCGAGAGAGAGAGAGAGAGGGCAGTGTTTCCCATACATTGACGGCCCACCACAATATCAACATTGACCTCCACACAATGATTTTCCAAGTTGTACTATTTAAATTGGATGGAATTCGTTAATTGTAGAGCTATGTGGACCTTTGTGAAGCCTTCCCTTGTCCCTCAACAAACCTACATGTACGTTTAAAGAAAATATTAACAATCCTGCAATTGTTGGCATAAAAGTCGACTGGCTCATGCTTAAATCTGCATCATAACCACGCTGCGCTAATTTGTTAAAAACTGTTGCATTCAAACCTACCACCACAAATAGAATTCAAATCCGTGTGAAACACTGCGAGGGGCATAGTAAACTGAGATTACTGAGAAGTTTAGTCTAGCATAGCTCTGGCATAAGTAAGCACAGTCTGAGTACAGTATGATTACAGCACCACTGGCCTTAGGTATTGGGCATGTTAGGATTTAGGCAGCAGCGGCCACAAGTGTGTACTCAAGGAAAGAGATTCTTACACTGAATGTACCAGGCCCTCCAGATAGCATTGTTGAGGCGTATTTTGTCTCTCCACTGGAGTTTGAGTCCTTTGAAGTTCTTCCATTTTGGTGATACTAGTTTCCCACTGTGGAGAGGCACACAGACAGCCAAATCGTTACCCAGAGAAACAGAAATAAAACCGAGAGCAGATTGCTCCCTGACAGCTGATGAAACTTCTGTGGGGGTGCTTTAACATTAAATAGCTTTTCTTTCGACATGTCTTCACAATAACCTAAATGAAAAAAAGAATTGATGGTACACTGTCATCTGAACACAACATCATCATTCCCACTAGCAGCCCAGATTTTGCAGTAGGGCAACTCAAAAGCCAGCAAAAGTGGAGGACCACAACGATGCCCACAAAGATGCTTGCAGTTTAAAAAAAAAACACTCAAATTGCTTTTTGCTTTTTAAAAATAATTTCCATTTTCAAATGTAACCTGTAAAAGTATATGAAATACAATTCTATTACTGTGTTAAACCGTGCAAGACATTGCAAAGAACTATTGAACAAACTATTTAACCCTAACTTAACCTGTCTGCTTTGACCACAACAAAACGAAAAACAAACAATTCACCTCTTTACAGCTCATTAAAAAAAAAAAAAAAAAAAACAGGCAGATCAGCCTGTGGTAGCGCTGGTGCCTTACAAAGGGTTCAGGATTTGTTGTGAGTCTGTGTTGCTTTGGATAAAAGCGTTACCAGTTACCTTACCTTTAGTTGTATAAAAGCACCTGCCAAAGTAATACTTTTACATACTTCCATTTCACCTAAACACTGTAAGCAATTGGTCTGATCGAATGCCAGAGTGTTCAGCTTGATACCAATTCTGTTCACAAAATGTGCGCAAATGCACTCATTACATTTTAAGATTTTGGGCTTTATTTTGCACTCTGGCGAATGGCGTAAAACTCGTTTTCCACCCGGCGCCAAGTTTAATTCGGTATTTTGCACATTTATTTTTTAAACAATGTGCCCAGGGGTGTGGCAATTAACAACCTAGGGAGTGGCCTGGCGCATTGTCTAAAAAGCTATTGTACACCTGTTCATAAGTCTATGGCGAGTTATTTATGTTATTTTAAGAGCGCATTGTCAACATATTGGCAGGTGCACGCACCATTCTTCTATCATTCATGAACGCACACCAACGCACGTCCATGCAACTTGCACGATTACAATGGGAAACATCATTTGAATAAAGATATTACGAAATACTGTACATATCAAGATGAGTAGTTATTCACCATCATTTGCAAATTGGTAATGATGGTTAAAAGTGATTAGGGGAGACACGTATGGAGCACAACTGAAGATGAACGGTCACGAGATATAAGCAACTCCTCTGCAGGATAAATGTTTTTTCAGTCATTTGAGCAACATTAGGGTAAGTGTTACTTTTTCCAGCCTATGTTTTCGATGGTAACCCATTGTCAGTCAATAGTGAAAATAACTGCATATAACTGTCTTGTCGTTGACTGACACCATGGTGAAGTTAGTTTCACTTTGCCAATGAGTTCAAATAATAGAGGAGTGCAAATGCGTGAAGGCTATGCTAGGTTTTAGTAAAGCATGGTTTAGTGTAATGACTATTCCATACGGTCTCGCAAGCAGCCTCCTTCAAATGCGCCGTTGAATGTCAAAATACCGATGCATTTATTTGACATCGCGCTTTGCGCCGTTAAAGGGAATGGCAGATGTCATTTTCATTGGTTTAAATGATGTTATACACCTCAAACACACCCATGGCTGATTAAAAAACCTAGGAACACCTTGTTGCGCCATGCGCTCGACGTTTGATAACGAAAACCCCTTCAATGTGGACTGGACACATCCTACTAAATTTGAATAAGCTTTTGACGAGTGACGATGCGCTTTTTACTGTCATGATAGGGCCCCATAAGTCACTTTCACCTCACTTGGTATGACATTTGTTATGCCATATTTTTTGTTTCAGCCAAGTCATAAACATGTGGAGAAGCAAATGGCTATTCTTCTTCCTTGGTCAGCCTTGCTTTGCATGATCGAGATTACTGTACCAACTTCACCGGTAGTTTAACGGAACATACCAATAATACATGATAAGGATTAATATGTAATCAAGTCAAGTGACAAAGCAGTGAGGAAGGCTACTGAAGACCACCAAGCTCTGGACTATAGGAGGCATGAACATGCCACAGAAGCATAAAACTGACCCAGTGACCACCCAACGGTCACCACATTTCAGGCCTTCCCTCGTGATGGACTATGGCATCTCGTCTACTATTGCACCTGGCTGACCTCCAGCCTCTCAGATCATTTTCTCAGCCCTGGCGCATAAACAACCTTGCTGCAGCGTGCTGATGTGGTTTATGTGTGCCTATAAACTCAAGAAAAGCCAAACACAAACACATATCCACGTTCTGTAATACTGAAGTTCTCAGTAACACTCACAGTAACAGTGGTAACACAATAATATTGTTATTATGCCTTTTGACAATTTGACAAAAACATTAAAATGTGGTCATTTACTGAACACTGTAGGTTTTCAGTCACATTTTTATTATATTTTATTTAACTCAGTTTTCATTTTAGACAAGTTTCTACGATGGTTTCTGTCTGCATTGCCATTTAAACTGTACTGTCCTACACAACGGCCAAGAGGGCAATTACTGATATTAACTCATAAATACTAAACCAAATGAAGTTCGCACTGCTTTGAGGTGAGCATCTCTGATCCATAGTGAGGGCAGTCCCTATACACACACAAACACTATAGACATAATATGAACTTCTGAGACGAAACTCATTTGGCAGATAACCGACGTATTTGTGTTTAAATTCTGTTTTTTAATTATACCATTAAGTAGCAGGGAAACAAATTATATGTTATTTAAAAAAATGTGCCGACCTATTGGCAAATAAGGACATCTGGGGCATGGCAGTGGCTGATATTAACTATCATGTTGCATTAATTAAGTATAAGTAAATAAGTATATATACACTCTTTTGATCCCGTGAGGGAAATTTGGTCTCTGCATTTATCCCAATCCGTGAATTAGTGAAACACACTCAGCACACAGTGAACATACAGTGAGGTGAAGCTAGGGTTGCAAAATTCCGGGAATTTTCAAAGTTGGAAACTTTCCATGGGAATTAATGGGAATATACAGAAATTAACGGGAATAAACGGGAATTAAAGGGAATAAACTGGGAATTTTTAATATGGCAAGTTAGTCTATAACATGGAACTTAAATGTAGTGGACAAAACCCCATCTTGCAGAATATTAGTTAAAACAACCTGATTTAATGCAATTTCAGTCAAATTTCTACCCTGCACATACGTGAATCCCATGCACACAGCAATCAGCATAGGCTACTAGACATAAAGGAAACCTATGGTGCGTTCATGTGCATGGGGAAAATAAATTCCGGGGGAAAATAAATTCCTAGTGAAAATGTTATGTCATGTGGGAATAACTGGTGTGAAACTGGAAGTTTGCAAACAGAGTTGCCCAGTTATGGGCTTGTCGTCACTTTCGTCCTCATTCAAATGGGTGTACGTCATTTTGCATAAGCTGTAATGGGACAATTAATCTGTCTGATTAAGCTTGACAACTTATATATAACTTACATAATCTATAAGGTTTGGTTGGGGTGGTATGTTGTGTCGTTATATTTTTATTTGTTTTACCATTTTCTGGGATTCTAACTGAACAAAATGATAGTTAGTCAATGTTCCAACCAATTGGATTTTGTTGTTGAGTGGCGTGGTGTCTCTTGGGCAGTTTAGTGGTTTCAGTGTTGCTAGCTTAGCACGCTAGTAAACCATAGGCAGAGAATGGGATTCCTGCTAGCATGGTGGCTAGCTTTGTATGCCAAGCTAAGCGAAAATCCGAACAAACAAATCATATTGTTTATTACGGAACAAAATGTTAATGTCTGTATATGAAACAGTAGGAATTACCAAAAATTCCCAGTTAATTCTTGTAAATTCCCATTAATTCACATAATTTCCTTTAATTCCATGAAAGTTTCCAATTTGGAATATTTCCAAAATTCCCCATCTTAAGTTTCCGGAAATTTAACGCCCCTTTGCAACCCTAGGTGAAGCACACACTAATCCCGGCGCTTCCTGCAACAACGGCACTCGGGGAGCAGTGAGGGGTTCGGTGCCCTGCTCAAGGGCACTTCAGCCGTGCCTACTGGTCGGGGTTCGAACCGGCAACCCTCCGGCTACAAGTCCGAAGCGCTAACCAGTAGGCCACGGCTGCCCCAATTCTGCACTAACTAAATATTGTGTTAAGCATGTACTGGCACATTTAGAGATGGTGCTACTGTATGAAGACCTGAAATGTATTTTTTGTGGAATTTTGGCAAATAGCAGCCTAAGATCATAATCGGACGATATTTGACTTGTTTACTGGTATCGACCTATTGGCAGTGGCTTATGTTTAACTACATAGTTGCATCCCTACAAACCAATGAATACTATTATTTACTATACACACAGTACCCTCCAGTACCCCTAGAAAATTCTATTTACAAAATGTAACAGAAGCATTTTCCTATCTAATGTCAACTTCTTCAAGTTTAATCAAATCAGAGTGTCTGTAAACTTTCAGAAGTAGTTCATGATTATTTTCATACCTCGGTAAAACAAGACGATACACTAAATTTAAATAAAAAAGAAAGTGTGTTGACATTTGTAAGTCAGAAAATGGTTACGAAAACTAGGTACTTTGTTGAAAATGCCTATATTTACAGTTACAACAATTAAAATGTTCTCAACTGGAAATGTGACAAACATGCATAGTTATCTTGCCCCCACGCACAGTATGGAGGATAGTAAGACTAACAGAAAAAGGGATAATCTTGGGATCACCAAGTCCCCCAAAAAATCTTCAAAAGTGACCTCACTGCTAATAGATTATTGGTAAGGTAAAAGCCTTTTCAGTCATTTAATTAAAAATGGCAGTAGTTACTGAATGGTATAGTGATTTTCTTCTGGAAATGTGGTCTGTTGTCAGATTAAATGCAAATTGCACTCTTTGGCAAGAAACGCTTTAGGTGGGTTTGGCGTACATAGAAGAATGACTATACTGAAAAGAACCTCATGTCTAATGATAATTATGGTGGAGGGGCTGTGATATTGTGGGGATGTTTTTATTCCCAAAGGCCTTGGGAACCTTATTAAGGTTCATCGTATCATGGACCACAAGGAAAACCTGAACATTTTCAAGGAAATCTGTCAATCTCTGCCAAGACACTAAATATGGGTCATGATTGGATCATTCATCAGGTCAATTAAGCAAAACAAACGGCCAGATCAAAACAAAAATGTTTTGTCTGAATCTGAGGAGATTTTGTAAAGAAGAATGGTCATAAATCCCTTGCTTTGTATTTTACAACTTTATGGGGTGTCATAGAAGAACATTACAAGCTGTTTTATTGGCGAAGGGAGGCTTAACCACTCGGTGAGTTGCAGAGTTTTGAAAATGAATGTTTAGGGTTGTTTTAGGACATGTTTGAGCATGCCTGTAGGCAGCCACTCTGAACGAGTCAGAAAAGTCGAGTCAGAAAAGTTGAGACGGACCAATCGTCAAAATTTCGGTGTCCACCACTCTAGTTCATCCAAAACAAACCAGAAAAGGGACTCAAAGTGCTAAATACCGTAATTTTCCTTTTAATATAATACAGAAATGTCGACCTTTTCGAAATAAATTAACTAATCTGATTAATCTAAAGTAGTTAACTTATACACTCAATACAAATTACTGCATCAATGTGGCGTGGTATGGAAGTAATCAGCCTGTGGCACTGCTAAGGTGCTATGGAAGCCCAGGTTGCTTTGTTAGCGGTCTTAAGGTCATTTGTACTGTTGGGTCTGGTGTCTCATTTTCCTCTTGACAATAAATCATATATTTTCTATGGTAGTGGTTTTTCAAACCTTTTACAATAAGTACCACCTTATAAAACAATTGTCTCTCCAAGTACCACCACTGGCATTAAAATACAGTAGGGTAAGCATGTTTTACATTGTATACTGTTTTGCGTTGGGGTTTTCTAAGAAAATTTCAAAAATTAACTTGGTGGCTTGTGGTGGCTCTTGATGCAGACTCCAGTCTCAGTCCACCTCTTGTGAAGTTCCCAAGTTCTTGAATTGGCTTTGCTTAACAATTCTCAAGGCTGCAGTCATCCTTGTTGCTTGCACACCTTTCCCTTCCAGTCAACTTTCCATGAATATGCTTTGATACAGTACTCTGTGAACACCCTGCCCTTTCAGCAATGACCTTCTGTGGCTTACCCTCCTTGTGGGGGTGTCAATGTGTTAACGATTAAGTCAGCAGCCTTTCCCATGATTGTGGTTGTGTTTACTTAACCAAACAGAGAATAAAGGCTCAGGAAAGAATCATTTCTGTATTAGCCCAACATCTTTATTCTAATATTTTGAGATACTGATTTTTGATGTTCATGTGATATAAGCCATAATCATCGACACAAAAAGCTGCTTGCTGTCAGATTTGGATCCGATTAAAAATAATTCTGTTGAACACTGATATGCTACAAACATGTTATGAACAGCTTGGAAAGGCTGTCGCAAATCCCTCGAACAGGTGATGTTCGAGGGAACAACATGTCACAATGCAACAGCCTTATTTTCCCTTGATGAAAGTGAAACCACGAGTTTTCCCACATCTCAACTTTGGCCAAAGTTTTCAGAAATAATCGTTTTCAGTGCTAAAACCTCATCAAATAATATGCATTTTCCATATGGGGTCTTAAAAGCCATGTCTCCTTCTAGCCACAGCGATATTGTTTCTAACATAGGCCTAATCTAAGCGTGCTCAGATGACGTGATAGACCAGGCGCTGTTGCTCACCTGTCCATCATCATAAAGCCCGATTTGATTGGTCTGCCTGATCTAGGGCGAGCATAGTTGCTCCACAATGGAGCAATGCCAGACCGAACTTCCTGACCTCAAATGTTGTGGGCGGGAATAAGTTCTGATTGGCACCCAGGCTATGTGTAGGGTGTATTTCATACACAATACACAATCTGGCAACCTGGGAGATGTCTAACAGAAAAAATGAATGGATCAATGATTTTAAAATGAAGTAGGGTTGGGCGATGTCGCCTAAATTGGCATTTGACGATGTGTACAGTAAAACATTGTGATGGACGATGATATGGGGGTTAGTGTGGTAAACACTAATTAATTAGCCTATAGGTATGTCTGTACAGAAATACATTTATAATGTTCTACATAAAAAAAGAATATATATATATTATATAGGCTATACGGCCTGATTAAAGTGGACAGCTAAGAGAGACATACTGACCAGGCTACCGAAGTTGTGTGGAAGATCTGCTCCAAGAAAATTGTTGTGAAAGACAGATAGACAATCAATCTGAACACTTGCGTGTGCACCAACCAGCGGAATATTACACATTGCCAGCCTTCGCTGGGCCCAGCAAAAAAGCTACTTAAGACTACTATCGTGGTCACTCATTTAAAATCTTAGTACTATGCAGCATCCCACGTTATCAGGCTACCGTCTATACTGACTATGAGGGCGGCAGGAAGTGAAAGAAAAGGGCTGCGATCACGCAGTCCAGGCTATATAGGAGGGCGAAGTAAAAACACTTTTATAAATAACGAATCCCGATTACCACTCCGCTGCTGTCTGGGACTTTTGCTAAATGCATGAAATACAAGCCTTACAGTAAAAGACGAATAGGCTACCTTCTGATCCTATAATCTGTCAACACTCCCGTTTCTCCCGGCTTTCTCCCGTATTTCAAGGTCATCTCCCGGCACCCTCCGGTTTTGTTATTTCTCCCGGAAAAGTCCCGTAATTTGCATGGCCATCAAACTTCATTTTAGGGTTGTGGCGATGGACGATATCATCGTCCATCGTGATGGTTGACAGGCATCACGATGGAAAGCAACCATCGTGATGCCACGCCCCCACATGCCAGTCACTAATTCCTATAGAAGCTCCAAACCATTTAAACATTCAAACCACCTTCCAGACAAGAAGCCAAGTTATGCTGAAAATGTTCAATTTGGTATCAACTTCTATTAAAGGGACACCAGGCAACGTTTTCGTGTTAATTACTCATCTTCGTAAGTCGGTATATGGTTAAATGACTCATTACAGGGCAAATGAAGACTCTCTCGTCCGTCCCTGCAGCCTGTAGGAAGAATATCCCGCTTGCAAGTTCAGTGTATCGTACCCGCCGACCGAAGCAGGATCAATTTACATCCTGCATCCACAGCACAGAGGCAGGCTAACGAAACGCTAGCGATTGTTGCAAACGTGTGTATAATGGCAGAGCCGGCAAAGAAGCAGTGAAAACCCTTGACGGAAGATGCAAAGAAAAGGAAAAGAGCTTCAGACCGAGCGAGGGGGAGTTTCGTAGAGAAAAAGCATCAGGCTTGCCTGGTGTCCCTTTAACGTTCAATCAGTTCCAATCCATTAAACTTGATCAAAGTAAAGGCCAATGCACAACACTGTACACAAGTCAGAAGGTTTACATCTTTGAATGGACACAGCACACAAAGCACGTCACACATTGAGTAAGACATATTTTCATTTGTCCAAAAGGGCAAACATACAACCATCCCATGATCTAGCAAACTCTTATCATGACATCTATAAAAATTGCAATGACATGATATAGCTACACTATAAAAAAAAAGCTATAAAAACTGAACATATAACTAAGGCATTGAAAACCTTAACTCTGCTTGGTTGTGACTAAAGGTGTCACGATTTCAAAATCGTTCGAAATTACATCTCAATCTCGAACTTCGAATTTAAAAGTAGAATCGACGATGCAGCCACACCCCCAATGTCACATCCAGCATGTATGCCAAGACGCACAAACGCACGTGCTGAACTGCAGCATCAACACTCCTCTAATTTTAGGCTGCAGCCAGTTAAAATATACACATTAACCTACCGAAATCAAAGCCCCTCTTGCTACTTTGAAATCACCAGTGTGGAAGTACTCGTTCATTCAGGTCAATTAAAACTAACTTACCCTACTCAACTTAGCAAGTGAAAAGATTATCTAGTTACAGTCTAAAGTTACTTTAAGGCTTAAAATGCTCATTGATAAGTATCCATGAACACTAACCTTGGGTCTCTTCGAAGTGTGCTGAAACGATCAAATTATAATTCTGTGTTGTTTCATTTCACTATGTTCACATCTCTGTTTTAGCCTAATGTTTGTTCTGTTTACATTACAACCTCGCGGTTGGAACGGTTTCAAAATAAAAGCCCCCCGAAACAGAAAAGGAAAAGGCCAAAAAGAGTAAATAACATCTAAGGAATGCATTAATAGTAATGTTGAAAAAAAGATCAAAAATCGAATCGAATCGTGACTTTAAAATCGAAAATTGCATCGAATCGAGGATTTGGAGAATCGTGACACCCCTAGTTGTGACCCTCATCTATATAAAAAAAATTGACTGCCAAGAAAACAGTCAATTTTACAAAGGGCTACAGAGCTACAGCCAAGAGTAGGGGTGTAACGGTACACAGAAGTCAGGGTTCGGTTCATACCTCGGTTCGGACATCATGGTTCGGTACGAGTTCGGTACACAATGGAGGGAAAAGCAAAAAGAAAAAAATGCAGAAAGCATTTTTTTTTTATTGTGCATGTCTCAGGCTGTACCACCTATCTGCAACAGACTGAAGTGTGTAAGATGTAAACAGTACAATAAGTACCCAGACTCCATCTGTAACTTGTAAACAAAATAAGACAATCAGCTATAAAACTGAAAATAGGCCTACAGCATCTCTTATTTCTGAAAGTGCAAATTACATAGAATAATGATTTTTAAAAATCCACTTAAGCAAGACCTTCAACATCCGTGTTTAGTTGTACATGGAAGGGTCTACAATTTGCCTCAATATTTTTCAGTGTGTGTACAGTAATAATCTACTAACTGAAAATATCACACTATTTTGCCTTCTTTTAAAAAAACGAAATTGCTCCTTTCATTTCATAAACACTGCCAGCTCCTCATGTGAGAAGTTACAAGTTACCCTAACATAAAGGTAATTACCACGTGATTTACATAGCTTTCGGTCATTACGACATCATTTTAAGCCATAGGTTTTGGCCTTATTTGTATGTTTATCCAAAGGCTGGTGAAGCGCAGGGGAAGTTTTTTTTCTCGATTCAGTGATTGGTAGCCTACATCATCTGGGTGATGGCGTCGAATATGTGTAGGCCTAGCATGTTCGGTATATTTCCACTCACATACCCAACAACTGCTGAACAACGCTGACACACAGTTTCGTCTTATCCACCACTCTCTCGCCTGTAGCCTACTACTGTAACTGAAGTTCTCAAACTTGCGATCTTAAGAGACCAGCGGGTCCTCTAAATCGCGTGGGTCGCCACCACTCGCTTAGTGCTGCTATCTCTGACTGACTGACTCAACCAACGACCTGACAAAAAAATATCAGAGCTTCAGAGCTAAGGCGAGGCTACAAATTAGTGTTAGGTGTCACCAGAGCCCGTTTACGGAGAGCCGGATCACTCCCTATTAACTCCATTGTACCTGCAATCTGCTGCAGTTCCGCTAGGGGCGATCTCGAATAAGTGCAAAAACAATGGGGGTCTATGGAGCTAGACGGCTAAATGTGTCTCTTTCACCTGGTTGTCGTTGAAAAATTGAAGATTGGATTGTGGTTTCTGCAAGATCGATATGGATTATAGGTCAAAAGTTGAACGAACGAGTACTTACGTCCTTTCGATTTCTTACAGGTTGGGTCGTTGTTGCCCACAACACACTAGCTTTCTGCTAATGAATGACGTCATTGACGCATTTGAAAGGCTTTTTAGAACAAATAAGTGACTCAAAAAATATAATACTCAGCGGTGTGTATTTTTCTCTGCCCCTCTTTCGCATGCAACATTCAAATTTCTGGGCAAAAAATTATATCTCGAGAAAAGTGGATTTGAGGGGTACAGCTCCATAGACCTCCATTCATTCTGCACTTATTCGTGAGCGCCCTCATGTGGAACCAGAAGAGGAACTGCAACCAGTTCAGAAACCGGAAGTTTCCCGAGAATGGCGGTTCTCCCCTTATTAGACATTCTCTGGTGTCACTAAAGAACTCTCGTAACTCTCGTATTTAACAGTAATTCCATTAGGGCTGGGACAACGTGTCGTTGTAATTTATTTGACGCATGCTCGCGTTTAAAAGTGTCATGCATAGCTGTCCCCGATGTTACAGCAGCTCCTTGTGGAAACAGCAAAGAGTGCACACATCCGATGAGATTTCTAACGAGGAACAGAAGCTCTCTGCCTCACCAGAGCCTTACTGTTTATTAATAAAACAATGATATAGAATAGAAACATCTGGAATCTATTTATTTCATCTTAAAGTTGGCTACAAAGAGCATTCATAGCCTAGAGAAAACGATACATTTTTCTTTATCTGCAATGTTCCAGGAAGATAAGCTTACATTTATAGGCTGTCCCTGTTTGATCACAGGTCCAAGAAAACGAGTGGATATAACGTGAATGCATTCTATTTATGTTTCATGTACTTTATTTCATGTTGAGTTTTGCTTCCCAGCATGCATTGCGATTCATTTAGTATTTTTGGCTATTATTAGTTTTTAATATTTTGAAACAATATGGTTTGAACACTTTATATTAGGCTAGCCTAGGCCTACTCTGATGATGTTTTGAATGCTACGGGATATGCCCATTAAAACATCGTATTAGTTTATTAAGAAAATGACACTGTAGATGTGAAAGCAGCACATCCTAGCCCGGTATAAATGTCCATGTCTACTCATCATTAGTGTAATGCATTCGGAGGACGTCATTTTATACATGCGTGAAAATATGAGGTGAGTGAAGTTGATTGTGTAGTTGTAGAACAAGTCATTAATGCGTGTTCATGTTCCGTCTACCTCTCTCCATACCAAATCGCGCTTCATGTTTTTTTTTTTTTCCATCGCGGAAATATAAACGTCGCGGTGACCATTATAGGACATCCTCTCAAAGTCTCGTGGACGTCTTTTAGACCTCCCGAACAGAGGTCCGCTGGACGTAAAGGGAACCCTACACAATGTCGAAGAGGTGACGTTCGCCAGGGGACCTTTAGGGGACGTCGCCAGGACTTTATTTTGTTTACTGGGTGTATTCGTTACTCATGCAGGGCTCATTTTATTGACTCTGAATGTTTGCAAAATCCTGATGTAAATGGAAAAGTGTTTTCCATGACTCAAAAGTGCTTGTCCAAAGGAGAAGTACAAACTGAACTAACTACGTTATGAATTGCATCCACACATCAGCAGCCTTTTAACTGTGTTAATGTTAATTGCAAGGATTCCCACACGAACATCTTAAAATGACAGGCACTCAATTAGACATACACTACTGAACTTTATTGAATGCTACCTCTGACTAAGAATGCATTACTTTGCACTTGTAAAGTCTTTTATTTTGGAATCTTAAGAGCAATAAACATATATTGTAATGTTAAAGAATTCATGTTTTTTCATTCAGATGTGTAAATAAACATGTATAAGTTGCTATTAGTGAATTAATAGGGAGATAATCAAATCGAAATCGAATCGGACTGAAAAAATGAATCGTTAGATTAATCGATACATCGAAAAAATAATCACTAGATTAATCGTTTAAAAAATAATCGTTTATCCCAGCCCTACGCATTACATTAATTAATCCGCATGCAAGTTTTATGTATTTTTATACCGTGTATTCTCCGTGTAAATTCATGCACCGAACCGTGACGCCCGTACCGTTTCGGTTCAATACGAATACTACCGTTACACCCCTAGCCTAGAGCCTGTGCTGTGACAAACATGAGGCTAATAGCTAAGCTTCCCTCGGTCAGACACCAAACACACACAAACACACTCAGAATGACTCCTTTGAATAGGCTCACACTCTCACCAGGGTTTTACAGAGGATTAACTAATTGCTTAATAACCACTGATTGGAGTGTAATTGGCTGTAAATGAGGGGGATGGCTTTGTGTGCTTAACAACCACACATTCAGTGAAATCTCATTACACCAACGGGGTTTACTCACACACCATTTGAGCCCAAATCTACAGATGAACCAGCTGAAAAAGCTGTTGTAAACGCATATGTTTTGTAAACGGACATTGAATTCCACCTGAACAGTGTTATAACAAGACCCTGTCAGTACCAGGATTATTCCATAACCAAACGATACAAGGATGGATAATAACCACAACAACATTGACAACAACAACAGCAACAACACACATTTTTGGAAGACAAGCAGAGGGCCCTAGCACAGCAGTCAAACCTCATGTCCTTGGCTACCACCTATCTACCTATGTTCTAGAAACGCATCAAAAACAGAGACAAAGCTAAACTCTCTCTTCCTCCTGTTTACCCGCCTCCCTCTCCATTATATCGATTTGTTATCAGACCTCTCACATTTCTGACATTTACTTTCCAGGTCTATTCCCATATCTGACCCCTCTCATATTTAACTACCGACGTATATACATGACAGCCTTGAGAGGGATTCTTTGCTTATTTTACTGGTCCACGTGGTGCAGAACACAGAACACAAAACACAGGTAAACAAGCCAACACACACAGAGAAACTTTAACTTAAACTTTGACTTAATACACATAAAAGACAGCCAATGGCCCTAAAGTCCTTCCTCTCACTGTTTGAGCTCTCACTGTGATGTGACCTATCTTGACTAACCCACGTGTAGATGTGTTGTTGTACACACATCTGCTGCTGACATACCCATTCGCAGTCTTTACTGGCTGCTACCAAACACTCAAAGAAATCCCCATGGTGCACTGGGTCAGGGCATGCCTGACATTGTTGTGCAAGGTTATTTTTCTGCGTGTCCCAATTTAGCAACCAACATGCCAAATGCACGGGTGCACACACACACACACAAATAAAATTGGGTTTGTCTGCCAGCTCCATCTTATACAGAGAAAGACCTTGGAATCATTCATCACACCTTTTAAATAAACTGAATATATATATATTTTCAAGACACAACTCAGTCTCTCTCTCTCTCTCTCTTTCCCTATTGTGTGAAGGCAGGGCTGCATTCCTGTGAGGAGTAAAACTAAACTAGCAATTCCATGATGATGCAACAGCAGCCTACACAAACATACGACAGCAAAAAGTAAAAAGCAAGCGGTTTTATTTTGAACTTTTGTGAACTTTATTTTGGCTTTCTTATAGTAAAGCATAAAGCATATTCAGGGTTCCCATATCTTCTTAATCTCACTCATCAAATCAAAATCACATTCTTTTCTAGGACTTTTCAGGCACAATTCTCTTAAGTTCAAAGAACAAACGGCATATTTTTAGAGCTGACATCAAAGAAAAAAACAGAAACAGAAATGCCACTTTTGTTAGCCTAGAAATCTAGACGCACCCTAGCGGCGGCAAATTAAGCCTGTACGTCTAGTATCAAACCATAGGGATTTCTATTGGCTGACGCCGTGGACCTCATCCAATCACAGCGCTCTATTTTGTTAGAGTCTTAAGGCGGGCTTAACAGGATAACCACAGTCTTGCGACAGTGAACAACAAGGAAGGTGGCTATGGCGAACGAAGAGCGGTTGTGTGAATCGGCGTTGGCGTCAACTTTGGAGAAGTTGGACTTGTGCTTTTCTTTGAAAGTTGAGCAACACAATGCACTTAAGTCATTCCTTTCAAAGAAGGATGTATTTGCCGTTTTGCCGACCGGATACGGATATGGTCGTAGCGCTGGCCTATTTCATGCCTAGGCAGTTTGAAAGACAATTACTGCCCGTCCCTTGGATTAAGCGAGGTGAATGGTTCGATGCCAGACTATACATTTCAATGATATAGGATGGCCCGCCAGGCTACACTTTTGTATGAACTTCAGGTAAAAATGAATAAATAACTTATTTCTTTCAAAAAAGAAAATGACCTGCTGGTAGGGAGAACATTTTGGTCATGTGGTATGAGCATTTCTAGGGCTTACTCCCCAGGTCACCATCTCACTCTCACACACCCACACACACACAGGCCACCTATGTCCAGCAGCTACTAATATGCCAGTCATAGTTGAAACTGAAAAGGTGTCTGTTCATCTTCAAAAGAAGCTGGTTTTCAAAGTTGACAGAATTCAGTGCCCGGGAGTTTCAGGCCCAAGACCGGCCAACGTTTTCCATAGTGGTGGAAATTGGATAAATGAAGCAACATTTCAGCTCTTACTATCCTGTAGTTTTTATTAGTACCATGGTTCAACAAATGTGTACAGTAAAGGTTATATAATAATTTACTTCAACTGAGAAGTTAACAAAAAATATTCCACAAGTTAACAAAAACAGAAAGAAAGAAAGAAAGAAAGAAAGAAAGAAAGAAAGAAAGCCTTTGAAATGTAGCCTATCCCACGCTTCCACAAACAGGCATATTGAACTAATATTTAGGCTACATGTTTTTTGCATGGGTAGGCTATATTGTTGTTTGGTGATTTAGCCTACTCCTTTACTACACCCTCTTCTGAGCAAACAAGGCATATTTATCATGTAGGGTAATTGCTCTTTCTTACTAGTGTTAATTTTGTCACCTATTTTTAATTTAGTCTTAGTCTTAGTCTTGTGACGAAATGTCCTTTTTAGTCTTTGTCATATTTAGTCATTCAAATATCATTTTTGTTAGTCAAGTTTTAGTCGACTAAAAAGTCTCGGCATTTTAGTCTAGTTTTAGTCAAAAGAAAACTAAAGGTATCTTAGTCTTAGTCAGTTTTAGTCAACACATTTTAGTCTTTTTTTTATAACTAATTATTTCTGATTACCATTTGAGTCAAATAGTGTTTCACACATCTCAATTTTCCAACAATATTGTGTGTCCACAGGGCTACTCGTCTGTTATAATTACTCATTCTGATTTATACAGTTATAGCTCGGCTGGGATTTGACCATAGACAGTAAAAGATTTGACTGGACCACTGTCATATTCAGAGACCAGTGTTTCTCAAAGTGTTGTCCGTGGATCACTGGACGTCCGCAAGCTATCCCAAGTAGTCCGCGAGCAGACGTGGTAAAATATAATATAGATGAGTTGTTTGCAATATTGAACCAACTTGTATGTAAAAACAGTTCTGCAACACTGTCTATGTAAGATATGCCAGTTTAAATCATACAGTATGAATCCACACAATAAGCAAAGTGGTTCAGTGAGTAGGCCTATTGTGTAGACTAATTATAGGCTACTGTTGAAGTAGGTCTAGTCTTTTTTTTTTTAGCTAGGGTTAGTTTAGTGGTCCTGAAACTGAAAAAGTTTGAGAAACACTGTAGGCCAAAGTATTAATGTTTTACTCCGCCTTGCTAGATGGCGATATGCTTAAAACACAACACATTCCCCAATCAGACTCTCCATCTTAGCCATAGCTAACCTGCTAGCTTAACTTTCTATATTAGCTTACTTGCTAGCAAACTTTGCATCATCAGTCTAACTAGTTAAATAATTGACATTACATGATAAACATTTTCGTATGGACATTCTGGGGATGTTAATTTGTATGAGAGAACCTTCAACTTCTGGGTATGTAGCATTGTGGCATAAAGCTTATAGTTAGCTTGCTAACTCTTGCAGAAATCTCCAGTGTTCTTGTTCCATGTAGTTTAGCGTTGCAGCCACAGGGTTGCAGCAACAGCACGTAGACTAGCCTACAGGAAAGCTGTTAGCATGAACTCATTCGAATATTTTGAAAACATAACAGCTAGATGTTCTGTCTTCTCATTTTGTAGACGAAAATGAAGAGAGATTTTATCTTAGTTTTTATTTCATGCAAAACATTTTAGTCTCGTCTTTTTTCGTCAACAATAATGCATCTTAAGATAGTCTTAGTCAGTGTTTCAGGACAATACTGCCGTCTCGTCATCGTCTCGTCTTAGTCATGAAAAAAAAGGTTGTTGACGAACATATTTCCTCTCGTCTCGTCTGACGAAATTAACACTATTTCTTACATTAAATAACTTTAATTTATCCTCTCTACTTGTCCCTGTAGTCATGGCCTTCACTAATTTCGGGCTCATCATTTTCAGTGGTCGACTGGTTGATCTGCTGCTCAGTCTCTCCTGGCCTCTTTCTACCATCCATCCATCCTGACGCTTGTGTCTACTGTAGGGCCGGCTCGGCTATCCGTATCTGAGAAAACTTTTTGGAAAAGACGGGCTATGGACCCAACCAACTCTTTTTGGGAGGGGAGAACTCCCTCGCGTAGGCTACAACCCATGCAGAGGCATTGCATTGGTGTCATGCACAGAATGCGGAGCGTGTCCTACTGAAAAGATAGACTAACGTGACAAACTAACAGGCCCAAAAGTGAAGGGGCCACCAGGAATTCTCCCGATTACCCACCCCAGGCCTGATTCAGTCTTACTCTTCTTGGACTGAAGACTGAAGTCCTGCGATGCTAAATAGCCTTTCACAGGCCGCTGAGGCAGGTAGTGGAGTGTTCAGCTTCACAGAAGCCTGCCAATGTAGAAACATTTCTTGTAAATACGGCCACGTTATCTTCACCACTACCCTGTTCACCGAGTTCACCACTATCGTCGGGGTGGTCGTCTATGATAACGGGAGGTCCTCCAGTAGGTGCTCGTGCTTCCATGGCGGTTTCAGTTGTGCGTCCTCCTCCTTTAGCAACAAAAACGCGCTGAAATAGAGCGCGCAGGGTGCATAATGCAATCTAGGAGCAGTGATTCGCCAAACCCCCCTTATTGCAGTCGCACACATTTCTTCTAATTTTATGTTTTAGTAACGAGTAACAAAGATGCTTAGTGGAAATATAACAGAGTAAAAGTATACATTTTATCTAGGAAATGTAGTGGAGTAAAAGTGAAAATTGACATAAATTTAAATAGCGAAGTAAAGTACAGATACGTGAAATTTCTACTTAAGTACAGTAACGAAGTATTTGTACTCCGTTACATTACAACACTGATTGGTGACATAATCCTTCCAACAGCTAACACTGCAAACCTCTTCCTTTCAGGGCACGGAGCTGTCCATTTGTGTCAGCTCAGCAGCTCATGCCTGGCATCCAGCCACGGCCAAGAGTGGCATGGTCATGGGTACAGCGTAGGGCTGACAATGCCTGATAGGTGGTGAATGGCAGAAGGGTTCAGCTAGCGATAGGAGTAGAGGACTACCATGTGAGAGCTCCATTTATCAAGAGCCTCTCTAGGATCCCTCTCCTGCCAACATGCTTAGGTTTAAGAGCTCCTTTTACGAAGGTGTAGGAAAGATTACTCGGGTTAATAAACCTCAGATAAGACAAAAAGCGATCTTAAGTACAGTTGATATGACTTGGAGAGTGTATGAGTGCCTTTAAGAGAGGAACTGTTTGTTTGTGCATTGTTTATGTTTTGTTATTCTCTGGATAACATCTTTCAGAGACAACAAGCAGACAACACAGAGGCCTGATCTTTCTTTAACATGAAAGGAAATGAGAGTGCTTTAAGACTGATTTACTTTGCAATGTCCATTCTCGTACAGAGGGGGGAAAAAAGCTATTTTTGCCCAGTACAACATAATGTGACTACAGAACAGTTCAGGGGATCCTGACTTATAACCTTTGCAGTGACATTTCCTCAATCTCACCACCAACCAAAAGCTTACAGTTCTAGAGTTCAAGCAGGATGAGAACTGCTGTCCTAGTGTCAGGTCACAAGAAAAATTGTGTGCTGACCCAGCAGAAAACACATTCTGATTTTGCGTTCCTCTCTACTATAGTCACAATACAACACAGATCAAATAATAAGGGCTTGAATGGTCTACGCCACCCCACCAACACACACACACACACACACACAAACACCTCCCCATATTAAAACACCTCCCCAAATCAAATCGGACAGCGGGTTGGCCAGTGGTGCCACCCAGGCTCCACGCTGTGTCTGCTTGCAAGTGTGTGTGTGTGGGAGGGGGATTAGTGTATTTGGGTGAGTGCATATGGTTATATTTAGATCGTTCTGGAATGAGAAGGCAGCCCCACATTCTCTGGACGCCCCGAGATGTGATCCTGTGGGTGTTGCACTCCCCTCTGACCAACGACATCAAGCCTAACTTAAGTAGAGCAACATTCACAGATTGGTCTACAACTGTCATAAGGTCAAATAGACTCAATCATAACTCAAGGAATCCTTATGACATCAGGTGTTTGTATGATTGTGTGTGTATATCTGCAAATAGACATGTTGTGGCAAGTCAAGTAAAAATTGTTGTTACCTCAGCTGCATGTATATTTTAAACAATAGAGCAAAACGGTGTGGCTCTAGATTAACAGTGTACACAAAGTACACAGTATACACATAAGATATGTGGTTCTTGCTAAGGGTCAAAAAGTCACAGAAAAAAAGTCAAAGATATAATAGGAGTGGAAGTAGCTACTGGACAACTTCCAAAAAGCCCAACTCTCCAAACTCCCCTTATGCCAGAGATCTGCATGTGTGGTCAAGTTCTACCCCTTTTGTAGTTTATACACATACTCTGCAGACAGCCTTTGGTGCCTTCAACTTTTCTTGACTAAATAGTGGCCTAGTTGCCACATGTTCCAAGAGGTCTCAAACGCAGCACTAAGACTCAGTCAGCATTGACGCGAAATGGAAAATCAACAGAACATCGACATGTTGGTCGACATCTACAGAGCTAGACTGGGGTAACGCCAGATGCTTCCCCTTGACAGGAAAGGAGTTAACAGAGTGGTAATTACAACAAAGTATGTTTGCATGGGTAGGCTGCAGACTGCCTACTGTCATGCAACAAATGCCTTCTTGACAAATGAGAAAAAATGTTATTAACAATGCTTTCTGATACCATGGGAAAAATCACCTTCTTGTTTGTCAATTAACTTTAGTAGCTAGTAACTAAAAGGCAATGCTGTCCATTCCATTACTTTATGGCCATGTAATCATTGGGCTACTAATGTGTGAAGTCATCTCAGAGTTCCTAGTGTGTGTGAATGCAAACAGAAAAAAAGCCCTAGGAACTGATTAGTTCTAGGGGTTAGTAGAACTAGGTTCCTAGAACTGTTCTATCTAACCGAATGGACAGTGTTTTTCCTATGTGTTATTCACCATGCATTCTACTTTCAGTAACTGACGCGAGAGTCAGAGATTATTAAGGCTCGTCCAGTTTGATGTAGACTAGTTTATTGCAAAAACATTAACTTTCTTCGGCAGTGTTTCCTTTTCATTTCGTAGTGGTGGCTTCTGCTTCAGAATTAGGAAAGGTGCACAGCATTGTCTGGGAGCATCAGGCTGTGCATGGCCTCCGCTGGCTGGTGCTCACATCATGGCAGTTTAACAGTAAACAGCAATACCAATCAACAGTACCTGTCTAGTTTTATTCCATAAACATTTCTATAGACGTTAGTTAGTTAGTGGACTGCGCCATGCGGTATCGGATTTTTTAAAAAAGATATTCAGAACATGTTTGATTATGGTGGAGGTTATTGTCCAATGCTTATAACAATACCAGTGGTATGAATGGTGCCTATTGTGTACATATTGTGAATGTGGATAATACAGTGTGATTTTTTAATGTAAGTTGCTATTGGTGAATGAATTCTTTTGAGAGGTGGATAAACTCTATTTCTGAAATTCCAAAGGTGGATAAACTGCGTTTACTTGTGTTTAGCCTCCACTACATCCCTGATTAGTGGCATATGTACTATCAAAAGCGTCCATTTACTGCACACACCATAGGCTACTGAGGGAACGCAAAAGCATTGCGAGGGAACGCAAAACTAACCTATGGTCTAAATAAATCGCCACCCTGACCCGTCGCGGGCTCCGTATGAATCTTTGGACAACAATTGGCAATTTAATTCTGCGAGCTCAGTTGTGCTCTGGTTTACTTCCAGCTCATACGTGGCTTGCCAAAGCATTGCCTAACCTTTATCACTCGTATCACTTCTCTAAGCATCATAAATTGACTCCTGCGAAAGTTAAACATGCACGTAAGAGTCTGGCATCGATAAGACCCTTTCTCCGAAAAAACAACTTTCCAACAGCCATTTTGAAATCAACATCGATAACCTTATATCATGATCGACACAGTCCCTTCCCGTTTCTGCATGGTCAATTCCACCCATTCCCGGGGTGGTTCAAGTGCCAGCTCTAAACACGTAGAGGCAGTGGGTTAGTTGCTAGTGTTTAAGCACCTCACTTGTCTCAAGTCAACCTGAATCTCTGATTTCCCCCGCGCAACCTGGTATTCTGCAATCAATGAGTCCCTTTTAAACAAAGCAACACATGGTTGCGTCCATTCCTTATTCCTCAGTGTCCTTTATTTACAGCTCGATAAAGCCGGAATTAATAGGATGAACCGGGTGCTCTTCTCCCAATGCAGAACTCTGAAGTGACTTGGCTTGAAAAAGAGCACCGCCTGTCACGATACATCGACGTTTTTGTTTTATGAAATGTCACCTGCTAGATATCCTGAGTAGAAAAGTACATGGTGGCTAATATTGTGATTTGGGGCATGTGCATGAAGCACAGAGGCCGTGAGTATTGTACAGGAGGGAGCACATAAAAAAAAAAAACACTGATGTCTGAGCAAAATTAAACAGGCTCTAACGTTATTTTCTGACGCTGCGTATTCAATGAGAACCCCGTGACAGCCACGCGAGACAATACAGCGTTTCTTTCACACATCTTCTCAGGGAGCGCCGAACTCAAGTTATGATAATGATCAACAACTCTGAACAAACTTAACATTCTCTGCACGATGCAGTAGAATCGCATGTGGCCACTGGCCAGGCCTACTTAACGTTATATGGTCTGATATGAAAGATCTGAGCATATTCTAAAACTATATTCAACCTTGAATCGGCCAGCTAATAACTTGTCTTCAGCAACAGGTAACGTTAGCTAGCTAACGTTAGCCATTTCTGTCAAATTGCTCGCTTGGCAGAATTTAAATTGAGTGTACATTAATTGAGCTAAATTAGGCAATCTAAAGTGCAGTAACATTAATGTTGGCCAGGTTACACATGACACGTAACGTTAACGTTAGCCAACACTGAAGCGAACTAATCTCAACAAGTCAAGCTATCGGTAAAAAATAAGCAGGAAATATTCGTTTACAGTTTACAATCAGCTTAGTTAATGTAAGACAAAACAAATGTGTGCGCAGAAGACAACATCACAACGCAGTCTATGTGAGTGCAATAAACCTTAGTTGTCAGTACTGTTAATGTTAACTTATCAAACTAGGATGGCTAACGTTAACGTTAGATAACTCAACGTTAGCTTCTTTTGTTTCAGACAACTGTTTAGCTTCTGGGAGAGAGTAACGTCATCCCCACTCTGTTCCATTTAGTCTGTAGATACTCGAAGCATTTAACTATCTAACGTTAACTCTAATATTTGCTATAGATACTTTGCTGTGTACATCGTATATTGTATAGTTAGTGGGCGTAGTAGGTTTCATTTTAAGACAGTCTGTCTCGGTGACGTTACTGGATATAGAGTGTTACAAATAAGGCTTGGTTGCATCCCATAGATTGTAACGTTAGTTAATTTTCGCCACCAATTTTGTCTAACTTACCTGTATGCAAGGGTCATGCATTCGAATAATTTCGTCAACGATGCATCAATGGAAAGGTGGGACCTGCTGGTCTTTCCGAAGTGATATGTTTGACAGGTTTGTTTGTTAACTGTGTCAAAGTCATATCCTTTTTTGGGTGGGTGTTCGGTATGCGGGGACGACACCATGAAGTGACCACTGTGAATGATCTGACTCTCCCGTCCATCAGATCTCTTTAACGTTAATCCGAGGTGGGGTTCCTCTGCATCCGAATCGTCGTCCTGTTCTTGCTTGATATGCATAACAGGCCTCCTGTGTTGTCGTATTTCTCTTGTGGCCATGACGAACTGGGCTAGCTTACTTTCAAGAGCGCAAGCCTAATGTTACTCTGCATAGAACTTTTACGAGTTAAGGTAAATTACTTCACATTACCGACACATGAGGTATTTTTCGAAGTAACTGCACATTTTCCCCTTACGTATCTCGTGTCCCCTCTGTTTCTCTTCCAAAATCATCCAACTTTCACTTAGACCATACGGTGTTGATTCCTCAACAACCGCTCCACCTACCTACATCGATAGCTTCTTGAACTGAAAAACTCTCTTCACTTCGTCACTGCGGATCTCATCGTGATTGGACGAAGCCATTGCAACACCCACTAAGTGCTTTCGACTGGATGAAATCCAACCTCGGCAGTAGGCTATCATTCTTAGGCTAGGAAAATGTAGTTGTTCTTTACAACATATTTCTTGTTACATGGTCCTGTAAGGAAATGTTGTAGTCACATTATAAATACAGTCAGCAGGCCTATGCATAAGTAAATGCTCGGTAAGGAAAGCTTTTATGCCCTGATAAAAATCTCCAGCTCATTTCTTATGCACAGACTTTTAACCAACATTCTTATCTTTATTTTTGCTGACAATTAAGGCTACAATACAACCGGATTTGTGTAATTGATTCAAATATATATCCATTTTAATGTTCTGAGTTTTCTATTTTTATGCAGAACCTCATGCCCCACCAACACAGAACGTTTAGGGAACGTTTGGGAACGTTATGGTTCTCTAAAGATTAGTTCGATTTTAAATTAGAACGTTCCCTCTGGGTTATAACGTTCCCTAAACCTTAACCCCAGGTTTATAAAGGTTTATATGGCTCTGGTTAACCCGTGTAGGTTGTTGAACATTTTAACATAGATTCCGTTCCGCAACAATTGAAGGTTCTAAAATTCTATGTTGAATTCAATGAACCCAGATATTCTTTACGTTCATTTCCCAACATTCCTGTCATACCGGTGTGACGGTACTCCTGGGAAGTTGGAACCAACCATAAACATTCTCCTGTGGTTGCACTGTACCTCCACACAATGTTCCAGTTTGTTTTTTTCTTGGTTGTTCTGAGTGCAGTTGTGAAATGTTTATTAAAACCAACTCCACACGGGTTTCCCGTTTACCAACAAAACTAGATGCGCGCGCAGCCGTGGGGCAGAAGACTCTTGGTGGCGCCGTCCACACGTTATAAACTTAACTTAAATAGTCGGCTGCTTTAAGCTACAATCGGACTTTTTTGTATACACCTGTTGTTGTCTCAATGATAATAACATCTCATTTCAGACTATATTTCAAAGTTTGCCGTTCATTTGCATTATTAATATAACATCGTATTTTGTCATTTTTGGCGAAGACATGCATTCCGTTAGGGATATTGAACATATTTAACATTCTCTAACCATCGTGATTTCGAATTGGTGCAGTTTTCAGCACAAAAACTAAATTTATTCTTCTGCTCTTTTGCATTGCTCTATGCTGTTCTATGGTGCGTTCTGCCTCTTGGTTGCGCACGCATATTTTCGTGACGTTGCATAGAAATGGGTTTAGTTTAGCAAGGGTTTAGTTACACAGGAGATCAAAGCATGGCATTCACATTTGGCAAGTTAGAAAACTTCACCAATCAGACCATCCATATGTTTTGAATTGCAATGGAATTTATTAGCAAAATAGAAAGCACACAAAATAAAAATATTTACATCTAGAAGACAGAAGGAAAACATGAAAATTAAACTGGTACTGTTAGTGTTACAATGTAGCTATAGCTGAAACTTTACAAGCTGAATAGTGTAACCTGGTAACAGATGATTACCCACAACGGTCACTATACATCTTTCGGCAATGAATACATTCAAAAATGACCGTGTACTGGAGCTCTGGGTTGAACAACACACATTTGAAGAGTTTGTAACTAGAAGGAAATGGACATACAACAACGTATGAAATGAAAAAGGCTCAAAAGTGGCCCATGTAGACTTTACTGAAAGACCTTTTAGCTAAAAGTGAGACAAGTCACAAGGTCTTTTAAAGAAGAGTCCAGTCAATGGGTGCCTTCCCAGACTTCTTTAGCAGCTCATTGGTTCTGGAGAAGTGCCTGCAGCCGAAGAAGCCCCTGTGAGCCGACAGTGGAGAAGGGTGCACCACCTGCAGGACATGGTGCCGTTTCTGTTGGGGGCAGCATTTCCCAGAATCAACAGACCAGACACAAACATAAGGACATGATTACAACACCACCAAAAATCAGATCAAGTCTATATCTAGAGACCAAAAAACTGGATCTAGTCTTTGCAGCAGAAAACAGACATGCCCCAACCTTATTGATGGTCGCTCCCTTCTTTTGGGCATAGGCTCCCCACAGCATGAACACAAGTCCATCCAGGTTGGTGCTGAGCCACTGGATGACTGCGTCTGTGAACGTCTCCCAACCCTGATCCTTGTGCGAGTTAGCCTGGTGTGCTCTAACTGTTAGTACAGCATTGAGCAGAAGCACTCCTACAGACGAAAAGGAGCTTTAAAGACTGGCATGCAGTCTCCCCTCTACAAACTACTAAACTGCAGTAGCAATAAATGAAAGAACGAGTACGCAAAAATATATTTACATTTAAATATATGGGTCTTTCACAACAGAAACTAAGACCTTACATATTGAAGAGCAATCAGTGTATTTATGTCAAGGTAGCAAATTGAAACAATAAACGCATATCAATAGAGTGAAAAAAAAAAAAAATAAATAAATAAATAAAAATATATATATAAAAAAATGTTGCCGTGTTTGAAATCATGACTCCCTGTTTGAGAAACTGACCCTACTATGTATAGTGATGTTTTTTAACACCAAGCAGTATGGTCTCTTACCTTGTTTGGCCCAGCCTGTCAAGTCCCCGTGACACGGGTGCTGGAAGCCCTCTATATCGGAGCTTAGCTCCTTATACATGTTCTCTAGGCTGCAGAGATGAGAACAGAACCAGTTCAAGGGGTAACCATGTCACTGACTTGTTTAGGTTTTACAATTTCAGTTTTCTTATAAAGTAAGAAAACAGGTTTTGTTGGTGCTTATAATATTGCACGGATGAAGCTGTATATCTATAAGAGTTCAAACCAAAGGTGAATATCATAATGGTTGGTGAACCCATGTGTACTGCATGTGTATATGTGCAGGTGTACTGTGTACCTATAGACGTGTTTATGCAAAAACAGTCTGTCCCGAGATGCGTTTTTGGGTATTATTCATACTTGTCGTCATCTTTTCTCCAACATCAGCTACTTACTCTATTATGCTTTCAGTCATTCTTCTAACACACTATCAAGTCTCTCACAGTTATAAAATAAGAGGCCAAGGGTAAGGCTTGTATAATTGTGTCTCTGTGTCTGCTCACATGGCTTTAAAAAATCCTACTAGTCCCATTTAGGCCATGCACAACTGCAAAATGTATAGCCAAACCTTTATCATTTTGTTATAATGTTGTTAACAAAAATATGTTTTGTTAATTTAAGTTAGTTTAACACAAATACTTTGGGCTACAGTGACAGCTTTGGCTAACCGGATGTGATCAATCTTAAAGGGCATTACATAGTAATTTGTCTAAAACTAGCTCACTAACTGCCCACAAACTTAGATTTGCACAGATGTACTGATAAACAGCTGCCAGGTTACTTCCTGATGCATTGCAGTGATTAATTAGGTAATGTTTTGTTAGTTTTCCTGCCTTGACCACAAAGCTATACAAAGCTTTTTGGACCACAATATAAAGCTATATAAAGGGAATGATGTGTGTTCATATCTCGTTCACGTGAATATACCAACAAAATGAATGGGAATGTTTAAAGGTGCTCTAAGTGATGCTGGGTAACGTCACTTCTGTTGACGTTCAAACAAAACAGAGAGCTAGCTCGCTACTCCCTCCCCCTCCATCCCGTGCAACTGAAACTCTCCTAAACTCGCATCTCGTCAGTGATTTGCTGGAACAGTTGTTTTTGTTGCCGTTTTTGGAGCCTGGGATGTCCACAGACACTGCACTTTTTTACAGTGTATTCGGGGCACAGGCAGCTAGTGGATGGTGAGGTGATGTTTGCTGTATGTGACAAAAAAATGTTTTAGCTTAGAAACTGCGTAACATCGCTTAGAGCACCTTTCAGTTAACTGCCAAAAAAATCAGACCTTAAAAGTAGTGAAAACTAGCCTGGCGGGCCATCCTATATCATTGAAATGTATGGTCTGGCATCGAACCATTCACCTCGCTTAATCCAAGGGGCGGGCAGAGAATTGTCTTTCAAACTGCCTAGGCATGCAATAGGCCAGCGCTACGACCATATCCGTATCCGGTCGGCAAAACGGCAAATACATCCTTCTTCGAAAGGAATGACTTAAGTGCATTGTGTTGCTCAACTTTCAAAGAAAAGCACAAGTCCAACTTCTCCAAAGTTGACGCCAACGCCGATTCAAACAACCGCTCTTCGTTCGCCATAGCCACCTTCCTTGTTGTTCACTGTCGCAGGACTGTCGTTATCCTGTTAAGCCCGCTTTAAGATTCTCTAACAAAATAGAGCGCTGTGATTGGATGAGGTCCACGGCGTCAGCCAATAGAAATCCCTATGGTTTGATACTAGACGTACAGGCTGAGCAAATTACAGTTTTTCTCGATTGCTTTTACCTGCTCAAGTAAACTAGAGCCCACTTGGTCTTCATGACTACTTTCTTTGCACAGCAGAAGTCATCTCTTGCGAATGTGTTCACACATTTTCATTGGGTTCACATTTCTCACACCCTTTGCAAAACAGTTAACACAGGTGTCATTCAAAAGCCCCAAACTCTATTGGTTTTCCCACGCTAAACAAAAGGAAAACATCTTTTCACAGGTGGTATAGATTCCTTGCATAAGTCTGAATCTCTGATACACCTGTGTGAAACTCCTTTGCACAATTCTTCAATCAGCAATCATTCATTATACATAAGAGATGTCTGTTCTGTGTTGCTATTTGCAAGTGTGGATCTAATGCACATTTAGACAAAGTACTGTATTGCCTATTTGGTGGAGAAAACAGTACAAAAGGTGTTGACTGTAGGTCTATTTCGATGAAAAATGACAAGTTGTAGTTCAATGAAATTTACTGTATCTTGCTAGGTATTTACTGTATGTATTACATGTCAATGGCAGTTACATCTTGGGAGGAATGAATAAATTATTTTTTTATTTAGTACATTTTGTCTTTTCACAGTTTTTTTCTGATAGGCCTACCAGAAAAGTGAGAAAGTAATGGAACAGACATAGCAAAAATGCTCATTTTGAGAACTAGATTTTGCATTTTGTTGTCCAGTGTGTAATGATTGATTAAAGAGTGTTTTTAATTGGCAACAAGTTGTAGTATTTGAAGGCAAGATTTGCTTTTTGCTGCATGTTTTAAGTGTTTTGAGAGAGTAACAGCCTTTTGCAAGCAAAATGTGTCATTTTGTCCAGAGTGCTTTTGTTCAGACACGGGTGTTAACCCTCTAGGCGCCACTGTCGAGTTTACTCGACAAGATGCGGTACTGAATAAAACGGCCGATGAATCAAATAGGGTGTCATATTTCGCTCGACATCCACTCCACTAGGTGGCAGACATGTCATACGCCATCCCCGAAGTCCTAAAAGGTCATGGTTTAAACAAAACTTTTTGAGCTACAGCGCATTGAATCAGTGCGTGCAATACCGGAGCTAGTGTGCGTGTGAGCCACTTAGTCAGAGCGATATTGTCAACGCATGCGAGTATTTGCATTAGATTATCGCCTAATGGCATCAAAAAGTTTACCTGAAACGAAGTGTTGGGTCTTCTATTCAAGGACCCTGATTCTGAAGGGGAATATCTGCCTTCAGGAAATGACGGTGATTCGTTTAGTAAGGCTTCAGATGCGTCCCTGCCTTCAATGATGCAGCTGGACAAAGTGAGAGTTTACTCCATAGTTTAGCTTACACCAAGCACAAACGTTGAATCGTTTGCCCAATGTCACTGGTGGGAATAATGTTTCACGGGTTCGAGTGTTCATCGAGAAGGTAGCAGGGTGTTAGTGGTGTGGCTTAACAAGGCTGGAGGTAGCCTAATAGTGCTAGCTTCTGTCTTTTGCCTCTCCACAATCGCGGCGACAGTAACGTGGTGGAGCCTTTGTCTAATGCGACTGGGTATGTTAGACGAGGTCGAAATGCTCATAGGAGAGTTAGGGGGAAACGTAGTGGCAGTGTGGGGAGTCGCAATGAGAATGACAGTAGGCCTAGTCCGAAAGCTGGGCGCAATTCTCTCCCACTGGCGCGCCAGAGGCAGATCTGGCCATGCTGCTCGTGATGGTGGAGGTGGTGACACGCTCTCTCCCTCTCCCACACACACACACACACACACACACATTAGGTCATGCATAGTCTATCACAAGATGATGGGAATGCCGCCCTGTATGGATAGGGATAGGGAGTCATTATCTCTACAGCAAAAGGCCTACATAAAAAAAAAAAAAAAAAATGTCAGCCATTTATTAGTAATGATTTACACTGTTGATTTGCTATCTATTTCCCTGATCATTTAGGACATACACTATGTGTTCCTTTTTGTGTTCATGTCCTTGTGTGTGTGTCTTTGTCAGCTAAGAAAAAAAAACATCAACAAAAACAACAAAAAAAAAAAAAAATACTAACATTGTCTCTTGTCTTGTCTCACATCTCACTCCTGATCTGTGCCTTGCCGTGGCAAATGAGCTTTTGAACTAAACAGGTCTTGTCTACTTGTGTTTGTGCCATCTGAATAATCTATATGTGCCCCATACATGGAATCAGAGTGCCTACTGTATGTAGTAAATGGAAAATCTCTACAGCTAAAAGGCCAGTCTACCGCTACATGCATTTGGTTTGTTTCGCCATTTATTAGTAATGATTTACACAGTTTGTTCACTACTTACTATTTACCTGTGCATTCAGTATTGTGCAATATAGCATACAGAAGGTGAGGGACATTTTGGGGAAAGAAGTGGTGCATTTTATCATTCAAACATGCAACTTTTCATGAAAATTCTATAATCCAAGATGGCCGCCACCATATGACGTCATAATATGCAAATTAGATATAAACATTTAATCTCTACATAAACTTTGGGTCATCCTTAATATTTCTCTAATTTACATAAAGTCTCTATCTCTTATCACTTAAATGTATCGTTTCGGAAAAAAACCTCTGGCGCCTAAAGGGTTAACTGTTTTGAGTTGACACAGGTATCAAAACGATCGAGAAAAACTAATTTGCCGCCGCTAGGGTGCGTCTAGATTTCTAGGCTAAGTGAAAACTAGAAAACCGCATGGCTAAACTGTTCAGGCAGGAAACATGAGCAATCACAGACTGTATCATAACATCTTGCTATTTAGGTAGCTATTAAGCCATTTCTGTCCATTCTGGCCAAGAAAATGTCACCCCTCACAAACCTGACTAAGCCATTCAATGACTACCTGGAAACATGTATTTTAACCCATAAAGGATTGCCAACCTGGGTGGAGGACGGACAGGCCTCTGCACACTAAAACACAGTCCATGAGCTTGACCTGGCCCATGGTATGGGTCCTGCCCCAATACCACAACCTTTACCTGTAAGAAATTAAGATACAAACATTTGCAGAATATCCAACCTACAGTCTCACATCTACACTCATTGAATCATCTAAAATATATCAAAACTGGTGGGTGGGTGGTGTGGGTGTGTGTGTGTGTGTGTGTGTGTGAGAGAGAGAGAGAGAGCGTGAATTAATGAGTGACAGGAGGCGCTCACATTTTTTATATCACACATCTGGGTCCATGTGAAGACCTGGTGTGGGGGAGGATAGACTGTGTGCTTCTTCCGTTCATCTGCTACGAAGGACATTAACTGTAAAGGGAAGAGAGAACCTTTTTGCCACGGAATCAGAATTCAGAAGTTATATCTGAAGACTCCTATCAAGAACACAAACAAATCCTCCATCAATACTTATACGGAGCAGCAACACTGCAGCCATGCCAGCGATGCAGTACCTCTTACCTCTTTGAAGTAAGGCTTGGCAAACTCTTTGCTCAGGGCTCTTCGCCAGCTCTCCTCTATGCCATTGGGGGCAATGTGGGTCGACAGTCTGTCTAGTGCCGCTCGCTTGTTGCTAGCAATACGGTCCAACTGCTCCGGGCTCAGCGAAGACGAGGAGCCAGCGTCAGTGTCCTCTGCCTTTCGTTTCTTCATCTGTATAATTTTTGTATATTTAGTTAACGTACTGCTTTGTGTGACTACTGCTTGTCCGATTGAATGTGAACGCGCCCTATGAACGAACAGGGATCTTACGGCGAACATTTGACCGCAGGTACGCACTCATGTATTAGCCTACTTTTTAGCGTCGGTCCGGTTGATATAACTAACACCGTGCAACTTTAATGTTACAGTAAAAGGCATGTCGCGCAGACAATTTCAATGCGTTCTGCACACACACACGTGACCGGAAACAGATGAGAAATCAACAAAGTAAACTCGCTGCCGATACTGTGCCGAGGCGGCTGCATGATGATGTAGGCTACCAATGTCATTAACCGAACTTTAATCATATTACAAATTGAGAGCTAAAACAGTATTACAAGATTGTTTACATGTTACGACATGAGTTAAATAAGGACAAATGCTTCCGGGGTTCAAGGGTGGTCGATGGTTTGAACAAGTTTGAAATTGTACCGCGCGCACATGTGGGAAATATAAAAGAGCACATGACAAAAATGTAAAAACTGTTCATGAACAGTGCAAGAGCCGGTAGGTTATTTACCCGCCCCTCGTTTCGGCTAATTAACTTAAAATGTAACGTTAACGTTAGTGCAATGGCTTTAGCCAACATAAACTCACACTGTCCTTTACGTCTTCTTCATTTTCCTTAACATCCTCGATACTCCTCTTTTTATCAACTGGAGAAAAGAAATTTCTTATGCTTTTCTGT
Source organism: Alosa alosa (assembly GCF_017589495.1). Lineage (NCBI taxonomy): Eukaryota > Metazoa > Chordata > Actinopteri > Clupeiformes > Clupeidae > Alosa > Alosa alosa. Next base: position 24,556,560 of record NC_063193.1, read on the forward strand.
CCAATCATTATGTCCGAGCTTGCAGTGCTTTACGCTATCTTTGAAGAATGTATGGAAGGAAGAGAACTGTACCAAGTCCGTCAATAGCCTAGTACTCTTTCCCGCCAAATTGACGTGACGCAAAATTTGCATAATTTCAGAGGCGCAAGCCCTGAGTTTGCACAGCAGACGAGGGACAGTCAATTAAATTTGTAGGCCTAGGTGTACATAATAAATGCTGAAATGACTCCATAAGTTTAAAAAAATTCACCTGTCTGCTATCTATCTGTAACCCTTATCTCTATTAGTGTTTTGTGTTTTGCTGGCGCTGGGATGGACCGGTTTGTGACAGCAAGCAGGAAAAGGAAAAGGCATGTTGGAGGAGAACTTGACCAAGCTTCTCACAGCAAGAAGAGCAGAGAAGCTCCTGAAGAAGAGCTGGAGGAGGATTATGGAGAAGAAGAAGAAGACATGTTGCTTAAGGAGTTCTCTCAGCCAATACCATGGCGGAAAATTGAAGCAGAGGGTCTGGACTGTGACTACTGCCTATTGTTCAAGACAGATGAAGCAAATGAGCTGTTCAATGCATTGGAGAGGGAGCTTGAGTACTTTACAGGTGAGCTGTAGCCAAAGAAAGGGCCTACATCCAGGTGCATTGTACCTAGGCTTGTTTTTATGCTCATGATCATGTGCCTAGAAACTTAACTTGGTATGGTAAAGGTCCACAGCAGGTCTAAGGTTACATAGGACATACATCAAATCACTACAAAAGCCCACCATGTCTTCCTCAAGCTTCTTTTTCTGAGTGGATATTTTTACAGAGGGTCTTCATCAGTTTATCCAGCAATAGTCACTGATCAAAAGGACAATTTTGCTTTTGGAGTGTGTTTTTTTCCCCTTGCTGTTTGTGTGTGTTGTGACCTCTGCACAGGTGACCAGGCCAAAGTGCAGGTGTTTGGGAAGTCCTACAGTGTTCCACGGAAGCAAGCGACCTATGGCGATGAGGGACTCATGTACTCTTTCTCTGGGGTGCATCTTCTTGCTCGAACCTGGACCCCAACACTGGAGAACATACGGGATACAGTCACCAAGGCAACTGGGCACACTTTCAACTTTGTGTTAGTCAACAGGTGAGAATATACTGTACAACCAAATACCTCATGGGTTATGAAATCTGTGACATTGTTTCTATTGACCTGTTCTCAACAAAGAATTGTGCACTTTAAACCTATGGTGGTCATCTTAAAGGAAAATTCCGGTATTTAGCACTTTGAGTCCCTTTTCTGGTTTGTTTTGAATGAACTAGAGTGGTGGACACCGAAATGTTGATGATTGGTCCTGTCTCGACCTTTCTGACTCGTTTTGAATCGCCTTTGACTAGTCAGAGTGGCTGCCAGCAGGCATACTGTAGGCTACCCAAACATGTCCTAAAACAACCCCTTAAAGGTGCCATGTGTAAGAATTGAAGTAAAAATATCCAAAAATAAGCTACACGCATCAAAAGAATGAGAAGAAATAATGGCGATGATGTCATTGAAAAAATGACAAGGTATAGTGCTGCAGAGATATCAACCTGAATTAGCATGCTAAATTACTAGCCACAGCCAGACAGGTGTCATAATACCAGTTTCGCCATGGGAGGCGGTATCTTAACAACATAACCGCCAGCCAAACTGCAATACACGTGTCTCGGTTGTTACTCTGAGGTAGACCAACTCACTTTCTGGAGGTATACTGCCCCATCTTTTATAGAATGTGGAGTATGAATTGATTTTTTGACAGACATTACACATGGCACCTTTAACGTTCGTTTTCAAAACTGTGCAACTCACCGAATGGTTAGTGGTGTTCGTTGATTATTAAAAGCAAATATATCGGCGTAATTTGTATGGAGTAATTTCACCCTAGGGTCCTTTGCACCATGACCCCGAGCCAAACACCCTCCCAGAACCTGTTTTCCCTTGGTCGAACCCTGGTCGAGTAGCCCTGTCAGAAACTAATGAGTTTCTGCGATGCAATGGAACCAACTTTTATCTCGTAAATTACCCCACTAATAATGCCCTGAATGGTACGAAACTTCTACAGTATGTTCTTTACTCGTAAAACGAGGCATTGAAAAGTCCTGTCGCAGGACTGTCGTTATCGACTGTCGTTATCCTGTCGCAGGACCGTTGTTGCTTCCTGCCAGGATTTTTACAGGCTTTTCCCAAATCACGAAAGTAAAAAAGTAACGTCGAAGCAGCGGTATAGTAGCAGATAGTAGCATCCATCAGGCAAGTGTTATTTAAATAAACTCCTGGTGTACCTACACTGCAAAAAATTAATTCTAACCAAGTGTTATTGATCTTATATTAAGATTAAAAAATCTATTTGGTATTGATTTTAGTATGAAAAGACTTACCTAGCCCTCTCAAAAGATCATTTTGACTTAATTTAAGAAGTTTTATTATTTTTAGACAAATTTGCTCAACGCACTGGCAGACAAATTTGCTTGTTTTTAGGACAAATTTGCTTAACGACTGGCAGACAAATTTGCTTGTTTTCAAGATGAGATGTCTTAAAATAAGTCAATTTTTTTTTTTAAATTAAGTCAAATGATTTCACAAGAAAGCGCTAGGTAAGTCTCTTTATACTGAAAACAATACCAACTATTTTTTTTTATCTTGATTATAAGATTAATAACACTTGGTTAGATTTTGTTAGATAAGCAGTTTTTGCAGTGTACAAACTTTTCAATGCCTCGTTTTACGAGTAAAGAACATACTGTAGAAGTTTCGTACCTTTCAGGGCATTATTAGTGGGGTAATTTACGAGATAAAAGTTGGTTCCATTATACCTGCAGAAACTCATTAGTTTCTGACAGCGCTACTCGACCAGGGTTCCACCAAGGGAAAACAGGTTCTGGGAGGGTGTTTGGCTCGGGGTCATGGTGCAAAGGACCCTAGGGTGAAATTACTCCGAACCATCGCTTTAACTTAGAGATCGCTTTCTGTATTCCAGTCTTACTCCTCAACTCTAACCAGATTTCCATACTCAAGATTCAGGATTTATTTTATGGTCAAACATCAATAAATAAGTGAAAATATATGTTTGTTTCCATATCAATTCTATCCCTGTTACATCTGCAACTATTTAAAATGTATATGGAAGTAGGTCGAGGAGTTTTTAAACTATTCAGATGAAAATGTGGTATTTTGATGGCAGGAGCTAGTATCAGTGTTGAAGCACATGAGATGGGTTGGTTATTATCTTTTTTATCTTATTTAGCCTGTAAAGCCCTATTGATGTTGCCTACTCTATGTAATGTCACAGCTTTGATTGTGACTGCCTAACCTTGAGTAGAAAAATATAAGACCAAGGTTTAGTGGCTACAGCTGAAATCTAAGGCCTAGGACATGAGCTAAGTACCTTGCTTAATGAGGCCTTTTCCCACAGGTACAAAGATGGTCTTGACCACATGGGGGAGCACCGTGACGATGAGCGAGAGCTAGACCCCAGCTGTCCCATTGCATCAGTGTCTTTAGGAGCAGCGCGAGATTTTGTGTTCCGACACCGGAACAGTCGTGGGGGTGCTGGGAGAGGCGGACCACCGCCAGTCAAACTAGAACTGGCTCATGGTAGCCTGCTGCTTATGAATGCCCCCACCAACACAAACTGGTACCACAGCCTGCCCGTGCGCAAGAAGTCCCAGATGCCCCGCATCAACCTCACCTTCAGGCGCATACTCAAGAAGCTGAAATGACCAAAGAACCTGAGACAAAAAAGCACTGACATAAGCTCTAACATAACAGGTCCCTCATGCCCCAACTCTCCTTTACTGTGATGCAGCCCTGAGGACCAGCTCTCAGCCTCACCTGCACTCGCTCATATCTGGGAACAGGAACAACAAACTATGTGTCTTAAAAGATGTTAAGTTGTGCTTGTTTGTTTCACACTGTGTGTAAATGTCTTTCTGCAGCAAATTACAATCAATATCACTTAGTATAATTAAAACAAAACACATTACAACATGTTTACAAGGAAAAGTACTTTTATTTGTTTTTTTTTATAAAACCAATAAGTACATATAGAATAAATAAGTGAAACGCAATCATAACCTCTGTACAAGAATTTACTAATGCAGAGTGAAAAACAATAAACCAGAAAACTAAACAAATATGGTCCCAAGACTAACATTCTATTGTTTCCTCAGGTTCAGAGACCGAACTTACACAAGGCAATAGTTTGGCTGGACTCTGGTAAAACAAGAGAGTAACAAAAAAAAGAATTTGTGGTATAAATATTTACATACCTTAGCGAGCAGACGTGAACTGAGAAAAGAGATTTTTTTTTTCTATGGAAACTTTTAGTGTCTGAAGTACCAGCACTGCTGGACCTATTCTTGAGGCATTGCATATTGCCCCACCCCCTCTCCAGTCTGTCACAGGTGCTGTCTGAACAGGTCCATTCTATACAGTGTCATTTTTTTTGTTACATTTGTGTTTTCCATAGATTCCGTGGGACCACTAGGCAAGGGATACATTGCTACTCTAACAAACTGCCATGCTAGCACACCCCTATGCCACTACCATAGCACGCTGCTATGCTAACAAGCACATTGTCCCACAAGCTACTTTTTCTTGTGGTGAAACCTTTTAGCAAGCACACGTGATACTCCTTATATCCAAGTGACCGATCTTCAATCAGCAGTACTACCTCTTACACACACAAGAGGCTGTGCTGGTTATTACCTGCTAACAGATCTGGAGAATGACCTATTGGTGCCAGAGTAATCTCTCGACTCAAGGCCCAAAGTGTGACCAATGTAAAAATGGCAGCGGTGTATGTATGTGGACACATATGCAGTGTCACCTTCAGGGATTTGCAGAGCTGCTGAAATGGTAACCTGCATTTCACAGAACTGTGTCTACACAGATGTAGACCATTACTTTGCCATGCCTATACCTCATTTGCAGGCTGTGCTGACATGATACTGTGTGCATGTGTGTGAGTGAGGGGGGTGGTACAAAGTTAGGGATGAGAGGAACACAGACAGAGGGCACTTGAAGATTTAAAAAAAGATCAGGAATCAACATGTTTAAAAAAAAAAAAAAATACACATCTGCCTTGTTTTTGTGACTTGGGGTGGTCACCTAGTGTATCCGGCACATGTCTGGCCAATAGCGCAGTCTAAAAACATGCGTTTGGCTGGAGACTCCATGTGACCATGGGTTGGAGGCAGAGGTGACAGGCATGAATGTGTGTGAATGTGTGTGAGTTTGTGTGTGTTTGTTTGTGTGTGTTTGTGTGTGTTTGTGTGTGTTACAGCAGCAGGACAAAAAGATGCAGGGCCAGATGAGAACAGTGTGTGGACCCTCCTGAGTGTGAGGGAAAAGAATGGAAGGGAACATCAGGGAGTGTGTGTGTGTGTGTGTGTGTGTGTGTGTGTGTGTGTACGTATGTGTGTGTGTGTAACATCAGCAGCGGGTCTCACAGTTTTCTTTTCTTTTTAACAAAAAAACCCCAAAGAAAAGCAGAAACTACAGGAGCCTGAGGCTTGACCTAGAGAGAGGGAGAGCAGGGAGTGATGGCCAGGGGAGGGGGGGGGTGACCAGAGGCCAGAGAGCTAAAAGGCGGAAGTCTCTGTAAGAGTGGACAGAGTTAGCTCTCCTCTCGACTCCCAGAGCCGGAGTACTCCAGTTTTCCCTTCTTACTGGGAGGAGCACCATCTTCTGATTCCTAGAAGAAAGAGTGAGGGACAGAAACTATAGACCCTTTCAAAAATAAAAACAAAAACAATGCTTGAACGTTCTATTTGGTTCCCAATCTACTTCCTCTACATTAAGATAACATATGGAATGTTAAAACGGAAGCCTTGTAGGGCCAACTATGATGCTGATAATGGAACTCTCTTGAAAGGGTCTAAACACAACAAAAGTTTTTATATCTTTTGTAGTTGATATACATGTGTGAGCCCACATCTAGACATAGGATTGTTCAATATTTTGCATGTATGCATTAATAATACCTGGGGAGTTTTAGAAGCATCCGAGAAAGCTTCCTGTTCTCCTGAATTCTTTCCCTCCTTTTTAGAGAATTCTAGAAAGGAAAAAGAAAAATCATATTAATAAACACAATTTCCAATAACTTTTGCACATTAGTGCCATCTTGTGGGGCAGTTGAATATAACCACCACTGCATGTCTCAGGAACAAAGATGCTCTATCATTAAAATTATTTAGATGTGATAGTATTAAAGTAGCCTCATTCAGAACTGATTTTAAGCATCAATTTGTTCTGACCTCAGTGACTACATGACTATGCTTGAGGCAGTACAGTATTGTATAAAGTTATAGCCAACAGTGGGAGCTCGACACTCAGTTTGAACACTCAGAGAGCCAGTTCAATTGTCAAAACCACTTTGAAAGTCTGTAAATTGTTCAAGTGTTTGTACCTGTGTATAGAACAGAGTACTCAGGGAATCAAATGAGTGTCAGAGTGTGTGTGTGTGTGTGTGTGTGCGCGCGTTGACAAACGCACCACTCTTGCCATTAGACACCAGTGTCTCCTTTGCGGGTGACGGACTCTGTTCACTCTTTCCCTCTGTGCTGTCACTCTGAGACGTTGCTACGGCTTCTGGGGCCGGACTTGTGTTGTTACTGGTTTCCTGCTTTAGCGGAGAGGAGTCTGCAATGGAGCTCTGGTTACTGTTGTCATCTGTAGAAGGGAGGGACATGGATCATGAACATGAGAATGTGAAAGAGACAAAAAAAAGAGCAAAAGAAACACAGAAATATAGCTAAATGAAGCACACCACTGACCATGCATGTCCATCATCCCAGGAGAGGAGCTATTCTCCGGAGTGGTAAGCTCAGAACCGTACTTGTCATCCTTGCCCTTCTTTTTGTTCTTAATCTTCTGTGAAGACATGTCGAATGAGAACTAAATCCAGATATTCACAACACTCCACTACAATAAACATTGACATGCAGAGCTGAGAATTGTTAGTGTTCAAAGAAACAAAACCATATGAATACCACTGCCCCCTTTGTACTAACTTAATAGCTGGAGAAATTTAGCAAAACCAATGTATAAGCTGCGGCTAATAGTTGGGAAATTACGGTAGTCAAAACTAAGTGTAAAAACCTTCATAAGTCTTCAAGTGTTCAAAAGTTAGTAGATGCCGATATCAGAGGCAAAATATAAAATGTTCACACAGAACATTGTCAGCTCTAAGTGAAAGCATTGCATGTGATGCTGTAAACATAATACACTGCACTCTTTACATTTATTTTGTTCCCCCCCCCTTGGGTCCAGTCAATAAAAGCAAAAAGAGGGTCTGCACTCCAAAAATCTTATAGTGACCTTTCACTGTGTTATTAGCAGCAGGGTCACAAACACTGCAGTCCACTGCCCTTCCTCAGTGTGAGACTATCAACAATGTCATACTGCACGCTAAACAGAATGGGTCATAACCGACAGGCCTCCTCCTTTAACACAGCTATATCTATATTATGCAATTGGGACACGAATATGCACCACTTATGGATACAGTTAGCATGGGTGAACTTACGTCATCAGATTTAGGCTCAGTCACTGGAACCCACTTGTAGATTCTGAGAGAGGTGTCTCCCACAGTCACCCACTTCTTCTCCCTGAGGAAACACAAACAACTTCAATGCACAAATCCAGTAATTAGTAGGCCTACCTGGTAGGCTAGTAGGAAATATGATGCAGTTGAGGTAGTCAACAACGGAATTGGCCAAATGTGGTAAAAAATATCTTCCAATAGCCAACAAAGAGATGCCTTAAAACAAGGCACTTGGTCTACAAAGACTTTCCACTGAACCGCCGACAGTTCTTGCAATGCTGCCGACACGACACAAAGCAAGTGGCGGGTCTGCTCCGGAGGACGACACGGCGTACTCCCCGGGACAATAAGCCCCCCGCGGATACCGCCCTCACAAACACAATGTCCACAGAATCACCTAGCCATTCAGATCGAAGTGTGGAACATCATGTTAAGTATTATGTGCTCGAAACTCTTGCCGAATGCAACAGACTTCAGCGTGAACTTGCAAGATTGTTTCAAGTCATTGTTTGTGACTTGAGTTTTGCGCTTCAATAAGCGGTAAGCTAACCAAGTCTAGGCCAGTGATAAATAGGCCTACACGTTGTTGTATTTCAGGCTATACTTCTATAATGGGCACAATTATTTTATATTGGCAAGCTGAGCCCAAGTAAATAGACTCGACGAGACCTTTAAGACTATTTAAAAATATAGCTAGGCCTACCCATTGGACATATTCACTTTCACAAGTTTTAATAAGCCAAGAACAATGCTTGATGTTGAAAATGGGCATTTTGTTAGGTCCATGTCAACCTCATTAGACTACAATAACATTGATTTTTCAATCAATGGACATCAGAATCAAATCAACATAACCAAATCAACAGAATAGCCTAACCTATGAGACAATATCGACTAACTCCAAAATAAAAACACATCACATAATATTTAAATAACACACTTTCAATGATTAATCATACCATAAATCGCACACTGAATATAACCTTCACGTTTCCAAATAATCTCTTTCTCTATGTTTCTTTTTTTTTTTTTTCGTTAAACGCAGTTGCGTGTGAAACTTGCGTGCAATGTCTCCCAGCCCCCAACGCACGCCTATTTCTGTCCTGCTGGAAGAACCACTCCAAGCGCTACATTTAAAACCCCGGGAACGTATAAAAGTATTCTCACTCTACAGCGCCTTCGTCGTGCCGCAAGTCACTCACTAAGTGTAGATAACTAATGCCGATTCTAACGTCCCCAACTCACTGCACATTCCGAGCACACAAAGCGCTCTCCAGCCGGCATTACAGGCTCAAACAGCAACGGCTTCATGTGACTGCAACGAAATGGCTTCTAGGTTCAACCCACATTAAATTTTAATGGAAGAAAATCGTCTAATAAAGTAAGTAATACTCGGTTAAACATCGCCGGCACGGCCACTCACAAGCGCGCTTCTACAGCACACCTGAGCCGAAGGAAGATTCCGACCAAAAATCGAACTCAATAAAAGCCCCTTCTTTGGTTTCATTACATTGTTTCTCCTCGTTGTCTCTCCTCCCCCACAGTCTTTCTGTCCTTGAATAACGTGTAATGCCTTTTAGCGCTTACCATTTTCGTACTTTCTCAATAGCGGCCATAACCCGCTTGATGTCATCTTTCGCCCTGCTCCGGGTCTCCGCACGGACCGACCTGCCCGACATTACTGCTGTTGGTAAAATATCTTTTTAGCTCGCCGGCTGTTTAGACACAATGCGAATGCTCAGTAGAGGATTGAGAGAGCGGTTATGCGCCTGCGCAGATCACACACATAGAGCAGTGTGCCCTCAGGACTAGCGAGCAGAAAGCAGACAGTGGTGCTCATGCAGAGGCAGAGAATTTATCCGCTCGTTGGTGTTCACATGGAGTGTCTCTGGTAGCCTAATGCTAAATCAAACGCGTAAGCGTAATTTTTAGTTCTCATGATCTTGATTAAAACCAAGTAGATGCTTTATTTTATCTGTCCTGCAGACAGAAAGTCAAACATGGATTTGGGGCATTACATTTTTTTATTGAACGATGTTAACCAGAAATAAAATATTATACTGTAAAATGTTAAGAGAATTAAACTAAATCAGTTGTATTTCAATTGTTTGGTGGACATAGTCAGGCAAAAGGCTTGCCCTGAAGAAACTTCCACAAAAACAGACACCCAGTTGTATTATGGTGAACTCATGTTAGAACTGCTACCACACACCTCCAAAATGTTCTGTCAAACAGATGGTATGGACATACCTATATCATCAGAATGTTTCCATGTGTTTAAGGAGTTTAAATGCTGTTCAAATGTCTCATATGGTTTACTTCCTTCAATACTTCTCATTTTAATTCTGTGACATTCAATAGAAAGTAACAGCAAGTATGTACTGGGTTTAAGAGTCACTGTGTGTGAAATGCTGCTCTAAAATTAGTGTCCTTATGACTGTACTTCATTGGTGTCTTTCGGAGGCAGAAGTGAGGAGATGTCGGAGGAGGAGATTGAGGCCTCTTGGTTGCTAAGAGGAAACCCCAGGATGCCTTTAACAAATGTTTCCAAGGTGATCTCTTCAGGGATCTCCGTATCTAGGAGTGTCTCTTTGTCTACAGAGAGAGAGAGAGAGAGAGAGAGAGAGAGAGAGAGAGAGAGAATGTAAAAGAGAGATCCATGAAATGTAAAAGAGTTACAGGCCCTGTTGATAGAAATGTGTCCATTTACATTCTGGCATTTCACTGCAATGACTACTCTGTCCACCATCATGATTGTCCTCTTTCTATGTGAATATGAGTCAGTAATCTCTTGGAGCTCTCCAACTGTTTGTTAATGTCTGTAACTTTGACTTTCAATGTTTGTTGCTGGTTATTTAGCAATACCAAATACACTAAACACCAAAGGAAAGACCGGCCAGTTCTAGTCCTCTAAATACATTACTTTATTCCTATGTCAATCGTCTATCGTAATTCCTCTGATAATATGTTGCATTAATAAAATCTATTATGAGAATGGGGAAAGGCTTTAAATCCATGAGCCATTGCATCATTTTTGCCTAAAACTCATGAGCTAAACTAACTAACATCCAAAACAAAAATCAATAATGGAACTGCATTATTTTGACCTATATATTTCTAAAAAAAACAAAAAACAAATTTGTCCAATCAAGTTTCATTTTCCACAAATCTGAGCTCCACCCCCCAAAGCCTTCAGCGTGTTCACAGTTGTGGTAATGAGAGCGTAATATCTATCAGAAATATTGTCTGTTTGGGTTTGTTATAAGGTTTGTTTTAGATAACATAATGGAAATACTAGCAAACTTAAAAAAGGTAAATCGGCTGAAAAGGTAAATCCGCTCTACTGTTTTGGTGAAGTGGTGATGTTCACAAATATATATTTTATAGTGTCTCTACCTAGTTAACAACAGTTGACAATGCATTTCTGCAGTCCTTTTCATACTAGAAACTGAGAGTTAAAAATCTATGTGTAAAAAAAGTTTCCTCAGTTACATTTTACTCTAGACTTTAGTTGTATGTCTTTAGTTACATGTTTATTGCTCACTAAAGCAGGACAGTTTGACACTGTCTTTAGTCTTTAGTCTGTTCAAAAAATAGCAATGTTGACATTTGTCTCTTCAACCTGAAACAGTTGACATAAACTGAAACTTTTTTCAAGACTGAACAAGAAGACTTTAAACCACTGTAGTAATATTTAGCTGCAGAACCATTGTTTTTGATAACTGCTTCACATCTGCGTTGCATAGAGTCAACAAAGTTCTGGCACCTATGAACAGGTATTTCTGCCCAGAATGAACAAACTACATTCCACAGTTCCTGTGAATTTGGGGGCTTTGCCTCAGAAACCTAATTTTTAATGTCACCCCACATTACCTCAATATTTTATATCTGGGAACCACAATTTTGCTCACTAACTTGAGTGTTTGGGGTCGTTGTCTTGTTGAAACACCCATCTCAGGGGCATTTCCTCCTCGTTGTATGGCAACATGATCTCTTAAAGTATTTTGATGTATTCAAACTGATCCATGACCCCTGGTATATGATAAACAGGTCTGACACCATAGTATGGAAAATATCTCCATACCATACTTTTTGCGCCATCATGCTTCACTTTCTTCACAGTGTACTGTGGCTTGAATCCATTGCAAAAACAATGGTTCTGCAACTACATATTAATTTAGTGATTTAATGTGAAGTTCAATTAAATAAAAAAAAATGTCAGTTAACTATTTGAGGTTGAAGAGAAAAATGCGAGCACTGCTATTTTTGAATATTCCTTTTCTTTGCTTCCAGTAAAAAATAATGCGGACTTGATACATAATTTGTTAATAATTTGATTTGGAATTGAATGTGGAATGTTTCTATTAAATTTGAAACATGGAAATAAAAACTATTATAAAGAATTTGAACTGTATTCACTTTTTTAACACGCTGCTATTTATTTGAACATAACTCAAAAGATACTCCATAGAAATGCATGGGGCTAGTTTGTCACGCCAATATGGCCGTTGTCTAAACATATCCCACCCCTTCCTCGGCAAAACGTTGACATGTGAATACATTGAGCCAATCATGTGGTGTGATGTGAATACATTGAGCCAATCATATGGTGTGTTGTGAAGACATCGTGCCAATCATGTGTTGTGATCTCGCCGCTGGAGCAAGATTGGTGTCGTGAAGCCTTGCGCACGCGCATTTCTGCCGAAATGGATGCCCGACGAGTGCCCCAAAAGCGTTGTCAAATGGCCCCCGAGTGGAGGGACTTGCCTAAAAGGACTTTGCTGAAACATGCATTTGTGAGTCTGTCTGGTAAAATACATTATTTCAAGACACTGGGCCTACTAGAAAAAATCCCTACTTTGGACTATAATGGCCATACTACAGTAAAAAGACATTTCAGGACAAACAGGTTTTTAAAACATCTACAAGGTGATTGAAGGTCTTAGCTGGCACTTTTCAGAGAATGAAATGTGATTGGATTGAAAACTATTTTTTCCCCCCTCTCTACTTGTTGTCATGTTGTCAATCAAACCCTTATTGGGAAGTGATCGGGAAAACAGAGGCAGACGCAAAAATAATAAATGGTAAACTTAAACAACATGAAAGGATCCTTGATTTTTTTCATCAGTTTGAAAATAGTTAGGCCTGCAGAAATGGCCTAGCATGATGGTCCGCCACTGCAAGGTATATACACATATGTCAGTGTAGGATTTTCTACATTTCTTAAACACACTCTAAGCTAGCAAGTCCCACCGCACCACTTGAGTCTGAGTGCACTCTCTGTGTGAGCTCTCACCTGGCCAGTGCATACTGCCTGCTTCTGACCTCCCGCCTTCTGAGCTGACCCCAAGCAGTGTGCTGAAACATTCCGCCAGTTCTTCCTCTGTCATATGTTCTCCTACACACACACACACACACACACACACACACACACACACACACACACACACACACGCATACACACACAACAATGCATACACATACAGTTTACACATTTAAAAGCCAACACAAATACTCCTGGGAGTAAAAGTCATTCCAATTTTACAATATAATTTTGCTTAAAGATGGACAAACACTCTTTTACATCTGCAGTGCTTTCCTTGCATACACATATCCACTCTGATGTGCACACTCACCTATGGAGATATGTGCCAATGCACGTCACCATAGCTTTCCAGAAGCATGTCTGCCCATTTTCACATACATGTACACACACACACACACACACACACACACACACACACACACAAACCTCTGGCTTGCAGCAGTTCCATCAGGAGGTCTCGGGGGATCTGTGTGTCCCCTGTGCCATCGCTCTGCCCCAGGACGCTGATGGCCCACTGCAGCTCGTGCAGCCTGAGGCCCAGCGCCGGCCGGTGGTTCACAAACAGACGGATGAACTCAGGCAGGTCTACGTGCGTGACGTACTGGCCCGTCTCTGCATAGCGACTAAACTTCACCTCATTCTGCATGTCCTCCAGCTGGCATGCGGAGGGAGGGATGATGGAGAGAGAGATGATGGAGAGAGAGAAAGGGGGTGGGAGGGAGAAGAAAAGTACGCGGAAAAGACAGAGCATGGAGGAGGGAACTAAGGTGAGACGTAAGAGAGCTTTTCTGTTCTGTCCATTCTTGGACTGAGCACTTTAAAAAAATTCAGACCATTTCAGATTTCACCTGGATTCAGAGTAAATCACTGTCAACATCTGATTGTTATGTTGTAACTGACTTATACTGTAAGTAACTGACAGAATCATCAACTGACAGGGTGATTGACCAACTTGTGACTGACAGAAGGAGTGAACCTCTGTCAGAGCTTCTGACTGAACGTTTGTGATTAGTTGAGTAAATGTATGAAAGCAAGAATAGGGCACCTCCTGTTCAGTGGGGTAGAAGCCAAGGGCCCTCATGACAAAGGGCACTTCTGCCAGCGGGATGTGGGTGGACACCTGCCGCATCTGCATGCTGTCAATGCCTTGAGTGCGCAGCTGGCTGTAGTAGAAGTAATCCTCCATTTCCTGTCAGGCCGACACACACAAACACACACACTTACCAGAAGCACCACACAGACAATACCAGAGATGACATATTTTAGTAAAAAAAAAAAACTGTGTTGAAGGTCTAGCCAGTGTGATCATATTAGTAAACTGAACTAAATTATCAACAATCAAACACAAAATCAACACAACACTAAAGAAAACCATGACATTTTCTATGAAAACTAGGCTTTAAGTCAGTTCACCTGAACAGAAAATGAAAGGATCTGATTTCAAGTGTAGTGTAGTGCAGTGCATGCATGCACACACATGCATGGAGACGCACCCTGAAGAGTTGGCCATCTCTCCCTCCCTCCAACAGGCTGTAAAAGGGGTCCAGGTCTTTACCACCCAGGGCTGCTGCAGCCTCCAGAGCACTATACACACACACACACACACACACACACACCATTATCACCGCAACAACAGTAAATCCTGAGGTGAACAGTCCACTGACTGTGTGCAGTCAGTTCAGTGTGTGTGCAGAATGATGAATGCGGTTTGCCAGGGTTCACCTGAGGCTGATCTCCCAGCAGAAAGCCGTGCAGTCGGCTCCCCCTGCTGTGAATGCGTAGCGGCCCTCGTGAGAGACGGCCAAGCTGGACACCCCCGAGGGGTGACACAGCTGGGCACTGCAGCGGTGAGGATTCCCATCCAGAGGGAGGATCTGCAACCCTACCTGCACACACACATAAACACACACACACACACACACACACACACACACACACACACCAATGTATTTATTTTATGCTTATAATAAATACCTTAAATATGCATATTGAGAATGAAACATTTTACCAATGTAAACTTACTCATCTCTGCCTTACACATCTCATCTATGTCTATGGCTGCATTATTCATAAGCTTTCCTTACTCTGTGTGTGTGTGTGATTGTTTCACTATTTAGTGTATCTATTTACCTTGTCTGTGGTGATGTAAGCCATGTAGCGGGCATTGGGGTCTCCATCATTGTTCCGTGGCAATAACATCATCTTCCTGACAGGGGAGCCAAAACAGGGTCCCAGCAATGTCTTCCTGCAAAACCAGTGGGGTCTCAGTGGAAAAAGGATATGACCTACAGCGCCAGTGTGTGTGCCTCTAATTTAGGGGTGTGTATCTACATGAGAGTATTGTGCATGTATAATCATCTAGTCCAACCCACAGTACTTGTCCGAAGTGCCATCGTAGAGTGTTATCTAAGATGCTAAAATGCTCAAGGGCTGTGTGTGTGTGTGTGTGTGTGTGTGTGTGTGTGTGTGTGTGTGTGTGTGTGTGTTTGTGTGTGTGTGGTCTGACCTGCACATTTTGGTGGTGCTGTTGTAGAGCTTCATCTTGTAGAGGTGGGATGCAGTGAGCAGGAAGTGTTCCGTGTTGAGTGGCGGGTACCAGGTCATGCACATGGGCACTCCGCTCTGCTCGATCCTCTCAGCACTCAGGATCACCAGTCTGTCATCACCACTGGCCTGCAGATCATACTCCACCTGCACACACACACACACACACACACACACACACACACACACACACACACCAAATAAGAACAAATGAAATCTATGCACATGGGGAGAGAACAGCTGAAATGTTAAATTACATTAATTGTGTTTATCTATGTGTTATCAGTATGGGTTTATGTGTGTGTGTGTGTGTGTGTGTGTGTGTGTGTGTGTGTGAGAGAGATTGCACACGCAAGTATTCCAGTAAACACACTGACCAGCCTGCGATCCTCTCCCAGGGACAGGAGTCTGGGCAGACCAGTGTCCAGCTGCTCTCCAAACAGCAGGTCCCTGATGGGCATGTAGTGGGAGTGGTGGCGGCCCTGGTAGCGCCAGCGCTGGACACCCTCTTCCGAACACAAGTGAAACAGTGTCACCGCCTTACCGTCATCCTGGGAGGTACACACACACACACTGCATTGAGTATCACTCAACAAACTATGACTTAGCATTTGTGTCTGCTAGGATGTTGCAGAGCTTGTCGTGCACATGAAAAAAATTGAAACAGCAAGATGAAGCTCTACAAGATGAAGCTCTACAACAGATGGTGTTGCTTACACTAACTGGATATTAACTCAAAGTTCTACCGGAGTTCAGGTTCTGTTGTGGGTTGCCGTTGTCATAGTGTGGGTTTGTTTGCTTTCGTTAGAAATAACCTGTTTGCTTTCGTGAGAAATAACCATAATTTATGAGTTGTTATCGAAACTAGGCGACCTTCTATTCAACAATTAGTTGCTGCTGCAGGACTATGAAAGTCTACAGTGCCAAGGGATCTGTAGATAACAATATTTTTTGCAGAGCAGCACTTGTCGCCTGGACCATTTATTGGCCTGAACCCTCAGGGAAAGCACACACTTACTGCAGCAGCCAGGTAATGGGAGTCATGCGAGAAGGCCATGTGTGTGATTGAGTCAGAGCTGTAGCTGAAACTGTCCCCGTCCTCTGAATGAAGGCTGCAGCCATCCAACACACACACCACTCCATTTGCCAACCCCACTGCCAGATACACTCCTGTCCACACACATGGACATGGGAATTAATCACATGTTATAATACTTACCTGTAATAACATTCCTTGTGAATTATTGCTGAATCTGCTGTAAATCGCTATGTGGACATTTGAGTATAAGACAGGGTTCCCACTCTAAGTCAAATGTAAAAATTCCAAGGCTTTTCCTGACTTAAAACCTGAATTTCCATGAGCTGTAATGAATGGTATAATATACTGACCAAAGATTTCAGAGCAAGTCGTGTAGCGTTAAAAAATCTTTTCCTTTTTTTAAAGCGGAAGATGAATAAATGGGTGTTGAATAAACAAAGTTGGGCTAACCACAAGCACTCAAGCATGCAGTAAAGCCAATAACCAGGCAGATATACACCAATTCTGCATGGAAATATATCTGTATTAGGCCTTGTGTATTTTAGCAAGTACATTTTAAACTGCTACAATTCCCAGATATTCCATGACTTTGCTAGCCTGGAAAATCCAGACCCTAATCTAGAAAGATTAAGGGTCTGGCCACGAACAATGTAATGGCCCAATTCGAGGGGCGGCACCAAGCATGCATTTGAAAATCTCACTGCACACAATTGGATAACACTAGACCAATATTTACTCTGAATGATTCCGGACTTCGACGATTGGATAACACTACGACCAATGTTTACTGACCTCCAACGTTGCAGCGCTGTCGTCATCAGTTTAGCTCGCCTCTGGCCCGCATATATCAGATACGCCGATTTGATTGGTTCCCCGGGTTGCAAGGGGTAAAAAGTAACGTGCATCATTGCTCATTGCCAGAGTGTCACACAGAGACAATTCCATTGTGGTCTCGCGAGAACTCTGGATTTCCAGGGTATGACTTTGCCCTAAATATGATAAAATTCCCTGACTTCCCATGCCTGAAATAGACTTCCAGAAATTCCATGACCCGTGGGAACCCTGATAAGAACTGTTTGAAAAAACAGTGTGTGTGTGTGTGTGTGTGTGTGTTCTGTTCTTCACATCTTCTGTACTCACCGTATGGATCGTAGGCCAGGCACTGGATCTGGGGGTCTTTCTGGAAGAGGCGGCTACACACCAACTTTCTCTGCTCATAGTCCCACACCTTGAGGATGCCACTGTTACTGGCCATGGCAACAACAGGTTGCCGTGGGTGACAGGCCACAGCCTGCAGCGAATCAGCATGCTCCTTCAGCAGGGTCTGCACCACACTTCCCTGAGAGGTCACATGCACAACTACAGCTGTATGTGTGGAGATGACCAAGTTCCTACAGGAAGACCAGAGGGACAGAAAGGCTCAGGACAGCTCTATTCCATTGCTCTATCTTTCTAAACTACATTTCCTTTAATGCAATATAGCTGCTACATCTCATATTCTGTTGCCAAGTACAAAGACTTTTTCCTGAAAGGAAAGAGTATTCCACTGCAACTCTATTTCTGATTACTGTGGACACCAGGCAACAATGTCATGTAATACAATGCAGGCACTCTGAGCTAAGGGAAAGGCAACCTCTCATCCACGCACACACGCGCACACACTTCACCAATCCTCACTGAATGACGAAGGGTCGGGCTGCGAGCGTGCAGTCACGGGGGTGTCCCGTGTGGCCATTGGGCACTGTGGTGCCGAATGAGAGCGAGCTGATGGAGTCCAGGTTAAAGTCGCTGTAGTGGCTGATGAGCTTCATCCTGCTGTCGTAGAACTTCACATGACCCCGGCTGTCACCTATGACTATGTAGCTGCAGGACACACACAAACACACACACACACACACACACACACACACACACACATACACACACACACACACACCATCAGTTTGTGTCAGGGCTGTACTTATTTCAAGTGGATTAGAAAAACGAATTATAGCTTACAGTATTTATTGTATACTCATATTTGTAGACTTTGAAAACTGTTTCCTGAGACCCTGCAGTCATTTTCCTACACTGACCCATCTTTAGTTCTAGGCATAGGCCTACTGCTACACACATTATTATGATTAAATGATGGAGCAAGCTGCAGCTGTGATGCAAAAGAAGTAATATGTTTGCAGTCATGTCATATACAGTCTTGACGGTATGAGGTAATCAGTGCAAGGCCCTTTGATTGCTCTGTCACTGACATGTTTCATGGAATGATGAAATGATAAAAAAATAGATAAAAAAGATAACAATAAGCTGATTGAATACATTGTACATATATTCTTATGAGGCATCTAATGTTTGTTTAGATTTGTTTGTGCGTGATCCTCTCATAGGTGTTTGGAGATTCTGAGTACATCATTAACAGCTCTTCTGACAATCACATCTGCTCTTGTCTAGTATTTTGTTTTCAGTTACTGTCATAGCATTAGCAAACTTCAGTTCCTTACATTTACCTGCCACTTATGTCTAAACAAAAGGAAAGACTAAGTTGTCAATTTATTGCTTTACATACCAGTGTGAAATTGATAAATGTAAGGCTACCCTATGAACTAGTTAAGGACCAATGTGTGCTGAGTCATATGCACCTGTCTATTTGTGTGAGTACAGTAATGGCATCCTCCTGGAGTGGGACGAGTTTGAGTGCGGCGTAGCTGGACCCTGTGTCCATCCCCTCTGTCCTCTGTGTCCACATCAGCAGATTGCCCAGTGAGGTGGCGCTGAAGGCCTGCGCTCCTCCGCTGTGGAACACTGACTGGGTGAATGCACCCACCGCCTTATTGAACGTCTGAGAGCGGATAGGGAAGGAGGACCAGGGGGGGAGGAGAAAAGGAAGAGGAAGAAGAGAGCATGTGGGACAGGAGGACGGAAGGTGGTGAAGAGGAGAAGAATCCAAAGTGAAGGAATGAGAGCAGAAGTGAAGAGAGAGAGAGAGAGAGATAAGAGATGAGTTTGTGAGCGTTCTAACACATGAGATGGAGCAGTATGGCTGTGGCACATGCTGTGGAGCACAGAGGAGTATGGCACATGCTGTGGAGCACAGAGGAGTATAAGTATATATACTCTTTTGATCCCGTGAGGGAAATTTGGTCTCTGCATTTATCCCAATCCGTGAATCAGTGAAACACACTCAGCATACAGTGATCACACAGTGAGGTGAAGCACACACTAATCCCGGCGCAGTGAGCTGCCTGCATCAACAGCGGCGCTCGGGGAGCAGTGAGGGGTTAGGTGCCTTGCTCAAGGGCACTTCAGCCGTTCCTCTTGGTCGGGGCTTTGAACCGGCAACCCTCCGGTTACAAGTCCGAAGTGCTAACCAGTAGGCCACGGCTGTCCCCAAGAGTGTCTCAGAGGGGAAGAGCACAGGAAGAAAGCTGACCTTGTCTGAGATCTCAGGGGCCGAGTACTGCAGAGTCGCCCCCTCCTACACATGGGAGACATTTACATCAGAACAACACATACACTACTAACACATATACAGTACACTCACAGGAACAACTGCTACAACAAATATGCAGATATCTTCACGACACTAATTAAAGCAGGAAAAACACCGATGCAGAGAGAGAGAGAGACATGCCGAACTTGCCATTGTGTAAAACAGCACCCTGCTGTCACTGGTGCTAAGCAGCTGGGTATTGTCATTGGGGTTGAATAAAATGTGTTTCTGGAGGAAAGAGAGTCAAGAACAAATTAGGAGACAGTTCAAAGTGGATGACATTCGTAATATACTGTGATATCATGCATCATAAGTTTTATATTTCAATCAAAATAGTGAAGAATATTTTTTAAAAAGACTTAAACAGTAGTAATGTTTGATAATTTGTTATTAGATCAGATTCAACTTTATTGTCATTGTGCAGAGTACAAGTACAGAGACAACGAAATGCAGTTAGCATCTCACCAGAAGTGTAAAAAAGCAGAAAAGTGTAATGTAAACACTACAGACAGGTAGTGCAGTATAAACAGTATAAGACATATAGTGCTGTATAAACAGTATGACATATAGTGCAGTGTAGACAGTATAGTAAACAGTTAAGTGTGTAGTATGGTTTAAAGTAAGGATATGTGCTGTGTATTAACAGTAACATTATAGGAGCAGAATAAATATTGGTATAAACATTATTTCATCATTTTAGAATCATGTTAGAATTTGTTGATAAATGAAATCCGCACTTCATACCTGAGTACCAAACTCTTGGGGAAGTTCAGTTACACACAAAGGACTCTCTGATTCACTGGTCCAGTCCCAGATACACACACGCTGCTGATATTAACACAACCGCACATCAGACAGATCTACTGCTTGGTGCCTCAAACCCACCAGTTAAGTATTAGGGCATACTCACACTAGGTACTGTAGCCTTGTGCCTACTCCCCCGCTAACCAGTGCTTACACTGCACTTACCCATCTGGATCACCTAGTGTGAGTTTACCCTTACAGGGAAGCTACACCAGGCGTGTACCTGAAGCGTTTCGTTCGCAACGCGTAAAATCCATTTTAGATGAATGGTCTATTTTTTTCAAACGTACACTATCATGTCTGGTGTAGCTACTTCCATTGATTTTAGTTGAAGCTAGTTGTTGCAGCAGATTCAACGCGAATGGAACGCTTCAGTTACGTGCCTGGTGTAGCTCAGCTCTATACACAAACATGACTATCATAACTATACCATACCATCACTAGATGCACACATACAGACACATACAATGTTGTTGGTGATAACCACACAAAATTACTTGTGTTGCTTTCCCATGACCTTTACAGTGTTATGGCACACAATTGCACAATAACATAATTTGTTTGCATGCTTTATAATTTCACTCTCTGAGCTCTAATAGTTCACCTACCTGCACTCCTGCAGCCCCCACCGAAACCAGATGTTTGGAGTCATGAGAAAGGGCTAATGCAACAGTGCCCCCTTCAGGATGACAATCAAATAAGGTCCGCACAGGGATGCTGTGAGGAGCAGCACAATTACATTTATTTATACAGACCACAGGGAATCAAACATACCTGCGTGCACACACACACACACATACACACACACACACACACACACACACCTTTAGCCTTACAGGGAAAAAGTCTCTCTTAGTCTATAATGTGTGTCTCTGACCAGCCCCTTTTAAAAAGTCCCTCTCTATGCAAGCAGAGCCACTGTAGTGTAGTGGTATTATGCCTCTCTCTTTCTGTGTAGCCTTACCAAGTATATGTGTCCCAGACAATAACCAGGCTGTCTTGACCCTTATCTGCAGTCACCAGCCAGCGGCGGTCCTTACTCACACACACACAGGAGATCGGGCTACAGTGGCCCTGCAAAATAAACCAGAAACACCTTAACAGTGGGCCACACACCACTGAGCTGAGCAGTTCATGTTATTTAGCAGACACTTTTATCCAAAGCTATTCACAACATCATCAATAAAGAAGCCTGTCATTCCTCTACATAGAACAACCATTAATGTTACATTTGCACTAAAACAGTTTAAACTAACACTAAAATCAAATCAATTTTAAATTTAATGTGGGATACTCCACTCCACACATAAGTTGAAGCTACACAATCAATCAGTTAGACTTTGACGAAGACACAGTGGTGTCGAAACATTGGTTGTTTTTGTTTGCACTAGTGACGACTGCAAGTTTAATCAGTGTGCTCCAGTCTGTTTTCTTTGTTTCAAATACATTTTAAAACATACAACAGTTTTGCTTCCCCTTCCCCCTCTTCCTCTTCCCAATAATTTAAATTTCAGCCATTTGTTTGTGCTTCAGTTAAAAGTACAATATTTACTTAAACTTTTGCATCCTCTGATTATTGTTACCCTTAGGTCTCCTTTTGTGGATTAGGTTGAATGTTAGTCCTCATTTGTAAATTGCTTTGGATAAAAGTGCCAGTCAGCTAAATGAATAAATGTAAATGCAACCTGCTTGCATTTACATTTACCATGTCAGTCAAATAGAGGAGCAGGGAGCCCATGACTCCTCCTCAGTGCTAGCTGCAGGAGCTTTCATGGCCTGTGGTCTTACCTGAAGCAGGTGCTGTGTGTTGGTGGTGTGGTCATACATGACAGCCACATGTGCACAGACATACAGAATGACCAGGCACTCATCATCCTGCAGGCAGAACACTGGGAGCATGCTGTTGATGCCAAATGCCCAGTTCAGAGTCTGAAACCATGACACAACAAATACTAACCAAGTCATTATAGGCCTAATTATTATCATTGGAAATATTACATGACTGAGACCCAGCTGGATCTATGTTGTAGAATTACCAGTGGATGGGTTTTGGTTGCTTTCTGCTGACTGGGCAGGACAATAGAGGTAGCCGAGTAGACATGAGAATCCAGTTCCTGTGAAACACTTTTGAGAGCCTGGTCAGCATCAAGGTTCTCTGTGCCATTTTGGACACCGAAGTTGGCTTCAGCATGTTTTGACTGCTGCTCGTCCGATCTGGGTATAGAGGCGTCCGAGGAGCCTTTTTGACAGTCATTGGCGTAGGACATCACGTAACGACGGAGAGATGTAGCAACTAAGTAAAGATGAAAAGGTGGTCAATTACACCATTTAATCTTAGAAGATGTCTAAAAGTTATGACGCAGATTTCTGTTTCATTGTAACGTTATCAGTTAGATGTCCGTCATCTTTCGCTCCCTATGCACAGTTATTATGCCTATACCATCGCTATTTCAGGATGAGGTGAACGCAACAGGAACGATCATTCCAACCTGGCCTAGCCTACTGGATGCTGGATGGATCTTCCACTAACGTTAACTTACGTTAAATGTCCTACCTTCATTTTACTTTATGCTTAGTGTAGGCTTTCGTTAGTCTAGTCTATCGTTAACTAGGCCTAACGTTAACATGAATTTAGCACTGGGCCTCAAGTTGTCATACATAAACCTTAGGTTTTTTGTTTTCTATAGCAACAATACAGCATTTCTGAAAACGTCAGGGCTAAAAAAACAAAACATTTAGCAACTTACTTTTACAACATACCGCGATCTGCTGGTAATGTTGTTCCCTCTTGGATGGCTCGGATGGTAAGCGTTCTGTTGCTATGATACGGTGTGAAGGGAGGAGCTTCTACAGTACACAACAAAAAAACAGATAATTTCGTGTTTTCAAATGTTTTTTTTTTTCCCTTTTTTTTAAAATCCATTATTTCATCTTTGACATATACATAGTCAAAAACATTAAGGGGATAACAAGACCAAAAGAAGGTTACACAATCTGTAGGTATGCATTCTTGCTTTTAACTTTCTTTAAGGACTCAAAAAATAAAGCAATATCATTTTTGAAGGACACAAAGTTAGGGAGGGTTTTTGAATACCTGCATTCGTGTTTTCAAATGTAACAGACTTTGGTGTGTAAACGTAGCATAGCCTACTGTGCTGTAGAATGCATCACTTCAAATATTTTATGATAGACCAGAATTTAGGAGATATCATAGGCTAGGCAGTTCTTTTAATTTCCGCTTGAGAAGCTGAAAAACATCAACGACCACCTGGAGCTCAGTGAGTGACCCCATAGACAGTCAGTGACCAAGTGACGCGGTTCTCCCGGTAGATGGGCAGAGAATGTCTTCCTGTTATCCCTTTCTGGAATAGTGTTACAGATACCATGGACAAAGTTTGTGCACTGCCTTTTAAGTATTTTGTTACTTACAAAATAAGAGAAGTTTCATTGAAAGTAGCCTACTTCACAAAATCTTTCTTTCTGCAATATTTCTATCGAGAGAAGTAGCTCTCTAGGCTAGTATACAGGCAGAAAGGGTAAGGCCTGTAGCAGCTGTGTGGGGCGCCCATTTATAGGTCCCATATATAACATGACTATAGCATATCCAACCAAATATTTGCCTCCTTTTTATCGATTATTAAATACAGTAGGCCTACTAGGCTATAGACCTGCGTTCAAAACTTTCCCCTCACATTGTCATTTTAATATAACCGAATCCCATAATGTCAAGATTTGTTCGGCCTAATTCTATTTCATGTGATCTAACATGATTTGTTTGCACTAAATGTAAAGCAACACGTTCAAAAAACATAACTCTTACAATTAAAATATTATTTTATTCAAAAAACATTGACATGTAGATACTGGATAGATAAGACACAATATCTTAAACATCAAATTAATCTGGACAGAATTGGCTACACATTTGAAATTTTCACTGGTGATGGTAATTTTGATACCACAGATGATCGAATGAAGACCCAGTCAGGCAAATAGTAGGAAAAACAAACTAACTAGACAAGGAATTAGCTAGAGTTTAAGTAGCCTCCTTCCAGGTTGACGAGATGCATGGCATTGGTCATCCCATTTTACGTAGACCAGACTGAACCAGACCCTAGTGTCAACCTGGCAATAGAGCAGATAGTTACTGACGCAGGGGATGCACCCATGCAGAACAGTGAAACATTGCAAAATCATTATATTCCCTCTTATCTCTAAACATATAGTCACACTCAAATATGCACAGGGAAAGTACAGGAACAGAATTAAATAGTGAGTCATCTCATCATGATGATATGACTCACTATATTATCTCAACATGATGATATGAACAATCTTTGCTGATGTCATTTGATACATCTTAAATCCAGGGTAGAGGGGCTCAGTGAATGTGGCCTGAACTCTGTGCAGAAGGAACATTGCATCATCAGAGACATTATAGAAGGACAGAGTTCCAACCCTGTAATCTACATACACACCTATGTTGAAACTGGAAGTGGTAGATAGATGTGTCTGTTCATTGTTATGCCAAAAAGAGAGAGAGCCATAGAGATTATTACGCCCAAAATCACTGTCCCGCCCCCGTCTATTGATTCCTTTATATGAGACTGCTATGGAAATCCCTGGTCCACTCCACTCAACCTCCCAATAGCATCGTCCAGACACACCATCCGTACACAAAACCTGAGGCATATGCTGAAATCTGTCTGGATGGACAAGCCCTTTAAAACGTAGTGCATAATTATTCCATTCCACCTCTCTGTTCCCTTCCATGAGAACTGGTTTACTGGATAATGTGTTGGGATCCAGTGTGAAGCCATGGTAATCTGAGGGGGAAAAAAATGAAGAGTAATGTTTTCAGAAAAATGTACAGTATGCACACAGGCAAAATGTGTACATATAACAGACAGAGAGACAGAGTTATTCAGGTAGAAACGTTGTACATATGTATGAAATGATTTGTCTTTGTGTTGTTTTAGTGCATGTGTTCACTGTAAGTCCCTAATGCCTGTTATAGTGAGTTATGGGGTTTAGTTGTGATGATGAATCAGAATAAGAATCAGATTTATTGCCAATAGGTTTTCATATACAAGGAATTTGCTTTGGTCTCAATGTGCATGACATACAATAATAATTAAAAAAAAAATACAATAACACAATAAATAGACAACATATTAGGACGAGACAGGCAAACAAAAACAAAACAAAGCGCACAAAGACACCGCGGCAGCCATTCACAGTGCCATGGCAACTACATAAATGACACACAAGACAAAAGATGCCGGACGTTGCGGCGTAATCGCCATCGTACCTGTGACATCAAGACATACAAGACAACAAACAAATAATAAAAGGCAAAACATAAAAAGTAAAACATAAAAAATTACAATAATAATTAAATTAAATTAGTCCAATTGGTTGCATCTAACTGGTTAAAATATTAATCAGTCCACTGCGACCAGTGAATAAGTGAACATATGTGAATATGTGTGTGCATGTATGAGTGTGAACAGAACAAAAACACCAGACTGTTTTGTGAATCCCATCGGGCTGCTGCACATGTCGTATGTGTGCGCACGCACACATGGATTTGTCTCTTACAGCAGCACAAACAATCATGTCTAAGATTTGAAGGGGCTTCTGTGGTCATACAAAGAATTTAAATTTCGTTTCTTACTTTCCCATGCAGACATAGACATGCTTTAAATACAGACATAGACATACTGTGTGCTACTTACATAGTAGGAACTCCCCTCTAGTCTTTGGCTCAGGAGGCAAAATAGCTCTGATGCTGATCACTGTGGAGACAGAATACACAATATAGACCCTTTCAACAATAAAAACAAAAACAATGCTTGAACGTTCTATTTGGGCCCCAATCTACTTCCTCTGCATTAAGATAATATATGGAATGTTAAAACGGAAGTCTTGTGGGGCCAACTATGATGCTGATAATGGAACTCTCTTGAAAGGGTCCATACAGTATAATGTTACTGAAACTCAGTTCAAAGGTATATTTCAATGAACTACACTCTGCGGTTCATAGTTGCTTTTGGCATAACCCATAACCCAACAAAATGTCTGTCCATTACATGTACCATTGAGATCGTCTGGCCCTACGCCTGTGACCATAGTAAAAGCTTCCTTAGGGTTGGGTCATGATTTGAAATAATGTTATAGTTGCTCTGTGTACATTTTCAGTATGATTTTCTGTTGTGTGGTGCAGTACAGTAGGCTACACTGGGCTAAACTCACTATAAAGCTATGAATAAACATAAATAGCAAGCTGGAAACACAATTCCCAAACCTTCTTTAGATATCTTAATGACTTCCTGCTTGCAGAAATCCTCCACTTGCTGCTTCAATGCAGAGACAGATCTCATCACATCCTCAAAAGAGAGGGTTTCATTGACGACTACCCTGGGTAGGTCTTTATATTCATCTGATGAAGAGACAGACTGGAATCTCTGTTGAGAATATATACAGGGAAAGGAAATCAAACAAAAGTGAGTTAAAGTTAAATTATACCAAATCATTTACATGCATGAACACAGAGATTGTGACCTACCTTCCAGATTGTGACCTACCAGAAATCTTTTCTGAATTAACCAGAGATGTGTCCTGTGTAGGTTACTCACCACCACCCTGCCTACATCAGTGACGTTACCTTGAGGAAGTTGATGTGATCCTCAGTGTGTGGAAGGAGGTCTAGTTCTGCATCTCTCCTCTTCAGTTCAGCAATCCTCTGCTCCAGCTGCTTCACCAGTTCTTCAGCCTGAGTCACCTCAGTCTTCTCCTGAGCTTCAATGAGCCGTTTCACCTCAGAGCGCCTTCGCTCGATGCACTCGATCATCTCCGTAAACATCCTCTCACAGTCTCCCATTGCTGCCTGTGCAGAGCTCTGCTTGGACACACACCCAGACAAAAGGGTCCATTTGAAGCAGTTCAGTCAGTCAAACTTTGCTGGAAGTTCACTGCCAGTCGCCAACAATTAATCAGAGGTGGGGTACTGCAATGTGATCCACCAGCTCTTCCCTTGCCCACAGGCAGATAGCTTATTGATCTTACTGAATTACTGAATAATTAAGAAATGCCCTCTAAAATACCTGAGTCTCTGAGTATCTGAGTGCTTTGATGACCACCTACCTTGAGCATTACCACAGTCTTCCTCAGGTCCTTAAGCTCCAGTTCTCTTTCCTGGATACTCTGCTGGAGTTTCCTCTTTGTCTCCGCCAGCTGCGTCTGTGGATACAAACACAAACATACAGTCAATACAATCCAATAACAACCATTGTCTGTAATCAGAGAGAGCCAATAATTGCACAGTACTGTCAGTGATATAACATGTGGCTTATATGTGGAAGGGCAGTGAGGTTTTGTGAGGCAGTGAGGGTCCTGTTATTCTTTATGTCCAGCTTTTTGGTACAAGGTACAACACATCTGACCAATATAGAAAAAAATGGTAAGGCTTCTGACCAATATATAGAAAAAAAAATCAACAGATGTACAATATAAAACTAGCCTCATGTTTCACAAATGAATCTATAATCATTCACTAGTAGGTGATTCAGATGATATATACTGTATATCTGAGCCATTGTTGGAAATGTTTGTAATGTTTAAACTACTAATGACTTTAGATGGTATAAAGACTCATTTTTTACCTGTTTCTCAGCTCGCTCTGCAGCAGCTGAAATGGTCTTATGTCCATTGTGTTCATCCATTGTGCACAGGTAGCAGATACAACTCTGGTCAGTCTTGCAGAAGATTTCCAGTACCTTCTCATGCCGAGAGCAGATTTTTCCTGTAGGCTAGTTGTGGCATCAATCACTTTGTGCTTCCGTCCTGGGTTCATCAAGTTGTGGACTTTGTAGTGAGATTCACAGTAAGACACCAGACACACCAGGCAGGACTTGACAGCTTTGTGTCTTTTCCCAGTACAAACATCACACTCGGCTTGTCCAGCCTCAGCATGTTCATCTGCAGGAGAAGCAGTCTGATTTGCTGTCCTCCGCATTTGCTCCACTAATTCAGAAAATATGTTGTTTTTGCTCAGAACAGGCCTTGGAGAGAAACACTGTCGGCACTGGGGGCAGCTGAAAATTCCTTTCTCATCTTCCTGATTCCAGCAGTCGTTAATGCAGCCCATACAGTAACTGTGTCCACAGGCAATAGTCACCGGCTCCTTCAGTAGATCCAGACAGACGGGGCAAGTGAACAATTCATGGTCTTTTGCTGAACCTTCTGCCATTTTCCAACTATAACTCACCAGCACACGCAGAGAGAACCTAAAATATGGCTTCCTGGTTCTAGGAAGTACGGAAAGGATGTGGTCATTGCTGATTGGTTGTCATTGAAAGTGAAACTATCAAACAGTATGTGGCACAAATACCAGCCTGTTTTAGTGGATAGGGTCTTGTAAAATGTGTACTCATGTGCAAAAATGAAATAACATTTCATAAGCACTTACAGTCATGATTTATTGTCTAAGGTACATTTACATTTTACTGATCTTTGATATTTAATAATCAATCGAGTTAGCATTAGTGTTTAGTTCAGTACATCTTCATGACCAGGAGGAGGCGACATTCTCATTATGTACTGGGTAAAATGAATGAACAGAGTAGAGAATTATAATCATTGCCTTAAGTTATAAGTTAAACTTCTATTTAATGTCCTCATAAACTGACGTGCTATGTCCTTATGTTTGGGGGTAATGCATACAAATCCATTTGATCAATAGAGGAATAGAATAAGATTGGGGTGAAATTCTCATCTCTTACTCAGCCTCTATAATCAATTCTAATATTGTTGTTTTATGGAATATGTAAATAAACTGTAAACAGACACAACGATGGTAGTGTGTACTGTCAACTGTTTCCCCAGTTTCCATTAGAGGAAACTGAATGTGAATAGGCCTCCTGCAGCTCTGAAGGAGCAGCTGATACAGGTCAACCTGCCAGTACATGGGCAGTGCAGGAATGTAAGAGGTCCTGTTCTAGGAAACAACTTCTGCTCTCCGTCCCTGTGTGTGTGTGTGCATGAGCAGATGCACACACACACAGACACACACACACACACACACACACACACACACACACACACACACACACACACAGAGAGAGAGAGAGACTAAAAATAATACAAAGGTCCCTCTAATCTCACACCTAAACCTGTCTGACCCCAACACAGAGACAAACCTGAGTGTCAGCTCACCTTGGTGGTCAAACAGGAAAATCTTGTTGTATGAAGTATGACATCCAGATGTCCCATAGACGAGTAGGGTTGGAAAATTATCTGGATATATTTCTTGTGCTTGAAAATCACATAATCACAGATCACATGACTGCATTTCATGTCCCATGTACAATTTCAACCTGAATCAGCAGTAATAGCTGGTGAACGATTTTTGCATACAGTTGATTGATGATTTTATCTAAAGTAAGTTTCATTAGGCCAATCCTCAGTTCTAGTGATGAATGGGAACGTTTAGCAGTTATTCTCTTTTTTTCAGCACAATGGTGACTACTGCTGGATTGCCATTATGATCTCCTCAGGCTTAGTAGGCTATGCTTCATCAACTTGATCTCATGGTTAGACAGTCTGCCCAGTAGCTGGGGTGAGGGTTTGTGATTTATGTGTTCACCTGGGAGAGATGTTCCAATCTTCCACAGTCTTCCACAATCCTTCCACACAGTCTTGTGACATGTTGTATCCGGTCTGCTTTATGCTCATCAGAACTGGGCTGGGAAATGAACGGCTTTTAGTTTTAATATTTATTAAAATACCTACCAAATAAAAACCAGTGTCTTAAATGAATGCACACAGCTCGATATGCCTTTGTGTGGAGTATATTGTTTCTGTTGCAATTGGGGGTGCCTCTCAGCTTTGCTTGTAATAAAGATATTTTATAGTTATATTCCCACAGCTGTTGGACAGGTAATGTGGTTGCTGAATGTCAACAGACCCATCTGTTTTTAATCTGTATTAGATGGTGGCAACCTACCGCTTATAGGAGGTGTCATATGTTTAGTTTTTTCAGTTTCTTACTAAAGGAGGTGTTAATTAAATGAGGTTGCCTAGTTTTGTACATGAAGTAGCCAGGGCTCCACAAAGCATGCAGAGGAAGTCTCCAATGATTTCCTGAGTTCTAACAGAAAGACAGAGAGTAGAAGGAAGTTACAAAAGATTATATCACCATTCAAGATTAGCCTACAGATGACTGTTCCACTGCATGAGTGTGACAGGCTCCCAGGCAAGGACTAACATAATGCAAAACAAACAGCCAAACAAACAAACAATGCCTAATCAAATCTGAGCCAGAGGTCCTGTGAAATTATCTTTTTAATCAATGTTAACAACGTTTACTCTGAGGCAGTGTGGATAGTGGTCCACCCCATACCAACTGAACTCAGTCATTGTCACAATTGTCACCAGAAACACGTGACATGACCTGTTCGACCTGACATTATGAATCATGTGTTGTCTCTGTGCCTCCCGAATTGTGATAACTGCTGTTTGAGTTACCTGCTCTCATAGTTATTTTGTGCATGGTAGCAAACTTGCTTTAATCTGCTGTAATTTTGCCTCCTCATATTGCAACATTTTACTTACAGTGAACAATATTTGGAGGTGAATGCTGTCGTAATGTTTTCATGACGTTGAATCTGAAAAATGCTATCAAGGTGCTTGAAACCTGAGTCATGTGAACTTGCACTAACACATTCATGTTCCTTTCCGATCAGGCAGAATAAGGATATAGGCCTACGTCTCTGAAAAATAGGGCTCTCCTCATTTTTCTTTTAATCCTCTTGTATGTTTACATGCAAACATACGCGTGAAGATTGATGGGGATTGTGAGATCAATTTTGCTTTTGCACTTGTTTTCACTTCAGGAGGTCTCCAGGCACTGTTTCAAGGCACCATGCCATGGCAGGATAACCAATAGCATAAAGGCACGGCCTCCTGAGTAATCCCGACTCAGTCTGGCTCTGTTTTTTAATCTCTGCCTCACTCTGATGTGTCCAATGGAAGATTTAATCCTCATGATAAAAACACAAGCTCTGTTCATAAATACAGACAGTGGCAATAAACAGACTTTTAGTCCAAGAATGCTGCATCTGTTTGTCACAAGCCAGAAGCTACTACAAACGAGAATGATGAGTTCAAAATGAATCTAAAACTAATTTTAAGTGACATAATCCAGCTCAGTTCCATTATTAAGGAATAGGCTGGGTGATGGTACAGGGAGCTGTGAAACGCACCTAAATGAGAAAACCTCTGGCATATTTTCACCATGAGGAAAGGTAAATAATAGTGCAATTTTAAATCATAGTTGTTATGGTTGGATAAGCTATTAGGCTATCAATGTGTCACCATAAAAGGTAGCCCACATACGGTAATACAATTCCTGCATTCCAATACTAGGCTGCAGTGTGCTAGGAGGGCAGTGACAGTGCACATCACGCATGACGTAGCAAAATACTGAGCTGACGTTTGATCTCTACTCCCGTTGCCAAGCGCGAGTGTGTTCTCTCGAGCGGCTCGAGTGAAAGCGAGGATAGTCGGACCATGGACACGCTGGGAGTTTTCTGTATTGACCTCGCGGATGTGCGGTCTTCAACAGTCTGATGTGGTGATGAAATGGTCGTGTTCCGAAATGTGGATTAAAATACATTGAGTGTCTTCATTTGGATTAAGGCGTTGGTCATACGTGATTACCCTGTTGTTTTTACCAAGCATTTCACGCGCTGCTTATTATTTGTATGCATTTTTTTCTGAGGAGTGGATTTCCTACATTCCGTAGCGATCGGCAACGTTTCAAGAAATATAGCCTAAACTACACATTGTGAACTTCTTAGGCCACAGAATCCAAACTAGTTAAGAAGGATGAATTCCATACACTCGCGGGTGAAAAGCAAAAGGACGGAAACTCACTTGGGAGCGGAAAGAGAGCACTTTGAAAGACAGCAGGTATGGTGTTCACTTACGTTGTGCTCGCTTAATAATGCTCCAGTGACTGTGCATTTCATAGAAGTAGGATATTCCATAAGTAACTTTAGCCTACAGGGTGCGATAGATTAGCTTATTCTGTCCTAGGCTATAGACTACTTCACAATGTATGTCAAAAGAAGCCGAAAATAATTCCTCAATGTAGCCTATCACAGAAACCAGTTTTGTCTCTTACTAGTTCTACGGTGAATGTGGCTCTCGTTAGGCCTATGTTGAAACAGCCCCATCATCTTCCAGGTAAAGAAGTATAGCTAGCCTATCAGTAGGCCTATGTAGGCTAGCAGCATCTCCCACAGCTCAGGTGTCAGGTAGATGTTTAGAACTCTGCGGCGGCGGCCTGGATGTATCCCAGTTAGCTACACTGTAGCCAACAACCAAATATTTTCTTTTGACGTCTGCCTCCTAATTGGGTGTATTATAGGATGCTATAGGCTATATTGTTGCATTTAGTCTGCTGCTGTTCATGTAATAGGCTCTTGCTTCAGAGTAGACTCCGTTGGCGCTTGCTTGACTCTGGCTAACGTGCTGGAGGCTACGAAAAATAGCCAATTGACATTACAGATGGGGCAACCACAACGCTAGGCAGGCTATAGCCTGTAGTATGCTGTTTTATTTCACAAAATAAAAGCCAAACCATTTTCTGCTGCGTGAGACAATGTATGCTAACGAAATAAAAACCGGTCAGACGCGTTCTTCCCCCGAGGTAGGTGAGTAGCCTAGGCAATTGCTCAGCGACGTCCAATGGGCGATCAAGGCATTCCCCTTTCCTCCATACCTCCGCCACCGAATGCATCCTCTGAGGCCTTATTATCGACGTGCTGAATTATTTTGCGTTGGATTCTGCTCCAGACATAAGAGAACAGTTAGGCTACTTTTCTTTTTTTTTAAGCAGAGTTTTTACAGTAATAGAAATGTCTTTTTAGTGCACGTCCCTTTACGCCACATTCAGTTCATGGACCACAGATATGGTGGACTTGATGTCAGCATGACAATTTTGCTCCCCCAAACTTGACATCAGCGGCAGTGTGCTATTGATAAAAATGGTGCCTTAGTGACCTATTATTGTGACCAGTTTTAGTCACATCTGTGTGACAATCATGCATTTTAATCACCTCCTTTTGATATGTCACACCGGTCAGGATAGATGATCTTGACAAAGGTGAAGTGCTCACTGACATGGATTTTAACCATTTTGTCTGTCTGTTGCAGACCTCTTTAAAAGATAACCAAACGGACAGGTTTTTATTTTAAAAGTAATCTGGAAGATGCTATCAAAAAGGGGAATTGTGTTGCATAAATATGAAATGTGTCTTCAGGTGCCATCAATTTCCTTAAACAGAGGGTAACTTCAGCAGGTATTCTTACCTGCCTGACTGAAACTAGAGCAGATACTGTAGCTTGTCTGATTCTCCCCAGAGGGCCGAAGATGAATGGAACATCAGTTGGCTAGTCAGATGGGCAAGGCTTTAATGGTTATAGAATGTTTACGTTCAACAAGAAGGCTTAAAAGCCCCTTCAGTGTAGTCGTGATTAAATATGCATACACACACACACACACACACACACACACACACACACACACACACTCACACACACACACACACACACACACACACACACACACACTCACACACTCCATTTTTGTCATGTCCATTGTCCTTCCAGTATTTCCAGCATTTCCAGCATTTATAAGCAGCTAGACTTGGAGTGAAGTGTTGAGAGGAAACAGGAACAGGGACAAGGGCATGAAGTCCACCAAATCCTGCAGGTTCAAAGGCATCATCCCTCTGTTTCCTCCTTCGTTCTGTACCTGCATGTGTTAGGACACTATGGTAATAGCTACATTGTGTTAAGTCTGGAGAGGGGAAAGCATCTTACTATATGTGCTGTACGAAGGGATTTAAGGACGGCAGTGTTTCCCCATACATTGACTTATTTGTGGCGGCATACCACAATATCAACATTGACCACCACACAATGATTTTTCAGGTTGCACTAAATCTGGTTAGCATCATAACCACACTGTGCTAATTTCTTGAATTTCCCCTGGGGATCAATAAAGTATCTATCTATCTATCTATTGTTAAAAACTGTTGTATTCAAGGGAATTCTGCAAACCAACCACCACAATTCAATTCAATTATGTGGGAAACACTGGACATGAATAGCAGTACTGTCATTAGGATGGATTGCTGTTTAAAAATGATGGATCTTAAATGTCCTCTCATTTATATATTTTGTATAAGGTACAATAAAAATTGTGTCTGAGTTGGGAGCCCAGTTTACTCCAGAAGCATGTGCTCGTCACCAGCAATGTTGTATTCTCAGTGTCTCATCGACTTGACATTAGGGGCATCACATGTGTATCGGTGGTATCGGTATCGGTGGTCCTGATAGTAGTTTGCAGTGTTTTAAAAAAAAATTATCTTGTGATTTTTATTTAAGCCACAGCCTTCCAGAGCACAAGGATTATAGCAACATAATGTACAGATCACATAGTTTAAGGCCACATATTTAATCTAGTCAGGAAATGTAACATGGTTGTCTATCTTCTTGTTCTGAATCTGCCAGCAACCATGATGTAGCATTTGTTTAGATGGTATTTATAGACATTACTGTTTAACTGCATTTTGTATTCCTCTGTGGTGTTTTCAAGTTTTCAGGATTGACTGTGGGGATTCAGGGCCTATTCACATGTAGAGTAGGTTAGAAAGGCACACAGAGAAACCGATCTCGCTCACTCAGCCAAGCGCACTGAGTAACAAACATAACATGTCCTGTGATGTAGCCTACAACTTTAGTCACAGAATCCAAGAAAAGATGACCAATGGATAATATCTGCAACACCCAGATTGAGGTAGAAATTTAGAAAAAAAAACTTAATATACACCCAGCTAGTGGCTATTACATGTTAAATTCTAAATATACACCCAGCTAGTGGCTATAACAAGCACTATGTATTTTGGTCCAGTCCAGTTGTGTAAGCCTGATAGTGCTGTGTGAATTAGCTGTGATGTCGTTCATTGGAGTAAGGCTATGGGATCTGGTTGCTTTCCTGTTGACTGGACGCGGTTTACTGAGATGAACATGACTTATGACACATCAGTGTAAAAGAGTAATGCTGCTAACTACAGAGATGATAACCAGTAGAGTGTTGAACTTGGACATGAATTTAACGTGTGGCCAGTATGGTTCTTTAACAGTAATTGTCAGCAGTTTTACAGCAGTCAACTTGCTTACACTGTTGGTGAATTACAGGAGCTTCCATTATCTTGTACTTTTTTCATACATTTTCACAAACAGAGCACACACACTCTGTTTTTTCCCTTTCAACACTGTGTAATTTGTGGCCTAAAAGGATTGCAAAAGTCGGTGTGGCGTAAGCCTCTAAGCGTGTTTGCTGTAAATGTGATGTGGACAATTGCTGCCATTTACTGTCATTAGGTGGTAGAAGTCATTTTACTCAAGTCTCACAGTAAAACAGTGGATGTCTGTGAGTGATTTTCAGTGGTCACTGACATTGATCTATCTGTCTGTCTGTCTGTCTGTCTGTCTGTCTGTCTGTCTATCAGTCTCTCCATGTCGACCTCTGCCTTTCTCCTTACCAGCTCAGGAAGTGTGTGTGTGTATGTATGTGTGTGTGTGAGAGAGAGAGCGTATGTACTCATTTCTGTGTGTGTTTGTGTGTGTGTTGGGAGGTGGAGGTGGTGGATAATGACCTCAGAGGGAGTGTGTGAGAGGAGGACCTCTGAGAGCTACTGCTGGCGCAGCACTTTAGCCGGCCCACATTAGCGCATCGGGATATATGGGTGTGCTGGTCATGCCAGACATCAGTGCTGGGATGAGCCTTTGACGTTCCTGCAGCTCTAAGAACAGCAGAGTTGAATCAACACAGTGTTATAATAATTTACATAGGCGTAGGGCTGAACCAGTTAGTATTAGGTTGATGTTGTGCCTTTTGGTCAGTATTGTTCATGTGTTTTAGACACAAAGTACTGACAGTTTCTTTACAGTGAGCAACATTGGGCAGCTGAGTCTCAGCCATTCCATCAGCATTCCTCTCTCTGTAAACACATTGATCTCTCTGCATGTCTCTTTCATTAGTCTGAACCAGTTGTCACTAATTTACTGCAGAGACAGATGTAACCTTATCAACTCAGCCATATTTAGGTAATATAGAGATGTAATCAGATGAGTCATCTACAACTTTATCTGATCTCAGGTCTGGTTATGGCTGATCTATGAGGAAAAGTGAGTTACGACATTCGCCAAGTCAATCTCAGAATGCTGTAGACAATGATTTAATTTGCTGATGGCTATTTCTCCTTGACATTTGAGTCCTTTGCATTATTTTCCTTCATTGAAGGAGAGGCCAGAAAGGTGTGTGTGTGTGTGTGTTTGTGTGTGAGCATGTGTTTTCGTGGAACAATGTCAAGGTTATTCCCTGAAGCAGTGTCCCACTCTACTGTCAGCGGGTAATGGATACCAAGTCCCGCCACTAAACAGAGGGCAAGGAGCTGACAGTCAGTGCTTCAGAGAGAGAGAGAGAAAGAGAGAAAGAGAAAGAGAGAGAAGCTCCTTGTGAGAGATGGAAACAACCATTATGTTGATAAGTGCATACAGCATACCAATCATAACTAGAGTAAGAATTAGCCTAGCAGCTTCCCTGTTACACAATTTCATCTGAATCCCATTCTTCTCCTTTGCGGTCTTTGACATCAGTGATTTACAGTGGATCTCTAGAAGTGTCTACATGATTAAATGCAGTATGTACCCATATTGATACCCATCCACTACACTGGTAGAGGCCCCTGAGCATGTGAGTTGCCATGTGAGGTCATTGTGTATGAAGGAAGAGAGGTGGTGGTGGTGGAGAGTGTGAGGGAATGGAAACTCAGTACCCCCTGGGACCTCATGGGTCACCTCCTCTCCCCAAACTCTACTGTATTTCAACCTGAGCAAGTTCACTTTTTAGGTGTGGAATCTGCTTACCAGCAAAGATCGATGCCCTGAGAGGGTAGACGCAATGAGCAGGTTGGTGGGTATCATTTTCTGTTCCTTTCTGGTCTGACATGAGGAGAACAGTGGGTCCAATTTATTTCGGTGTATGACTTCAAGTCATCTGTGTCTGTAGACATTGCATAATATTTTGTTAATAGGTTTTTAGTAGCTCCTGAGTCATGACTCACACATCATGAGTCAGAGTCAGACTCAGATGTGATTGTTAGTGTGAACAGTCTACGTGTATCCAAGCCTGTGCGTATCCATAGAGTTCCTGCTTTGTGGAGATGTCTTTGGGTTTGTTTTCCTCAGGTGCCCTGTAGAACTAGCCTACCTGCCAAGCGAAGAGTCTGAAG
Organism: Alosa alosa; assembly: GCF_017589495.1. Lineage (NCBI taxonomy): Eukaryota > Metazoa > Chordata > Actinopteri > Clupeiformes > Clupeidae > Alosa > Alosa alosa. The sequence continues at coordinate 24,594,674 of NC_063193.1, forward strand.
TGTCAGTGGATCACACTGAGCAGATCTAGCCTGTGTTGATGAGCTCTAAATGAGCAGGTATGTGTTGGGGAACTCCAGTCTAAATGGCTTGAATGTGAATGGAGCCTGTGATTCCTTCTGACAGCATGGTGCCAGGGTGTGAACCCATCCCAGGGTGTCTCCCTGGATAATCCTCATGGCTTAGTTCAGTATAGTTTACAGAATTACCCAGTGAACTTTAAGGCTTAGATCTACAGGAGTTAATCTGTCAACAAAACCAGTGTAATTCATAATTATATCTTTTTTTTTCTCAATCATGCACAGCCTCCATTGTTAGCTAGAGAGGATTCCAGCTGTAGAGAAAGGCTCACTGGCTCATCATCAAACACAAAGTCCTCCATATTCACCAAGTCCTGCTTGTTGCCATATCACGCTAATGCTTTTGTTTCGCTTTGTGGGTGTGGAGGAAAGTATTGTTGTTTTGTTTGGGCATGGGGCAGGTATGTGTTTGCAGAGGCCTACTGTGTGGCCCAGCCTTGTGGCTGAACCTCTGCCATGTGCCTGACTCCATCATCAGCAGATAAGTTCTGCTGGTGTATACACTAGCCTCATCAAAACCAGATGTGTGTCTTTTTGGTTCTGTCTGTATGAATTTACCCCTGAGTGCTGCTAATTACTGCTAAAGCAGCAGTAACACCTATCTACGCAGGCCGTTGTCTGACCTTGACTGGCACAGTTGGAGTAGGGGTTTGTCTATTGAGTTAAGCTGATAAGAGAGCACAATAAAGATTGGCTGCACAGGCGCTGTTCACTCACACACAGGCTCGGGGTCCGTGGATGAGTGCAGAGTGCTCCGCACGTTAGCCCATAGTTGTTAACTTATAGCTCCAAGGCTAATGCGTTCAACTCTTACTTGATAGCTCACAGCAGTTAGCCGTTAGCCTCTCAAGGTTAGCCTTCATCGCTACAGGGAGATGTCAAAGCATCTGGACCAGCTGCTGAAAGCCCGTGAAATTCCGGTAAGGCGGGGAACCTGAGCTGAGTCATGCTGGGAGTGGGGCCTTTGGATGGCGAAGCAGGTCAACCTCATGTAGGCCAAGGGCCATAGTTTCCTCCTCAATCCTTGTCCAAGACCCACTGACTTATTCATGGTCTTGTGATCTCTTTTTTTTCCTCTCACTTTCCTGTTTTGTCTACCTCTCTCTTTATTCGTCTGTTGTTCGTTGTATTGGAGAGGCTGGTAGTAAGATTTGTCTGGGTGAGCATGTCTGGCCCACTTAACTTCCAGTTAAGACCATCTGCTTGTTAGTCTGACTCTGAAAGTACAGCTGTCTCGGGCTACCATGTGCTGTTAGCAGGTAAAGACCAATGTGACCTGCTTATTTCCCTTATCAGTTGTGCCTTGTTATCTTTGTATGCTGTGTGTGTGTAGGCAGGAGAGATTGTGTGTGTAGGCAGGAGAGATTGTGTGTGTGTGTGTGTGTGTGTGTGTGTGTGTGTGTGTGTGTGTGTGTGTGTGTGTCTGATGTATTGGGTGAAATGAATGGGAACCAGCAGTGATGTAGGAAAAGTGTTTGCCTGCTGCCTGCTGCTGTGTGCCTGCTACAGCAAGGCGGCCTGCTCAACCGGTTCAGGGTCATGTGAGACCAGCCCCCCTCTTATCCTCTCTTTTCTTCCTCTGCCCTCTTTTCCTTCGCCCTTCCCCCAGCTCTCTCTCGCGCTCACTCCCTATGCCATCTCTCACGTTCTCTCCCTCTCTCTGTGCTCCTCATTGGCACCCTCAGCCCTCGGCCTTCAGCCCGCGCTCACGCATCCACCTCCTGTCCATCTTTTTCCTTTTTGTCCCAATACCCACTGACCATTTCTATTTCTCTCCTCTCTCTCACATGCTTTTTCTCTCTCTCTCTCTCTCTCTCTCTCTCTCTCTCTCTCTCTCTCTCTCTCTCTCTCTCTCTGACGGATGGCTGGTCTGCCTGTAGCAGTGGGGTTCACTGGCCATCTGTCATCCTCTCAGTGCCAGTGTCTGGCTGAGCTCCAGGCCCCGTCCCACTGCCCAGCTCCACTGCCTTTCTCTCCCCACAATCCCCACATTGTCCTGGGCTTCTGGTCCAGATCCGTCCCCTTCCCCCTCCTCAGTGCCAGCCGCCCATACCTCTACCCATGCCACAGCCACTAATGAGCCTCCAGCCCCACCGAGACTCCTCTCTCGCTATGGCCTTCTCTTCTGTTCTGTCTCTAGAACTCTGGAGCGCTGTCTTTTCTCTCTCTTTTTTCGTCAGTACCTTTCCTGTACCTCTGTCCTCATCACTTTTTTGACCTATTTGCTGTCTTGATGAGGGGCCTTAACTTCACCATAGTTGGAGATGAGAATGTGTATATGCCTCTGTATTATTTGCTCATATGTGTGGGTGTATGTCTGTCATTTTATGGAATTGGGATTTGAGGGAAGTAGACAACAGGTGTTTGTTACTGTCTCTGTCAGTTAGTCAGTGAGTTTGACAGTGTGTTTTTTCTGAAGATTGGAGATTGAGAGATTGTGTCTGTGTGTCTGTGTTTCTGTCTGTCTGTGTCGCTGTGTGTTGTTTGGCTGTGGAGTGACTGTGACAGCCAAATTGTGTTTCTAATGTGAATACTTCGGTTTGCTCATCGGGGAGGTGTGTGAGAGAGAGTTTATATATGCAGCATGTAGAGCAATAGACAGGAGGTAGGGGAAGGGTAGTTGAATGGAGATCTGCATGAATGAACCATTAGCAGTCATGCACACAGTTCCTCCTCAATTACAGTTCCTCCCACATGCACATTCATACACGTAGACAAACATGATGTAAATGCTCACTTATTGAGGAATGGAAGAATGTTGTCAGGAACAGGCATTGTACATCAGATCCAGACTACATATTGACCTGACTACATACTACGCTACAAGACTTACAGTACTCTATACTGATTCCAGAACAGTGGGTCAGTCCAGAGAACACTGAAATCTGAATGGACCATTACATGTTAAAACGTGTGCCCTGGATAATTAATTAATTCAGCTAATTCATTCTATAATCTTGTTGTGTAAAATACCCCCAGATCTTCCTAATCATAGAGTTCCAGTTCCTAACTATGCAGTGTTGGGATGCCGGTGCTCTATGCAGAATGGGATGCCGCTCCTGGTGCTCTATGCAGAATGGGATGCCGGTGCTCTATGCAGAATGGGATGCTGGTGCTCTATGCAGAATGGGATGCTGGTGCTCTATGCAGAATGGGATGCTGCTCCTGGTGCTCTATGCAGAATGGGATGCCGCTCCTGGTGCTCTATGCAGAATGGGATGCTGGTGCTCTATGCAGAATGGGATGCTGCTCCTGGTGCTCTATGCAGAATGGGATGCTGGTGCTCTATGCAGAATGGGATGCTGGTGCTCTATGCAGAATGGGATGCTGGTGCTCTATGCAGAATGGGATGCCGCTCCTGGTGCTCTATGCAGAATGGGATGCTAGTGCTCTATGCAGAATGGGAAAAGAAAGCGGCTGTAACAGCTCTTGTGCTGTTTCCTTTTATGAACAATTGGCATCTTTTTGTGTTTTAGTTTGTATGGGGTCTGATAGCTCAGACAGCTAGGTCAGTTTTGAGCTTTATGCTTTACTGGGGCAGTTTTAATTAGAGGCTATTTTCAGAGTGAGTGTGACTATGTGTGCATGAGTGTGTGAGTGCATATGTGAATGTCTGAGTCAGAGGGAGAAGCTGGGCTTGTGTGTGGTTGTGTTTTGAGTTTGCTTTTCTTGGTTCAGATGGTTCTGTTCCAGTGGTGTGTTTTGTGCTCACTGTGTGTAGTGCAGGAAGCCATGGACACTCCTGCCTGACGTCTTTCTTTCTGAAACCCATAGTGCCTGTCATTCTCCTGTACTCCCTCAGCCACTAAGACAGAGGTCAAGACTAAACTGCTGGACGTTATCCTCCTGAAGGAGTGTTCCCTGACTCTTTTCTCCTGGAGGCTGAAGCAGTGTGCTGATGAAGAGATGTTTCATTAGGCCTCAGTCATTCTTGGTGAAGCTGTGCATCACTTTACTGCAGCGAACGACAGAGGGGTCACCCATTCAACAGAGTGCAGAGTGCTGCTTGGACTAAAAACGGGAAAGCTTGTGTTTACTGTAGCTACTGTATACCGATACTGTAGACCAATATGACTATTTATCACCTATGAGGATTTCTGTTTGTATGTTTCTCTAAGTAAGACTGGAGTACTATACATTGTGTATTACATGGTATGTAAATCACTTTGGACAAAAGAGCTTGCTTAATGTACTACAACTACCATGAGCCTATTCATGGATTAGGACTATATGGCTAAGGATATCTGCTTTCTATTTATAGCTCTGAAAAAAAATGAAGAGAGCACTGCACATTTTTCTGATGTCATCCTACGGTTGCTGAGTGACATTCAAATGTGTTTTCATATTCAAAATTAAGAGACCACATTTTTACTCGAAGTAGCCTAGCGTTGAATACGTTGAAGATGCGGAGGGCAGAGGCCGGTGGTGCCAGTGGTGCAAAAAAAATAACACCAATGTAGAAGCTTCAACTATTTAATATTGCAAATACCCTGTCAGGAACAGGTTGAACTTGAAGAAGATGAAGGAGATGTAGATGAAGCAGAGCTGGAAATTAATGAATGGGCATTGAAAAGACAAGGTAGGGCTAACCACAACCACTTAAGCAGCCAGTAACGATAATGGTCATTTATTCATTTCCAGCTTTAAAAGATAGAAAGATGTAGCATTCATTGGTTATGAAACTTCAGGTTTTTCTGTCATGAAAGTCAGGGAAAAGTCATAGAACATTTGTCATAGAACTTACATTTGTAGGAACCCTATATTTACAGCAACAGGCAATATTTAAAAGTCTATATTTATTTTGTGTTAGGTTTAAGTTGTCCTATATATATATATATATATATATATATATATATATATATATATATATATATATATATATATCCTATAAGATGTAATAGATTACAGTTAGGCCTCACACAGTTTAGCTCTTTACACATACAGTAATTGTTTGGTGCTGCTACCAATTTAGGATTGTATAGTTTTATTGAATAATTTGACATTATACTTTGAATTCTAGCAGAGCCTCTTTTACAATTGTTTGTATTTGTACGAGATTATGTGCAGAATTGTGTATTAGTGGGTGTGCCTGACTGATTGGAAGGTCACTTGGGCCAAATATGCCATGGCTGATTTTTTTTTGTCCCAGTCCAGCCCTGTGTGTGTGTGTGTGTGTGTGTGTGTGTGTGTGTGTGTGTCCCCTGGCCACACCCAAATAATCAAAGCAGCCAAGACCAGCAGCTTTGACCATTAGCCTGCTGCCTGATCTGTGCATGTTGTTTTGATCACTTTTTCTGTATCGCTCAACATGTCTTAATGCACCAGGACTTCAGGACATTTAGCAGTGTTCCAAACTGAACTGTTCAAACTGAAGTTGGCAACTGAGTGGATGAGTCATATTTCTTACCCTTTTAGACTGGCCATAGGCAACCTGCAGTTGGGAGAGGCCCATTAACCTGAGGTTGTATTTTAATGTTGGTGTGGAGGCTGGTGTGTTCTCAGTGATGTCGGCTCTCACACTATGTCAAGAATGTGAGATCCTCAGTGGCAGTATGACACAGTATGCTTTCCGATTTCAACCGGAAAAAAATATGTGTTTCCTTGATTGTAGCTGGTAGAACAAGATGCCAGCAGACCAATGAACATTGAGCACACGGTTATAATGTATACCCTACCCTACCACATGTCTGTCATTTTTGTGACCTTGGAGGAAATCTTCTAAGTAAATGGTCAATCTTAGATGGGAAGTCATGTATACTGTATTACGGTAGGTTAATTAGGTAGTTTATATATTTATTTATTTATTTATTTATTTGTTAGTTGATTTATTTTGATGCGATTACTGTGCTAAGGTGTGATTGAGGTGTCTCTTCTGACTCACATGGGGTGTGTTTGTTTACACATGAAACACTCTGCGTCTGCTGACCCCTGAGCTGGCTAGACAAGTCTAACCTCTCTTGTCTCTTTTCTCTCTCTCTTTCACTCTCTCTTTTCTCTATCTCTCTATCTCTCTATCAGCTCAGCAGCATCAGCAAAGCCATCACCTCCACAGAGACGCCGGTGAAGGAGAAACATGCCCGCAGTATCCTTCAGAGGAACATGAGCCTGCAAAAACACACACACACACACACACACACACACACACACACACACACACACACACACACACACACACACACACACACATATACACATACACACACACGGCCTCACAGACATGCATCACATTATGAGTCAATAGCAGTGAAAAGGATGTTTGTGTTAACATGCTGTTGGGAAATTATTTTCTTTCTGCCTTTGTCTTGCTATTTTTAGTTTTATCTTGAAGGATTTAGACTTTTAGTCCTTTTTCAGTTTCCCTTCCTCCCTTTGGATCTGTGCAGGTGTGTAGCTTGTGAGGGGGTGTGTGTTGGTGTACTTGTGTGTGTGTGTGTGTGTTTGTGCTGGTTTCCTTGACGCTGTGTGTAGGGATCATCCTGGGGACGCACAGGGAGAAGGGGGCCTTCACCTTCTGGTCCTATGCTCTGGGCCTCCCACTGCACTCCAGTGCCATCCTCAGCTGGAAGTTCTGCCACGTGCTCCACAAAGTGTTACGAGATGGACACCAGAACGTACGCCGCCTCTCGCCCCCCTCTCCCGTCTCTCTCACCCCCCTCTCCCTTCTCTCGTACCCTCTCTTTTCTTACCTCACTTTTTCAGAACATTCTCTTCTACATCATCTGAAAACGCATTAATACGTATTAGCTTACCTCTCTTACCTTGTCTCTCTCTTCCCTACTCATTCTTTTTGTTGTTTCTGTCTCTCTCTCTCTCTCTCTCTCCCCCTCTTTCTCCCTCCCCCCCCTCTCTCTCTCTCTCTGTATCCATGATAACGCTTCTCTCCCTGTCCTCCAGAGTTTACAAGATTGCATGAGGCATCACAGCAGTATTGTGGAAGTAGGAGTAATGTGGGTGAGTTTCTGACCGTGTGTGTGTGTGTGTGTGTGCGTGCATGTGTGTATGTGGTGACAGAGCACACTTTTTTTTTTCATCATTCCTGTTGTTGGCTGGTTGTTTAGCTGCCAAATGTGGAGATGAGACGCTCCCTCATGTATGTTGTCCTTGCCCCTCTACTGTTGTGATTGACCTCCATTTTTTTCTTTCACAGGGAAACCTGAGGGACCGCCATGGTTACGGTCAACTGGTCTCCCTCTACTCCAAGCTCCTGATCACCAAGATGGAGTTCCACACCAAGGTGAGAGCCCCACCCACACTCCCATCCTGGAGCCACTGGTCCAGGAACAGTTTTGGTTTGTGTTCACTGTGGTGAGCGTTACTGCATCAGCAGTGGGTACGCATTAAAGAGTCATTACCACCAGTCATGGGATTGGAACTCAAGTCCCCAGTATAATCTTGACTAGCAAGATGCCCAGTGCCCATATGATGTTATGATCCTGTGACTTGTGATGCTTGTGGTGCTGATATGGTATCTTGTCTGTCAGTATGGATGTCAGCAGCTCTTTTCTAGTTTTAGATTTATGCTCTTGTAAACCCTTGATATCAAACCAGTTAGACACACCTTTGATCCCAAGCCCTCTGCATTTTTTTTGGATCAGGAGTCAGTCAGCACATATTCAATTCACTTTCTGTCTAAGCAGCCCAACCTTTTTTCAGCATGGAGAAAAACAGCTGATAGTACAACATTTCTGGAAATAATTCATCTATTGCAAAGGCAGATTTCTTAAACTTTTCTGCTATGTATGAAGTGTCTAACACACCCAAGGTTGTATGAGGACAGAATGGAAATGATTCCACTTCAGGCTAAGAGTTAACTCTGCCCTCCCCCACCAGCCTCCCCTCGTGCCCAGCACTCCTCAGTTGTACTGTGCCCTACTGAAGGGCTGTGGGAGGTGTCCTCCAATCACAGTGGGGCACCAGAGAAATGACTAGAAACATCCTGAGTGCTGTGGTGCGGATACGTCGGGCCGTGTTTGACTGTGTGCTTGGAGCTGTTTTGAGGAGGAGGAGGAGGAGGAGCATTCTACAGACAAAGAGACCAGGAGGAGAGGAGAGGAGAGGATGTGAGGGCCAGAGAAGCTGTAAACATGCCAGTGTTTGAAGTGCAGTCTCACTATTTCTCCTTGTTTCTCTCTCTCTCTTTCTTTCTCTCTGTCACTCCGTTTTCCTCTGTAGCACGCTGACATCCGCACCAACCTAGAGGCCACGGATGAAGTTTTTGAGCGGACGGCAGGAACAGATATCAACAACGTGTATGTACCTCTGGCTCTCCCTTGGTCCTGTGGCGTTGGTGTGCTGAACCCACCCTGAGCCTGTACAGCAAAACACACAAAATCCATGAAGGAGCAGGTGGTTATAGTGTAGCTCATTTGGTTTCTCCACCTCAGTTAGTCATCATCACAGAAATGGCTATATCACTATAGCACTACAACTGGCCTTGCCAATTCTAGGACTTATCACCTTACACCTTACTGTATAAAAACAGCACTCACTGATGCACTTTTTTTTTATTGTACTCTAACTTTAAATAGTTTTAAATTGTTCTAGAATTGTTGGGAGAATTGTTTTAAAAAGCCTAAACTGTCTTATCGTGTTTGCTTTGGTTAAAAATGCATCAGCCAAATGTAATGTAATGTAATGTAATATTATACTATACAGCAATTAACTGTGCATTCCCATGTATAGCCCGCCCCTGTGTATTTACCTCATAGCTAAAGAAATGTAGCAAAATCAGTGTCTAAACCTTGGTTAGGTGAGGGATGGAGGCAAAGGAACTGCGGGAATACAGGGCACTAAAGAGGGAGGGAGGGAGAAAGGATGGCAGGTTGGATTTCTCCTCTTTGTAAGCGTTCCCTGTAGGTAGGGTGTGTAGTCCAGAGGCGGCAGCTCGTGTGTCATCTCGGCTTTCAGTAATAGAGCTGCCGTCACCGGCCAGAGTCTGAGAAAAGGGCCAGAGCAGAGCAGAGGTCTTCAGCACAGGTGGCCCAGACCGCCCACTGCTGCAGGGACACACTCCACACCCAGAAGTGAAACCCAGGCCAGCTGCAGTCAGAGGGTGGAGGAAGTTTTTAGAGATGGTGTGCGTACGTCTGTGTGTGTGTTTGTATTTGCATGAACTCATGGCTTGGTGCTGAAATCATGGCTAGACAGGGTTAAGTAATGCTTTGTGGCATGGTGTATAGTATTTTTAGTTGATTTATAATGTTTACTTTGATAAAGATAATTAGGGCCCTGTGGTAAGTTGTGTGTGTATGTGTGTATTTGCATCTGTGAGTGTGTTTGTGTGTGTGTGTGTGTGTGTGTGTGTGTGTGTGTGTATTTGCGTCTGTGAGTGGGTGTACAAATGTGTGTATGAGTGTTGCATTGCTGAGTCATGTTTGTTTCCCCCAGGTTCCAGCTGACGGTGGAGGTGTTTGACTACATGGATGCAGAGCTGAGGGTAGCAGAAGCAGGTGAGTGACACGCCACACTCAGCATCTCAGCCTCTGGCAGCATCCATCCATCCATCCATCCATCCATCCATCCATCCATCCGTCCATCCGTCCATCCACTCATCTACCACTTGTCCACCCTTTTCTTCAGACATCCATTTATCAAGTGGTTCAGCAGCACAGGCCTTAGCCTCTATTTTTTACTACTCCTGCAATCATCTGTATGTCCACCCATTAATTCATCCATCCATTTTACAACAGTCACACAACATCAATCTACACAACAAACCCTGACATTTCTCCATGATGGCAGTGACATGACACTTTCAACACATACTTGATATATGCATATATTTAATTCATATTCCATTTATCCCATGTAGCCATTTCTTCAACAACCTATTCTAACATTAAGTAGTTCAGTATTTTTTTGGTACGCCTTTTTAAAACGAATGTGTGAGACCACTAGCCTGACGAGCCAGACCCACATTAAAATGTAGGGTCTGGGCACTCACCGTTCGCAGTGCTCAGTCCGAGGGGTGGGATAATCAGTTGTCTTTCAAATTCCCTCTGCACGCAATAGGACAGCGGCAACGCTATGAGTCCCATGCATTTCCCACCAGCGGAGCTAGTTGGCTAGTTCAAACGTTTGCCAACTTAATAAAAGCTTAACTCGTGTCACACTGTTCGCCAGCAGCAACATCCATCTTATTTGTTTTCAAGTAGCAGGGACTTCAAGCCAAACCGTTGCAACTCTGCCATCAATCATTATGTTAAGCCCACCTAACGACTCTATACACGATTTCATTGGCTTGATTGAGTTTCGATTTCTGGAGCTCACAAGCCAACGGAGAGTTGCTAGACTAGCCCTGGCAGCAAATGTAATTCCGCTAGGGGCGCGTCTAGATTTCTAGGCTATGAGACCACAGGACATGTACAGACCCTGCCAGTGTGGTGTATGTAAGTTGATTCATAGTGGAGAGTTAGTGAATGTTGTTTTATCCCGACTCTAAGCTGCTAGTTGACTCATAGTGGAGAGTTAGTGAGTGTTGTTTTATCCCGACTCTAAGCTGCTAGTTGACTCATAGTGGAGAGTTAGTGAGTGTTGTTTTATCCCGACTCTAAGCTGCTATCAGGCAGTCGGGCGCAGTATGCTGATCAGACCTCAGATTGGGCTGTCTGTAATGACTCTTCCTGTTGGGGATTTCCTGATTGGACTGTAATGGTCCGACTCCTACCTACCTCGAGGCGCTCTACTGCCCCACTCTACTGCCCCCTCTGCCCACGTCCTCATCGGCTCCACCCGGCCAACCACCATCCCCCCTTGGGAGCAGACACGGCCACTGGGCTGCTCTTGGCCAAACACCCTGCACTGGAGAAAAAAGGGGCAGTACTGTGTGTGTGTGTGTGTGTGTGTGTGTGTGTGTGTGTGTGTGTGTGTGTGTGTTAGACGTGTACACACATACACACATTTAAATAACCCGCAATCACAGACATACACAGTTTCTCTGTTTATGCAGTCCTACCAGAATGAGGAGAAGTGTTCTCAGGTCAATGAATGATTAAAATAAAGTCATAGTGGATATAAATCATGATATAGATTTAAATAATGTTTATGCAAACAGTGTGAATGATATTATTGAAATTATTTTCAAATAACTGCTAATTGTGTGTGTGTGTGTGTGTCTCCCTCCCCCGCCTGTGCTACCTGCAGTACTGCGGCAGCTGAACACCTCCATTGCCATCTCCACGATGACCTCGGGTCAGTGCCGGCTGGCTCCGCTCATCCAGGTCATCCAGGACTGCAGCCATCTGTACCACTACTCCGTCAAGCTGCTCTTCAAGCTCCACGCCTGTGAGTGACCCCTTCCTCCTCTTCTGCGCCCTCTGCTCTCCCCCTCTGGTCAGGGTCACTAACACACAGCCCCACTAGAGTAGAGGATGGGAGTAGACATTACTATTGCACTACTACTACTACCACTATAGCCTGAACTATTGAAGTATCATCGTGTGTGTGTGTGTGTGTGTGTGTGTGTGTGTGTGTGTGTGTGTGTGTGTGTGTGTGTGTGTGTGTGTGTGTGTGTGTGTGTGTGTGTGTGTGCTTTTGTGTCTACATCTGTGCAAGGCCAACACTTTTATCGTGTGCGTGTGTGTGTGTGTTTATGTGTCAGGCTTGCCAGCAGATACTCTGCAAGGCCACAGAGACCGCTTCCTGGACCAGTTTCACAGGTGAGCCACCCATTGACCTTTGCTGTGAAACAGACTCTGTTGATTGATTGGTTGTCTGCCAAGGCCTGACCCTTTCATGCTTCCTGCTTCTCACACTCATGCAAAGCTCTGTTAGACGTCAAAGTCTCACTGAGACAATAATACTATCACTGTGAGTGCATCTGTTCTGTGCTGAGGGAGACTGAGGCCGTGTGTGTGTGTGTGTGTGTGTGTGTGTGTGTGTGTGTGAGTGTGTGTGAGTGAGGGGTGTGGAGAGTTATGTGTGTGTAAGTGTTGTGTGTGCACTTCCACCTGATCAGCACTGTTTGAATGGACTCTAGTAGGATCCATGTAAGCCAGAGAAGCTGCTAATGTAGATTAAAATGGACTTAACACCTCAGGTTTACCATTAGCAATGTATGAACAACAAATATCAACAGTTTAGATTTCAAAGTAAATATGCCCTTACGCCAGCCTACTACAAATAACCAATGGGTTTGGTTCATTGGCTGATTTAGTTTTTGTTTTAGAAGTATTTTATTTTTGTTTATGTTTATTTGTTTGTGGACTATTTATTTAGCCTAAAGACTTTCTTCAATAAGGCCAGAGACATGCTCTTCTTCAAGAGGCTTATCCAGATTCCTCGTCTGCCTGATGTAAGTGCTCACTTGCTTAAGCACACACACACAAACACACACACACACACACACACACACACACACACACACACACACACACACACACACAGACTCCCATTATCGCTCATGTTTAACACTTTTGTGTGCGTGTGTGCAGTCCCCTCCTAACTTCCTGCGTGCGTCGGCTCTGGCGGAGCACGTGAAGCCCATGGTGGTGATCCCCGACGAGGAAGAGCCTGAGGAGGCCGAGGAAGACGAGCCAGAGCCCCTGATCGACGTCAGCGACGCGCCGGCCACTAGCATGGCAGCACCGCCACAGGTAAGGCCGCCACACACACACACACACACACACACACACACACACACACACACACACACACACTGATGGGCACAGCCTTGCAGCCCTGGTGGTTATCAACAAGCTACTGTGGGAAAGAAGAGGAAAATTAAAAGTGCAACATTGGTCTCTTCAAGATGAGGACAAAGCTCATGTTCACTCCGTCACTTCAGCAGACAGATTTGGGTCTATTTTGACAGACTCAAATGACACAATCTCATTTCCTACATTACAAATGAGGCTTGTAATGGCTGCTGTCTTTTTTTCTCCCTCCAACAGGTGGACATATTTGACCAGGCGTTTGGTCCCCCCAATAACGGCTTTGATGACAGGTAGAGGATTATTTATCTCAACGATTCTTTAATAGAAAGAAAACCGTATTAATTGTGATACTTACACACACACACACACACACGTGTCTGTTTGTGTGCACCTACAGGGACCTTCAGATTGAAAGCCTGAAACGGGAGATCGAGTTGCTACGAGCAGAGCTGGAGAAGATCAAAGGCGAGGTACACACACACACACACACACACACACACACACACACACACACACACACACACAGAGAGGGGGGAGAGAGAGAGGGGAGAGAGAGGGGGGGGGAAGAGAGAGAGAGAGAGAGAGAGAGAGAGATAACGGACACAGCAGTGTGCACTAACAGCTAGCTGCTGCAAACATATAAATTGATTCACCTGGTGCCCACTGGTGTTGACATTATAATTATTATATGAAGGGTTCAGATGCAAAAGCCTCTAAATGCCAAGCTATGTCAAAAATGAGACAAAGATGGTGAGGGGATGCTCTCCACACATAGTATACGCTAATCAAATAATTTAAATTCTAAACCCACTAAATACCACTCTCTTCCTGGTCTGAAATATCGATTTATAGGCAAAAACCTATAGGAGCCTGAATTTAAATGCTCATTTAAAAGAAAAGTGGTCAGACGGATTTAGAGGGTTTTGCATCTTAACTCTTCATATATTGACTTCAGACACACACAGACACCTTAAAAACACACACAGTCATCCTAGAATTGTCCAGTCAGTTTCTCAGGTTGGCTGTGAGTTTGGCTTGAGGAAGAGTGTGTGTTTGTGTGAGGAAGAGTTTTAGATATTCATTTGACCAGGCTATTCCTTGCCTCTAAAGTGTGGAATGTAACACAAAGGCTTGGAATGAGAACGTTGCCACTTGGTGTGTATGTGTGTGTGTGTAGTGGGCGGTCAGTCAGTGTGCGTCATGGTTCGTTTTCAGCCTTGTGTGAGTGTTTTTTCCTGGTCTGTAGCCTAAACTGTTGTTAAATTCCTGAGTTGGACATGAATAGGTAATTAGAGATAGATGTCTTTGAAGTGCTGTATCATTTCTGGAACAATGGAACAGGATTCAGGAACTGGAGAGGAGTGCAGTAATGTTATGTGTGTGTCAGTTCTAGATTCAGTCATGTTTGGTAAATAGGTGTGGAACTGTGTTGATGTGTTCTAAATTTGAAATCCTGCAGCCACCCACAGACTCCTGATGAAACATTCCTCTCATCTGACTGCCCCTGCTTCCTCTCTCCCTCCCTACCTCCCTCCCTCCCTCTCTCTCTCTCTCTCTCTCTACCACACCCACTCTCTCCACACTCATCTCTCCTCGTCTTTCTGCTGTTGTTCCCTATCTCCCTTTTTTACCATCCTCTGTGTGTGTGTGAATGTGTGTGTAGGCGCAGCGTTACATCACACAGCTCAAG
>NC_063193.1:24614094-24666594 GCF_017589495.1 Alosa alosa
ACTTTCTAACTCCTTCTTCCACACTCTCTTCATCTCTCTGCCATTCCCTTTCTCTTTTCTCTATCTCTCTTCTTCCATCTATGACCCCCCCATCTCTCACACACACACACACACACACACACACACACAGGAGCTGAGGCCCAAGGGAGCTGACGTGGGGAAAGATGAGCTGGGTGATTTGGTTGATAAGGAGATGGCTTCCACATCTGCTGCTATTGAGGAGGCTGTTCGTCGAATTGATGTGAGTGATACACACACACACACACACACACTCACACACACATAGAGAAGTTAGTTGTTGATTACTATATTGCCTAACGTGATGTGCCCATCCACAGGAAATGATGAATCAAGCCAGGAAGGACACCCAGGGGGTCAAACTAGAGGTCAACGAGAGGTCAGTTCAGCTGAGGGGCTGTGGTTAAGAAACAGAATGGTCTGTTTGGGATTACCAAGAACTTATTTAAAAACCAACAACAGTAGCTGACAACTTTGGAGTATTTAAGTGTGTGCTTGTGTGTGTGTTGGTTAACAGCAGTAAAACTATAAGAGTGTGTGTTGGTGAACAGCAGTGAAACTATATGAGAGTGTTTTGGTTAACAGCAGTAAAACAATAAGAGTGTGTGTTGGTAAACTATAAGTGTGTGTGTTTCTCTCTCCAGGATCCTGTTCAGCTGTACAGACCTCATGAAGGTGAGATGGCCTCCTCAGCTATTTGCTATTTCTCCCGCTGGGGAACTAGTAGATTTGTGTACATCTCTCATTCTCTTTCTTTCTTTCTTTCTTTCTTTCTTTTTTTCTTTCTTTCTTTCTTTCTGTCTCTCTCTGTCTCTCTTTCAATGTGCATTATTCTCATCCTTTCTTTCTTTCAATGTGCATTATTCTCATCCTTTCTTTCAATGTGCATTATTCTCATCCTTTCTTTCTTTCAATGTGCATTATTCTCATCCTTTCTTTGTTTTACTCCACACCTACAATTCTCTCTCTCTCTCTCTCTCTCTCTCTCTCTCTCTCTCTCTCTCTCTCTCTCTCTCCTCTGTCAGGCGATCCGTGCACTGGTGATCTCCTCCACTGACCTGCAGAAGGAGATCGTGGAGGGAGAACGGGTGAGTCATATGGCTACTGGCCGTCATAGCCGCTCATGTATCTCCATGAGCCCTGTTGGGGTTTGTGTGCTAACTGAGTTTCCCCCTGCAGGGCGCTGCAACAATTAAAGAGTTTTACGCCCGCAACTCGCGCTGGACTGAAGGACTCATCTCTGCCGCCAAAGCTGTGGGCTGGGGCGCAACTCAGATGGTGTAAGTACACGCGCACACACACACACACACACACACACACATAAAACTCTAGCATCTCTACATGCATACACTTGCCTCCGGGCATATTTTATGATCAGCTGCAAAACACTCTCAATGCCCATCTGTCCTGTTAAGGGACTCTGCGGACAAGGTGGTCCTGCACACGGGCAAGTACGAGGAGCTGATTGTGTGCTCGCATGAGATCGCTGCCAGCACCGCACAGCTGGTGGCCGCCTCAAAGGTCAGTGCTCTTTGCTCATTTCCCGTCGACATGGCTACTTTACCAGCAGGACACATCTTTCTTTAGACCAGATCCTGTTAAAAATGATTCATTGTTGACAAGATGGTGACTGTGATGATGTATGTAACAAGAACATTAACTGGGCTACTACAGATTAGGAAGTTTTAGCATGGAACAACTCAAACATTTTACCTCCATAGAGACATGCCATCAGACCTCTAACTGTTCATACTGTCATATGAATTTTCACACTCCCTGTCTATGCATATTTGTTTGTGTGTGTGTGTGTGTGTGTGTGCGCGCGCCCTGTCATGTGTTTGAATGTGTGTGTGTAGGTGAAAGCGGACCGCAACAGTACGAAGCTGAGCACTCTGCAGCATGCCAGCAGGCGTGTGAATGAGATGGCTGCCAAAGTGGTGGCCTCCACCAAAACAGGCCAGGAGCAGGTGGAGGAAAAAGGTGAGGGGGGTGGGACTATGTGGACGTGTGGAATGTACCGTGTGTGCGTGTGCGTGTGTGCTGGTTCATGTGTGTGCTTGTGTTGGCATGTAGGCAAGGTTCTGATGTGTGTTTTGTTGGATCTGTTCTGCAGACACTATGGACTTCTCTGGCTTGTCCCTCATCAAACTTAAGATGGAGGAGATGGAGTCTCAGGTAAGGCCTCTCTAAAGATTTCTGTTACTGTCTACCGCTTTCTTTGGCGTGTGTGTGTGTGTGTGTGTGTGTGAGAACTCCACTAAATCTTCCTCTTATTTCTTGGGCCAGAACAGAATGACAAAATGGCATATTACTCCACTGACTCAAACTGAGTGAACCATAGATAAGTGCGTGTGTGTGGGCATGCACATCTATCTACCTGTGCTGTGGGGATGTGTTGTCTATGCAGTGTGTGTGTAACCTTGTCTTCCTGCTTTGCTTTGTTGTTCAGGTGAAGGTGCTAGAGCTGGAGTCTCAGCTGGAAAATGAGCGCTTGCGTTTGGGCGAGCTCCGCAAGAAGCACTACGATATCGCAGGGGTTCCCCTGGATGCTGCCGCCCAGGATAACGGCCTACGTGCCGCCTCTCCCTCGCCAGCCGCTCCCCCCTCACCCAAGCCCTCCAAACCAAGCCTCATGAAAAAGCCTGCTCTCGCCAGCAAGCCCAACATCCCCCCCAAGTCTGCGGTGAGTAGCACACAGTAGGTCAGCTGTCAGGGGACCAGCAGACTAGTCAAGAAAACTGTATGCAGTCAGAGTAGCATGTAGTAATTATGTGTAAGTGTGTGAGGAAATGTATTTATTTGTGTAATAGTAACAGTGTACAACATCTGTTGTGCAGCAATATCTCTACAAATCACAAATACAACTCTGTTCCATCATTTCATCATTTCAACTCCCTACTCTTAAAACCAATCCCCATACGTTGATTCTCTCAACATTTTGTCAGCACTCTTACAATGAACACTTCTGGGCAGATGTGTCATGTCTAATAATGGAGATGAAGTCAGATTAGTATTTATGGTCCTAATGCAGTAGAGACAGGTATTGCTGTAATAATATAATAATAATAATAATAATAATAATAATAATAATAATAATAATAATAATGTGCACTCATATCCAACTGCTCTCCTTTGTTTCTCAGTTCAGGTAAGCTAACGGAGGACCGCGTGCTGATGCTGACATGGACCGAGGTCCAAAGAGGAGTTCTTCTCTCCTCCTCCAATCTGTCCATCCCTATATTACTCCTTTCCTCCCCCAATCTGTCCATCCCTCACTCCTCTCTTCCCCCAATCTGTCCATCTCTATATCCCTCAGATGAGGACTCCACTGGTTGACTTAACAACTGGATTTATCACATGTCATTCAATATAGGTCCTCATTTGTGTCCGAACAACTGTTACTGTTTTTTAAAAAGGGCGTTTTGGAGGGAAAAAGTGTATGTATCCACTGCAATATATGATGATGAAGGGCAATTTATGAAGTCTGTGATGTCACTGAATTTGTTTTTTTGTGTGTTTTTTCCAGTTTGTACACATATATAGTCATTTATAATTTGTTGTGTTTTTATGAATGGGTGTGTGTATGGGCACTTCAAGTGGAAGCACACATTCTTTCTCCTCCTTTCTCTGTCATTTTTTAATCCCTTTATGTCAGTCTACTTTTATTTTGGCCACTCAGGACAAAGCCTTTGAATGAATCCCAGTCTTTTCCACCTCTTGGTTATGTAGAGGATCCATGTTCTAGTCCATATCAGGATTTGTGCTTGTGTTGCCTGGATGTACACCCTCAAAGTCCTGCACAAATAGAGATGACACATTCATATTCAGGGAGGTGTACATCATATTGTAATGAGGTTATGTGACTGGCTAGTGTAGCAGTAGATGGATGTACACTAACTGACTGATTTAAAATGATCTATTGTAACTTGTAAGTATCGAGGGAAAATATACAAGGTAAACACAGACTTGTGGGGGAAATTGTGCCTTTCTCTCTTTACATGAGACTTTTAAGTATTGATGGTATAGTTTTTATATTCTCACTCCTCTGCTGCTCTGTGGGGCATCTATACTCGTGGGCAGTTCTCTATGGATATATGGAGACTCATAGTGGTAGTGTAATGCATAGCTCTGCAGTGCAGGTGTGTATAGCTCACTTTAGGCTCCGTAGAATAGTGTCACTGTCTGGCCTTCATCAAACTGCGTTCAACTGCGTTGCCATAGCTCTGTACGTGTAATAAGAAGCATATTCTCTACACTTAAGAATTCAAGTGTGTCACTTAAGCACACGTGATTGGTTTGTCTGCATGATTGAGTCGCATCAATCGGCTAACCCCTCTTAAAAATCCCTAAGCCCTTTAAGATTGGGTGTGTTCATTAAACATATTTTTGGTTTGTTCTGTTTGTTATTCCTTTGGTGTAAAATGGATGTGGGTATCTGAGATTGGGTTTATGTTGGTACTGGAAAATTCTAGAATGCTGTGCATATCTACTGAGGGTCTGTCAATGTCTGGGGCCTTTTTAAGGAGATGCCTATTCTCTCTTTCTGAAAGGGGTCTTATATAAAAAAAATGCTTTCCTTTTTGTGTTCACTCCTCATGTCTTTCTAAGAAAACATGTCTTTATATACTGAAATCATATTAATATATTTTAGACTGTGGTATCCTGAAATTAAATAAATGTACATGTAAAATGAACATTAAACGTTTATGAAAGAAAGGTTTGTGTTTTGTAACATATTTTTATTATGTTTTGTGATAGAAATTGTCTAGAATTAAGAATATCTTCAAATACTGTATTCAACCCTAAGGTAAACTTGGCTGGGCTGTTTTTTGACATTTCAAAACAAACCTCAGAGATTCAGAAATAAGCCTCTCCAAAAGTTCGTATCGTATCTTCTCTCTAGATAGACATCCTTTTAAACTCATTCAGGAGTTTTAGCCTGTTATATTGATGGACCGTATCATAGGCTATAACATTGGTAACGTCTGGTTTTGAATAATTCGTGCAGCTGTTTGTCATAACTTGCCTCATAATTTCAAGCACTACATGTACCCTTCTCAGACATGCGCAGAAAGTTGACTTCAGTCTGGCATGAGCGCTGTGAGCACTCGCCAACTTGTTGCATTCTGTAAATGTGCTAGACTCTGCATGTTGCGGCGCGACTGATTTCAAACTCATGCGAAAATGGCCTTGGGACGCGCAGTAATTCCTCATTATCGAACACGAAAAACAGGTAAAACGATAATCGGTCTTCCTGTTGGTACGATGACATTTGAATGTCAATGCCGCGGATTCGTGTCTTCGGAGCGTTTGGTTTAATATAACAGACTACTATATGTTTTGTTGGTGATCTATTTCGAGGTCTTGATCATGGATAACTGTGGCAAAGCGCTGGAGAAAAACCCAGCGGATTTGACTGTCATGGATGTTTACGACATTGCAGCTGTGATGGGCCAGGAGTTCGAGCGTATAATCGATCAATACGGCTGTGAATCGTTGACCCGGATCATGCCCAAGGTAGTGCGGGTTCTAGAGATTCTGGAGGTGCTAGTGGGTCGCAACAATATCAGCGCGGAGACCGAGGAGCTGCGTTTGGAACTGGACAGGTTGCGACTGGAGAGGAGAGATCGCTTGGAGCGTGAGAAAAGACACCAAAAGGTTTGTATTGACTCTTGGGCAGCCTAACAGCACGGATCCAAGTTATCAGGTTATTCCTTTATATTTCCCTCGGGTTGCTGTTTAACTTTTTGGGTTAATGTAGGTTACTTTTCAACATCTGCGTTTTATATCTGTCTGTCGCCTCCCTTTGGCAGGATACATCAACCTAGTAAATCAGGTTACAGTATTGAGACGGAGACACACTGTAGGAATAACATATGAACCCATGACCTGTCAAACTAATTCTGATGAAGCCACTGATTTGAAGACGAGTCGAAGCACGATTGGAAACGTCTAGTGCGTCATGAAAATGTTTTTTGTAGTGCGTGAACGCCACTTTTCCAGAAAAAAAAATGAATTGAGATAGACACAAACACCTATGTTTACAACTAGGCCTACTAGACTCAAACTGCAGAGAGGAGAATCGGCTATATCAGTCTGACTATGGTCCTCTGGAGATGTGTAAAATCTTCTCCAGATGTCTAGAAATGGGTCTAGGTCAGAGTGAGAGAGGCGGTGGAGTGAAAGTGTTTACTTGTAGTTATGTGTGTATTATAATGGGTTGGTCTTGGCTAGTAGGTGTGCGTCACTGAATTTTGCATGATTTAAATTTATATACAGCAGTCTACCCAGATATGCAGAAGAGGGAACACAAGGAAGTGGCCTTGGAATGAGAGCATATGCATTGCATTATCAATCTCAAAAAGTCTTCTGGAGCACTGCTTAAAAATAAAAAAAACATTTGAAAGTCAGAATGTTGCAACATGCATTTTTGTTGTAATTATAGTGAGACTAGTGTGAAACTTGGCATTACCATAACACTTTCATTAAAACTCATTGTGTGGATAACAGTGAAATGGTTATGTCCAGGGCAATATTAGTCGTCTGCTGTGTAGGCTTTGCATGTGTTTGTTTTAAATTGTGGATTTCTTGGAGACTGATCTGGTGATGGCCAGGGTAGGTTCTTACTTGCACGTATGTGTGTGTGTCTCTCTCTCCCTCTGTCTGTGTGTGTGTGTGTGTGTGTGTGTGTGTCAGGAGCTGGAGCTGGTGGAGGATGTGTGGAGGGGAGAGAGCCAGGAGCTGTTGTCTCAGATTGCAGAGCTGCAGTCTCAGAATAAGGGCCTCATGAGCAGCCTGGCTCTGCGGGACAACCTCTCTGACCAGGAGAAGCTGCAGCAGGACGGTAGGGCCACACACGCACACACACGCACACACACACACACACACACACACACACACACACACACACAGCATATAAGCCACTGAAACACACCATGTCCACATTTTTTACAGAAAAACACTGCTCACATGTAGCTTATGAAATAATGGTATGCACATGCAAAGTACTTTTTCTGCAAACAAACTATGCATTTTAAAGACTCATGTGAAGTATACTTTGTGTAACACTTGACGCACAACCACACAGAAATCAACATTTTAAAAAATATAAAATCTCTCTTGTACCACACACACACACACACACACACACACAGAGAGGTTTCTGTGCCAAAATTACAGTAAATTACATTTTGACCATATCATTATCAGAATATCCAGAAGTACAGCTGACCTATCATCACTGTTCTGTTTTTTATGTCTAAAAGAGGTTTATGAAACAGATGAAACTGTGTGTGTATCTGCATCCGTGTATCCGAGCTTGCAGGCGTGTAACCTGATGATGTATGTCGCACACATTCCATTCCAGCTAGTGAGCGACATGCTTACTGTGACCCACTCATTTTCTTTTTGTCACACACCGCACCTCACACAGACAGCAAAGAAAATGAGGAATGCAGGGCTACATTCTGTCTGTTGTGTGTGTGTGTGTGTGTGTGTGTGTGTAGGCCTCTGAAGTCTAAAAACAGTCTAATTGAAGAGAGGACTGTCATGTGATGTTCAGTGAATCACTGCGGTGCAGAAGGAACATGGCTTAACGTATCTGCTACTGATGATCAAGTCACTTTCACTCACAACAACAACAACAACAATTACAACTCGGCACTGAAAAGCAAGTTATCTTGTCAGGTCTCTACTGTGGTGTGTTTGGGGTGAGGGTGTGCAAGGCTACAGGAAGGAGGGACATACATACAGTAAATGGGCTTAGAAGAAAGACATGTAGGGAGAATGTTTTAAGAAGAAGAAAGACATGTAGGGAGAACGTTTTAAGAGGAAGAAAGACATATAGAACATTTTAAGTCACACTGCCACTATGAATATACATTTTCTAAAATTTCCCTCGGGATTCATAACACCCTGTCAGTTATCATCAGTTTCTTCCTAGGTCCCATGTGAATCTGAAGTTTATAACCATGTAGTGCAAGGTAAAAGAGGTTTCATTTCTTTTGAATAGTGCAATGTGGACCATTCAATGATCAGTCACTGGTTATTTCAAAGTTCATTATTTGCATGGCTAGTAATGTTTTTGGTTTGCTAGTGTGCGTGAGGTGAGTGAGTTTCTGTCAAAGTCTCTCTGGGTCAGACGAGACGTGTCAGGTGCCGAGGTGTCTTTGATCACTGCATCTCATATGATCACACCAGCTGTGCGAGTCTGCCCCACACGCACACCGTGGAGCAAGCAGTGAGTGTGTGTGTAGTGTTCGTGGTGTGTACTAGAGCACTGGTGTTACAGCAGTGTGGTTAGTGTACAAGTAAACGGTGTATTCCATGCTTAACTCCTTGTTAAGGGGACACACACACCTGCCAGTCCTCTTCTGGAGTGCAAGTGAGGGTCTATGTCCACGGAGTTCAGTACATTGTTTTTCTTTAGCAAAATGTTGTTTTAAAAAGCATTTCAAAGTAAGGGATGAGCTATGAGTAAAGGATAATGTGTTATCCGCCAGCCATTCTTGAAAAATATGCCACAGCAGAATGATCAGGACCCTGACATGCAGCGATGTGGAGAGAATGTCATATCTGATAGCACACGGCATGTATGTACCCTGTGGCACTAGATGTGCGTGATAATGTTGACATATACCTATAAGCGCGCCACATGATCTAAACTTTATGGCCTCTCTATGGCTATATATCTTCTGTCTATAACTTATATAGCTTCAAGTCCATTTCTATCATGATTTGTAGATTTTGTTGGCTAAACTACAGTAAACAATAGACATGAAGGCATTCACATCAGTATATTGGGTGGACTGAAAATATATGTAACTGATCTCTATAAATATTTGAAGAAATGATTGTAGATGAAATAGACCAAACTAACCTGGTTTGCATTATGATGTGGACAATAGACTTAACATACTGTATGGAAGTCAATTCCAGCTGATGTAATCCATCAGTGACTATGATTGAAATGTCTGTATGGTGTATGCTGCTAACTACTTGTTACCTGTTACTGACAATTGGTAATGTTGGCTTATAGGTGGGAGTATGAATATTGTAAACAGACATGATCAGTTATCAGTTAATCGCTCAAAGATATAATCAGTTATAGTTTGTGTCTTGTTTGTGTATACTGTGATAGAGTGGCCCATTTGTGGTCTGTGGAAAGTGTCTGTGCTCTCCAATTGTAAAGAGAGGGATATATTTATGTGGGGTCATGTACTATGACCAGAGAGGGGGTTTGTGTGAGTCTGTGTGCGTGTGTGTGTTTGTGTCAGTTCACTATGTACACAGAGTTAGATGAGTCAAATTTACCTCAGACGAAAGAGGAGACTATTTTAAAACAGGACAGAAATACAGGCCTTACGTGTGTGTCAATGTGTTGCCCACGGAGACATGCTATATTTATTCTCACAACCTAAACACACCCTGAACACTCCCAAATCAGGCTGTGCCAAACACAGTTCTGTGTATGTGTGTCTTTTTGATATAGTCATTTGATAAAGAAGTATAGGGGCTTTTAAGCATTGTTTGAGATGTTTTTAAAAAGCTTTCTAATTATAAATGGGTGTGTGTGTGTGTGTGTGGTATGCTCAGGTATGTCAGAGAAAGAGAAACAAGTTGTGAGAAAGCTGAAGGAGGTGGTTGACCAGCAAAAGTGTGAGATCCAAAACAAAGATCATGAGCTCATGCTGAAGAGTGAAGACTTGGAGGCCGTGAGGAAACGCACACACACATACAAATTCACACAGCAGCAAAAGCCCAAAAAGAACACCACATTCTTACCTCGCACCTTTCTGTAATAATAAGTTACTCATTGTGTGCTCTAAGTATTTACATTTGAGATTTGTCCCTCTACCACCCCACACACACACACACACACATACACCCATACCCCCCCCCACACACACACATACACACATACCCACTATCAGCTTCAGATGCAGCAGCACAGGCTGATGCGGATGAACCAGGAGCTGCGGCAGCGCGTGGGGCTGGTGGAAGCGCAGGGCAAGGCGATGATCCAGCAGCGCTCCCAGCTGGAGGCCGAGGCCCACGCGCAGCAGCAGGAGCTGGGGGAGCTGCGCAGGGAGCTGGCCCGCCTGAGGGATGACCGGCAGGAGGGGGCGCCGCTGAGCGCACACACCACCCCACAGACACAGAGGAGACGCAGGGCCAAGAGGCCGAGCACAGTGGAGAAGGAAAAGGTTGGGAAGCTGCTATTGTTATTTGCCGCTCTGTCTGTGCGGATGCACTTAAAGACCTGGTGTAGCAGAGAGTATTTGTAGAGCCAGTAAATGTCTGACAAGGTGTGGATGTATGCGTGTGTGTCTGTGTGTGTGTGTGTGTGTGTGTGTGTGTGTGTGTGGTATGAACATGGAATCTTTCAGCCCTGTTTTGTGTTTGTGTGCAGAAGCGCCAGCAGCCCCCTGCAGAGGCAGCTGCAGGAGCGCGCTCAGTGGAGGCCTCGCTGTGGGTGGAGTGTGGGATGGATCAGGACTTCCTGTCTCAATGCTGTGGCCCTGCAGACAGCCCAGCCCACCCGTCTGTCTCCCACAACACAGGCTCCTCCTCCCCCTCACCTACACACAACACCAGCCCTGGCATTGAAGATGAGGAGGTGTCTGATTTGCTATGGGTAAACAAACATCTCCCAGTCACTTAAGTTGACCTGTGCTTGTGCTTGTCTCACAGTGAATGTTTGCATGCCAGTGGCTGAGGTCATTTCCAGTTCAGGTTCCCATGCTCTGACTCTTTGTTTGTTTTTTCGTAAACTAGATCATACTTTGTCAAAATAAAGAATCAGATAGAACAGCAGTGTTTTACAGTTCTCAGCATTTCTGCTATTTAATTGCTATAGAAAGGATTTTGTTGTATAAGGTCTTCAGTTATGCCTGGTTTTCAGCTATCCCTGGCTCTTAAATAGGATTTGTTCCCACTGGCAGTGTGTTTTGTTTGTGTTTGTGTATGTATGTATGCTGCGTGTGTTATGTCTATCTCATGACATGTATTTGGTGTGATGGTGGTTCCCTCAGTTAGCCCCTACTGGTCCCACGGAGGACATTTGAAGACCTTTCAACTGTAATTAATTAATAAACAGCATTAGCTGCTGCAGTCTTCAGGTAATTCCACAGATGAGCATCAGCTTGTTTGAGGGTTGAGTTGTGTTTTAAGGCCACTGCTGTGGTCAGGCCAGTGACTCGTTCCATGCATGTTACCCTTCTATAGGTACAAGGATGAATATGTGATTCAGCCCTTTAGTTTGCTCATTAAGCTTCAGTCAGAAAAAACCTCAGTCAGTATGTTGAAAATGTTCCAGGCCTGCAAAGGCTTGTGGTGACATTGACAGTGTGTGTGTGTGTGTGTGTGTGTGTGTGTGTGTGTGTGTGTGTGTGTGTGTGTGTGTTTGTGTGTGGGTCACCACCAGGAGGCGTTACAAGAGGAGGAGCAGCAGGAGTCGGACGTTGAGCAGGCCGGCTCTGGCCGCTCCAGCGTGGAGCAGGGGGAGTCCAGCCCGCCTCGCTTCACCCTGCAGGACCTGCAGGAAGTGCTGCAGGAGCGCAACGAGCTCAAGTCCCAGGTGTTCATGCTGCAGGAGGAACTGGCCTACTATAAAAGGTGCACTCAATGGCACACACACACACACACACACACACATACACACATACTCACTTCAGTAGGTTTCAACTGACACACACACTAGGAATGAGATCAGACTCACACATTACACATTCTTCTGAACTTTGGAAGGGATACAAGTTCACAGCCAATAAATGTGGTGGACGCTATAGGCTACATGCTTATATGTATTCTTCATGAAAATGTGCCTATATGAAATAACTGACTTTTCCCTTTCAGTGAGGATCAGGAAGAATTCTTGCTTCCCATAAATCCAATGCCCTCAACGCCACCATCCCCACCGTCCAATGAGCAGCAGGAGTCTGGGATCAAACGCTTGTAAGCTCTGTACTCACGAACCCTGATCACTGTTAAAGCTGCAGTTGGCAAGATTTTTTTGATCATATTCACTGAAACCGACACTATGCTCCGACAAAACAACATAAATCAGCCAGTTTTAGAAAAAAAAACGCACTTCTATCTCCACCTAGAGCCTGTTATTTGTTTTGCAAAAATCCACAGCTCCCGGTTCTTCTGGTCCAATCAGAGCAGGGCTGTGTGAGATCTGACTGTCAATCACAGTCTGGTGTGCACTGACGAGCACATTTTCGATGAGACGGTGCTCGGTGGTAGTGGGGGAGGGGCATGAGAGTTGTAAACATTCAAGATTTTGGCTAAGTCCCCTCAATCTGTCAGACTTGCCAACTGCAGCTTTAAATTATCTGTATTTTACGACTGAATATTATGTCTTAGGAATCAGGTTTTGTAGTGGAGCTTTCAATGAATTTTGTGTAGTTAACTTGAACAATTTCTTTTGCAAGGACAAGGTTAACGACAGCATGAAAATATACTTCTTGCACATATTCATACAAGACAATCAGTAAATAAATTTGGAGATTAATATAGACCTAGGCTTACGTGCCCCCCAATTTTTTTTTTAACAAAAGCCTGACGTAGTCAGAATTTACTGCTCTATTGGGACGGGATTATGGGGCGTGTTTCAAACAATACAGGGGGGGAACTGCACTCAATTGGATAGACCTATGTAACGGAGGCAAACTGAGCTAGCATGCTAGTTGCTCGTATATATCCTCACACCCCTAACCGCTGAGTTGGAAGCCTGGGCTTTTAGCTCAGTGGTTAGAGCATTCAAATTCTACGCCGATGTGTGTTGAGGTGGCAGATTTGAGGGCCGTGAGTGGCGGACGAACCGATCTCTGTTACACCTAGCCAATCGGAGCAATACCCTACTGTCAATCCTGTAGGAAGAACAGCCAAAACATCCTTCTTCTCGACAAATGCCGTTTTCTGATTGTTTTTTTCTTTTTTTAAAGTTATTGCGCTGTCAATAATGTACAACAGAAGCGAAATCTAAACGTCTAACTTCTCTAGCAACAGGCTTTTGAATTCAATCGAAGCGCGCTCAGGTGACGTGATAGCCTAGGCACCATTGTTTATCTGTCCATCATCTTACATAAGCCCGCCCAGACAAATTGATTGGTGCGGTCGGTTCAAACTGCTTTGTGTGGGGCATAGATGCTTCTCAAATGTCCCGAATTCAGATTTTGTGGGCGGGGTTACATTCGGGCTGGCTTCCAGGCTAGTGTAGGATATCAGCCATGCTAAAATTTGGAAAATGTTGGAACAATTCCACACCCTTATTGAGGCATCCCTCCAATTTGGTTGTTAAGTCCGACGTCACTGCAGGCCCAACAGCTTTTTTGTCAAAAAAACGTTTAGACTATAGCGCAGCTAACCGGTTTTTGCAACTTGTAAACCTTGTCACCATCAGCTCTGTTTTAGTTAACAGTTAAACAAAACAAAATCACTTAACTTTAACAGAGTAATTACTGTAGCTGTGCAGACAGATGATACAATCAAGGGTAACGTCCAGGCTTCCGCAAAAAATAGGATTTATTAGGTTGAGGCAACAAGTGAGTAGTAGGATGACAATTTTCTTAAAGGCTACTCTGAATAGTGGAAAAAATGTTTATTTGACTGTTTTTGGAGAAATAGAAAGCCGTTGGAACCGGAAAGGAATGTGTTGTTCCATTATTTCATATTACAATAGAGTCACATATAAGTAGCGTATTCATTAATGTAATGCTTGTCAGTCCTCTTCGTTGACCCTTTTCGTCTCTCGCCATCTTCTCCATCTCTTCACACTGTTCCACTGTATGCTCTCTCTCTCTGTTCTCCTCCTGGGCAGGATATTTACGGCGGTCATGCCAATGGTGGCTGCAGGCTTAATAAGTGATGACCCCACACTGCTGCCAATCAGGAGGCTCATCTCATTTGTAAGATCGTTGACCTCTGTTTGACCTCAAAAGACTATTTGTAGTTACTGCCATGAACTGAATTCCATAATTGGCAGGAAACGCTATTATAAAATATGGCATGAAAAGCATGGCTGAGGCTGTTAAAGCTGAAATGTTGTTATGATTATGGTTATTATATGCTTATTACTAATATGTGAACTACTATTTATTCACACATAGTTGTCAGTGTCTGGGATTAGGAGGGCAATTGTCTACATTTTGTAATTTGCTGCAGTTTTTTGGAAAGACTGAAATGTAACACATTCCTTGTTGATGCTCTGTCTGCTTTATGCTTTATTGAAATGGGGATGCATTTTACATTTTGGCCTTGTTAAGTTTGGTTACTGATCATGGCGGTAGTAATGCTTATGTTTGATTACACACAGCACACCATATGCATGTATAATTGATTCAGCATGTAATCAAAAACATGTTCAGCCATCAAGCCATCTGGCACCACAACATCAGAGATTGTAATATTTCAAATGATTATTAGGTCTAACCATGCCTAAATTCTCTATGTTTTCTGGGCTAAGTATAAGTATATATACATACTACTTTGATCCCGTGAGGGAAGTTTGGTCTCTGCATTTATCCCAATCCGTGAATTAGTGAAACACACTCAGCACACAGTGAACACAGAGTGAAGTGAAGCACACACTAATCCCGGCGCAGTGAGCTGCCTGCTATAACAGCGGTGCTCGGGGAGCAGTGAGGGGTTAGGTGCCTTGCTCAAGGGCACCTCAGCCGTGCCTACTGGTCGGGGTTTGAACCAGCAACCCTCCGGTTAGTCCGAAGCACTAACCAGTAGGCCACGGCAAGTTGTGTTATACTAATGATTCAGCTTCACTTTCTAACCCTTAGGTTTAGAGTTATTTCCTGGCACAGGACATCAACTTTACCCATGAACTGTTCTAATGGAGGTGGTGACAGAAGATCTTGACGATGTACAAGACGATGTATGCACATCAAGGAGTTCCCTTTATCCATGCAGATTCAGGATGACCTTTTTTAGACTGTTTTAGGCATGATCACGCCTTCTTTCTATGATCAATGTGCTTTTGTAAGTTTTGCTATGTAACGTTTTTTGAGCTGGCTGATTCTGTTTATTTATTTTATTGTTTGTTTTGTTTATCTTAAATATAATGCAACACTACAGGAGAACATGGGTGCCAATCTGGACAAGTGTACACTAAAGTGTACATGCAGTAAATGTCTATCATCTGCTGAACCCCCCCAACACTACTTTACCAGTTGAGTTGCCAATGGGTGGCCAGGAAATGTGACATACGGGTTATTATGTGTATTAAAGGTATTTTACAAATGTGTTTTTCCCCACCACCATCCACAATGGCGTTGACAGAAAGAGTACATTGGCTAATTAAAAGATTCATGTTCACCCATAGGAGGGACGCTTATGTGGAGAGGACATCCATGATCATTACCACCTAATGATCTGCTAAGGAAGACCTTGAGACCAAAGACACTCTACCTACAGTATACTGTGGTGCTCATAGTGAGTTTGATAAACATGGTTTAAAGTGCCTTATGTAGTATAAGCAGAGGGATTAAAAGCTGTTTGTGCATATTATGTTTGTAGGTTGAGCCTATGTGTGTCTAACTAACAAAAAAGTGATCAATTGTATGCATGGTGATGAAGTGTTGATTTATTGCACTTGATGGTGAACAGATATGGGACTACCTGAGGATCTCCTTCTGACTGCTTCACTTAGATCTATGCATTTTTGTAACAATTCAAATATGGGCCTACTGATCCATGAGCCTTTTGTTTGTATCACCTACACTAGGCCATTAGACCATTTAAGAAGTCAATTGATACATATTTGACAACCAACAAAACAATATTTTGTTTTCAATTTTCAAATAAAACCTGTTGTGGTCTTTATCCATGGTGTGTTGCATGAAAGCTTTTCTTTACAGGACAATGGAGATCAAATTAAGGGCAACTGGGGGAAAACAGGCATAGGTAGGCCTACCTGGTAAGCTAGGCATATCAAATGACAAATTCAGAGGTAGGCAACCCTAGGTTCAATATGGGACAACACATTTGTTGTTGAGATGAGAGGGTTTGGAGCATCCTGCATCATCAATTTTAATTAAAATTGCACTAACAGTTACACTGTTTCTGTGCCAAAATGTTGTGCCTTACCCATACTTATCACTGGCCTCAAATTCTAACCATCACGTGCCCCTTCTTCGTTTGTTCGCATGGCTTCACCTGTCACTAGGGCAACACTGATAGGCGGGTGTAACACTGATAGGTTAATCGCTAGTTGCTGCCAGACCATTGGCTGCTTCTAATGCCATTCAAGTTGACAGACGGAAGGCCAGTCAAAGTGCAATAAAGAAGAAGGAAGTTCCCAATTAAGTGCCCGACTGCCCGTCACACGGTGCCCGGCTGGCGAAACTTTTTTACTTTTTTCTATCTCACTTTCAGTCCCAGCAACGAAACATCAAGGAAATAAACTTGGTAAACTTTATATAACTTTAGGGTACTCACCGTCTACAGTCATGGACGGACTGCGAGACTCCTCTTCGCCTGCTTTGGCTTTCGAAAAGGACGCGTTGCAGCTCACAGTGGAGGATGTTTATGACATTTCTTACGTGATCGGGAGAGATTTGTTAAAAATTAGCAAGGCGGGTGCACATGTTTCTGACCTACAATTCCGAATTGTCCGTGTTTTGGAGATGTTTGAGGTGTTGGTCAACAAGTACAACCTGTCTTTGGAGGAGTTGAAAATGGAGAGAGACAGCCTGAAACGAGAACTGGACCGAGTGGTCGGGGAAAAATCATCTGAACAGGGCTCGGTGAGTAGGCTATTCGGTGAACTTAGGTGAAAATTGAACCTTGACTAGCATAGAGTGACAGTCAGGCGGATGCAGGCTACACAAATGATCTCATAGAATTTTCTCAATTTACTGAAGTTGGAGTCAGAATTTCTCGTGCTTTATTTTAAGGATTCGATTCAGTCCTTAATCTGGCGTTAGTCAAAGTAACAAAGTGACCAGTAGCTGTTGTGTAAATCTGATCCAAGACAGCACACTCATCCACGCCAGGTCAGGGGAGATCCACTGTCAGCGGAATAGCGGGGGATGCTGCACCATATGTGTCATTGGCACTATATGTAGTTGGCAGGCAGCAGAGCGTGTGAACTCAGATTTGTTGTTACAGCATATTGGTAGCTAATTGAATTGAAAGCAGTGGAGTATCAACCAGAGATCTCATCACTGCTCTAGAATAGTTTTCCCATGTGTACAACAGTGTTTTCATTTGATCATTCGGCCCGTTTCATATCTGGGGCATTGAGTGACCTCTGTGTCATAGAATAATTATTCGTCATGCAGGCTTGTTTGTCATGCCATCTCTGACCTATGGTCCATACTGCCCTGTGCGTGGTTCGTCATCTGTTGCTAACGAGAGTGTGTACTTTCTTCTGTAGACACTGGGACCCAACAAGCTGGTGGTGGACCTGAAGGACCCCAACCGCCCTCGCTTCACAATGCAAGAACTTAAAGAGGTGCTGCAGGAGAGGAACCAACTCAAGGCCCAGCTACTTATAGCTCAGGAGGAGTTGCAGCTATACAAGAGGTCCCACACACACACACACACAGAAACTATACATTAATTTCAGATATACACAGGAGCGGTGTTACCTTGGTAGCGGCCTATCAACAACCAAGTCTATTTACCATCAAAACAAAGCAATCTTTGTGGGCCAAAATACATCACCAACAGAGCAGACTTCGAGATAATTTTTACTGGGGTTGTCAAACAGGCCCTTTCCTTCATTGGTATTTTGTTGAACTAGGCCCACGACACCTCCATAAGGCTCAACAGTGGGGTCTGATGTTCCCCATACAAAATGTAATGCAACATTCTTTATTGTATTACACAAGTAACAGATGCCAAGATATGGGGTTATTTAGCACATTACAAATACACACTTCGGATGTAACCAGTGTACACATTACACAATTTCCTATCTAAATGTAAAACGTGCTGTCTAGCCATTGTAGTTTCAATGAAGTCTGATAAAACCCTCATAATACCAGATTATTTTGTCATCTGTCTCTGAATTGCACTCATCCTGTTTATCCGCAGTGGTCTTCTGTCAGGTCCAGCCCAGCCCACAGAGCTGGCCATGGTGGAGGTGGAGCTGGAGTCTGCCCCCAGCACGCCAGCCATCTCCCCTCACATCACCACCATCACAGAGGAGGATGAGAGCAAAGAAGAGCCCAAAGAGGAATCCAGGGAAGAGAAGACCGCCATCCAAAAACTGTGAGTGTGTCACTTGGTCTGACCAGTGAGAGGATGGAGAGAAAAGTTATGGGGAGCTTATAGAGTTGGGTTGTTGGTATTCTGCTGTGAAAGACCTTTTATTCAGAAATGTAGACCCATGTGTGGTTCCATTCATCTTTTTTTGTGTTAGTAGTATGAAATAGCCTAAGGTAAAGGAGACACACACACACACACACACACACACACACACACACACACACACACACAGACACATGCACATGTACACACCTCTAGCCAGTGTGTGTATCTGGCATTAAATGCTTCATTATTATTATTATTCCACCAGAACCCCACATTTCCAACTTAAAGGTATAACTGCTCTCCATGGATTGTTGGTGATTGAGCTCAGCGGTCAATCAAATACACTCCCTCAATGCTCCTGGAAAACAATGTTGGAAAACAAGCATCTCTTGTTGATTGGCTGGAATAGTGTGTTTGCTCGAATTGTGTGAAGTGCTTCGTTTCCCATTTACAGAGCCAGTATTGTGCACAAACACAGTTCTTTTCAGTCCACAGTATGCAGCCAGCTAGACAGCAGCATGTTGTCATAATACATCACAGCAAACTAGTTAGCCAGTGGCCTTTGAAACGCAAGTCTGTTGGCCATTAGCCACTAAGCTCATTATTTTTACACATTAACTTCATAATACTTCTTTATAGAGTGAGTGTTAAGCGCAATGCTTATGTTCTTTGAACAGCTTATGGTTTCATTTTTAAAGTGACTTAAACTGAGTTAAGTCTATTTGTTGTAGCTGAGTGAGTAGCGCTTAGGCCTCTGATTTTGATTTGGAACCTGTTGTTGTTTTGGGTGTGACTGTTTGGGTATGCATTGCTGGCAGAGTTGTTTTTTTTTTTTTTTTTCAATAAGCATGACTGGGCATTTTTGTTATAGTAGAACAGTACTTTACCACCTTGAGCACATCTAGTTCAGTTCAATAAGGTCTGTTGATGTGCCTCCCCAATATGGGTTGTTGTCTTGGTAATCCTGGCAAGGTTCAGCTCACGTCATTGGCCAGACACTCTAATCATGCACTTGTGACTGGTACTGTGTGCGTGTGTGTGTGTGTGTGTAACTGGATTCTTCGACAGACATTCCTTTGCAATATAGTGCAGTATAGCGATTTGAATTGGTGGGAGCGATAAAATTGAGTTGTCATTACTGCACATTTCTGTACAGAAGTCTCACACGACATAAATATAGGCTATGTATTTTAGACACGAAGCCATGCCAAGTTTCTCTCCACTGCAGCGGTCATGTTGGTCCTGTACAGTTTGCTTTAACATTGTCTTAACCAGGTAATGAAAAATAGTGTGACCTGTCCACTATGGTGTGGATTGTACTGTGTTTTGTGTGTTCGCTGTGTTATGGGATGTGCCATTGTTTCTCTGCTCAGTTGCTAGGGTTCTTGGTCACTTAGGTCCTTCAGCATGTGCTGTATTCACCCAGGCACTTTCTATCCATGACTACTTGTTTGTCTCTTTTCTTACACGCAAGTGTTGAGTTTAACTCCGTGAGGAATTCAGAAGCGAAATTAGATTTTTGCTGTGAGTTGTTTTTAACCCACACTTCAGCATCTCTTCTATTTTAGCTTCACTGACTTCAGACTTAGGCTGATGGTAATTGAAGGACCGTACAATTCCATTCATTCATTATTAATATAACACTAATAACAATATAAATTGTCATGAGGGGGATGAGAGGTCGAAAGAAGTAGAAGCAAAGTTTGTAAATGGACTGACTGTCTGGTACTAATTAGTATATCTTCAAACCAATGTTTTATTTGTTCATTTTAGTCCTATAACACACTGATCTCATGACATCTGATCTCACACGACATCACACACATGAGATGCATTCACAAATAGTACTGTGCATGACGTGTTTTTTTTCTGCACTTCAGAGATTTGTTGTTTTAATCTGGTAGCTGTGGGAATTTTGTTCTGACGTGATTTCTAGAACTCGTTCTTACACCCGCAGGGGGTTCCAAAACATTCCAGATTGAACCAGTCAACCAGTTTCAAAGCACCAAATGTATAGTCATATTGTAGATTATATCAGCTTTAGGGTTAGAGTTGAACAAGTTAATGCCAGCTTGACTTTTGTTGGAAGAAAGCACACCATACTCGGTCAGCTCTTAGACATTCAAAATGCCCATTTAGTTGTTGGAGTTAATGTGTTGTTACTGGTAGCTCCTGAGTTTGAGAATTCTTTGCTTTTCCATTCCTTGTGAGGCATCCTAAACTCTTAAAAGTGACACCCTGGATCTTTAAGGTCAATGCTGTTTCAGAGACACACTTTTCTTTCTTTGCAGGTTTTCATTCCGCCGGAAATAGGAGACCCTTTGATGACCAGCCTCGCAACTAGAGCCCTGACTTAGGTGACCATTTTTTATACACAGGTTATATTTTTTACATGGATGATTGTCAATGATTGAACAATTATTTTTTAAATTCCAGTTCGCTCACATGTCAGTGCAGGGTGATGATATACCCATGTAAAATATGTTTGAGATAAGAGACACACAGTGCCTTATGGGTGATTTTCTAAATGCAGTGGAAAAACAATGAGACTTCCACAGTGAAATGTAAAAGTTTGGGCGCCCCTGGTCAATATGTCTGTTGCTGTGAATAGCAAAGCAGGTGAAAGTGATTTCCTAAATGTACAGTACAAGAGGTCAAATTTGTTTTGCTGCTCTCCTTTATTTAAATCATTGACATTCATTTTTCAAAATCCAGTTTCATTTCTCCCTTAAAATGGTGGATTTTTAGTTTCCTTAAAAGGAGAGCTCAAATCTCTTGGGATGCCCAGACTGTTGTGATACTTTTTTCCTTCTTCCAATGGTTAAAAAAAAAAAAAAAAAAAACAGTTTAATGTTCTAATCACTTAACTATTCAAAGTAACAGGAGTACATTTTGACCAGGAGTGCCCAAACCTTTAAATGCCATAAAACTCATAACACACAAATAGACTCCACTGAGTGAGGTCACTTTCCTTAGCAGTATTTATATCAATCTTTAAGAAGAATAATTATGCATAATCCCTAGACTGGGATTATTTTATCATTAATCATAGTTTTAAATGTGTTCTTTACTTGTCTATCAGAGGGATGGGGTAGCTGGCCGAATAGGGCTGAAATTGTTTGTAAATCAGTAACATTCCATTTTGGCATTGAAGTATGGGGTAAAATCAGTGCAAACCATAGACCCTTTCAACTGCAGAAACAAACATGTGCGTTCCTAAGGCATTTCCAGTAGCACAAAAAATGCTACTGGTAACTTGGGACCAACAAAAAAGTATTAAAGTCGACATTTTGTATAACATTATGCTAAAGTATCTAGATAGTTAGATAGATGCTTGAATTTCCCCTTGGGGATCAATAAAGTATCTGATCTGCATTGGTTTTGAATGTTTCAACCAGAAACCCTCTAGGAACAGATTGAAAGGGTCTATAGGCAGTTTGTGGTTTCATTTGGGCAATGTGTTAAAAGTAAATCAATAAAAATAGAATCCAACCAGTATCTAAAGAAACATTATTAGTGAAGCTTCTATACAGTTGTATTTTATTGACAGCAACAAATAGTTACACTGTATTCACTGTGTGATACTATTTACATAAAATAAGAAAATGGTGTTTTTCAAGCTTTAGTAATAGGGTTGTTTAACAGTATGAGAGCTCTGTTTAGCTGTAACATTTCCTATACAATTTGTACAAACCCCTAGTTTTAAGAAAACACTAATGTTTGTGTCATTTGTTGTTAAAAATAAACTTTTAAAAGAGCACTTTCTCATGCCCTCTGTCAGAGATGGGCAATTATTTCATAGAACATCACAACTGAGCTACTGCTGGAGGGGAGGAAAAAAGATTCAAAGATTCTCTTGCTGCAACTCTGCTCATACACTACAAAATATCACTTTTTTCATATAAAAGTCTTTAGATTAAAAAAAAGCCAGTATGTACAATTGAACACAGCCCACACACAGACACTTTAAAAAAAAAAAAAAAAAAAAAAGAATGAGCATAAGGAGTCATGTTTTCAATTGACCTAGTAGTAGTCAGTTAGTTCTTTAGAACTACTATATGGCGTGTGGTGACTAGGTTACCTGTAAAGCCATCCACTGCCCATGTAAGTTCTCCCCATCCAGAAGGAACAGTGTGCAACCAACCCACTGTACAATTCAATCATCACTGACAAATTATAAAACTATAAAATCATACCTTTTTGCCTCCAAACAAGGGCTTAAGATAAAGTGTGAATTTGACATTCACTGCTACTATTCACCAGTGTCGTTTGTCCTTTCAACTTCTCTTCCTCCTGAACGGATTGGGTCTTGTTTAGGAACCTACCAGTGAGGAAGCCACCTTGTTTGGGTGAAAGATCAGGAAAAGGCAAGCCAGTTCTTAATTGCCTCCTTGGAGAAGATGTTGATGCACCCAGAGGATTGAGGCAATGTTTAGGTTAAGGGCAGGGTCACTGCTTGAGCCAGGGGTGGGCTGCAATTGCCTCTCGACTGCGGTCCCCGTAATCATACAGCAGCTCCTCTCCTGACCGGATGTCCCGCGATGCCACCAGGATGAGATGTGGGGTGCCTCCGATGCTGTGGAGTTTGGTTTGGCAGTTGCCACTCTTGCTGTGGTTAATCAGGCGACCTAGACGGTCAGTCTCCATCGTAGCATCAACACTGAAGGAAAGGGAAGGCTCTAAGCTGGTGCTCACTATGCAATCACAGTACATACAAATCAGCCACATCATCTGATGCTTTATTTCCACAGGAAGTGTTTTGACATAGCAAATCCACTACTTTATATATAGTTTACTGACAACATAAAGTTTCAAGTTAAAACGAGTCTTGGCACTTGGCTTCACTATTCAGAATAGGTCCTGAAGTGTAACTAACTGCTTTCGATCATAACAATGCATTTAGGAAGTAAACCTTCAGCCAATGGAATTACATTTTAGGTCAAATTAGTACAGTGGATTTGTTGCATAGGTGTGTTAAGAATCTAGAATACCCAAGTTTTCCTTAAATCCATGTGAGAAGGTGTCTATATTTGCAATGTTTTGGCTGACTCACCAATAGGTTTTGCTGAGGAACTGGAAGTAGTACATATAGCACCCAGTGGTGGGGTCCTGTGCGTACATCACCTCTCTCCTCTTGGCCTCCACCATCTCCACAAGGTCTCCATGATACTCAACCACAAACTGACCCTTTCGAAAATCTTTGCAGGCAAACACACCTCGCCCCTTTCCTTCCAGGTGCCTGACCTAAGAGGGGAGAGGACTCCACTAGTACAAAAAAACACTGAATCTTCACCAGCCATTAATGCTTGTAACTCTTAGTCACGCCCAAAAAAAATGTGAGTGTTTCATGCCTTACCTCCAGTCCTTCCTCCACATTGTTCTTTATCAGTTCTTCTATGTGCTGCTGTTCTTCACTCTGATGATAGAAAGCACAAACCTGCACTCAGCTTATGGTACACTTGCAACTAACACCTGTGCACTGATGGTCTGTGCACCTTGTGTAGTTCTTTTTTTTTTTTTTACAAAAACAAGTTAAGCTAGCAAAATATCACCCCCAAACATACCTTTAGCTCAGTCTTGCTCTTCCTGGAACTCCTCCTGATGGGGTAATAGTCTGTGACCTTTGTGTTCCGCTGGGAATCACTTCTCTCTGGTCTGCACAATAATCCAGACAATGATGAAATGAGCACAAAAAAAAAAACAAAAAACAAAAAAACAAGAGAGCACATGTTACACAAAGGCCTGTTTTCATGCAGTCAGATGATCTCTGGGACCCGACTGACCACTTAGCTCATTTGCCATGGCAACAGCTGAATTCGGACAACAGAAATATTTTAATGAGTAAACTCTGACTACTGCCATTCATTTTAACTATCCAATGGTTCATTAGCCAACCAAATCATGTAAACAATAACCCCCTCCTCATTTACCCATTTGTAACACTATTTGACCTAATAACAGTTGTTACTCACTTTTTCATGTTAGTCCTAGTGATGTTGCTCTTGTTCTTTTGTGTGGGCAGAGATGGTGCATCAGGTGATTTGTCTTCATCTGCAACGGGAAAGCTTGTTGCCTCTAGTGTGACTGTAGTGTTGGGATGGCTCAGATTCTGTCTCGCTGTGGGTAAACAGGAATTCTGAGGTCACCATACAAGCACTCAGCATATGGTTTGTACCTCTTTAATAAACGAAACAACTCTAGTTGAAAAACAGTGCGTGTCTCTGCCCACGTATTACTCCTCTGCAATGAAAAGTCAGGTCAACCCTAACAAAAAAATAACTGCACTACTTCTAGTTAGTGCAGTTATTTTGTTAGGGTTGACCTGACTTTTGGAAAAATTATTTGCAGTCCATATGCACTAAATGCAATATTTTTAACCTGCATTGCGCTTCGTATATACTGCACAAATGCAATATTTGGACAAACATATTACTGTACGGTCCTCCACTGTACTTTAGAAAAAGGAAATGCAGTATAGCTGTCCCATAACAGCAGTTATTTCTTTGTAAAGGCTAAGCATAAATTAGGCTTATAATAAAAGCCAGCTAAAATAGTGGAATTTGAGTTCCATTTTAAGTGGTTTGTGGTGTATACACATACAGGTATCACGGTTTCTCTCCAGTCTTGCTATAAGCAAAGGTAGTAGGGTGTGTATTGTAGGACACTTTGGTTTGCAGCTTATTTAGCCTTACACTGAAAAAACTTAGTATTTGACGTCATTAGCCATGTTTCGAAGTATCTCAGCTGTACAATCAGTGTCGTGGAAGAACTGGTTTTGTGGAAAGCAAAGCAACTGAACGTCACTATGTGAAGTCAGCCTGGCAAACTACGATCACCATAAAAGTTTGACACCCACAATGTTAAAGGCCCTATTATTTAAAACGGTTTGGTGACAGAAAGGAGTATGAAACAGAACGCATTCAGGTTTCAAGGTCCTGCATTAACACGTTTCATATGACAGCTGGAAGGCGCGTGAGCTCAACAACTTAATTTACTACCTTCTCCCTGTTTAACGCCGTCCTTTGGAGCAATAGAGGCTGAAGTGGAATTCTCTTCATGTAGCAAGGTGAGAGGACTCTGGCGGAGAGGAGACCGCGTCTTTTTTGGGCTGAGGAAACTGTGCATAGTAGTTTGACCGTGACACACAGGAGTCTGCAAGAGAATGTACAGGTAACCATGCTGTATCAACTTGGCTCTCAGCTGGAGCCTCGTGGCAAGTCACCTCACCATGACAACAGGGCACACAGCTGGTAAAATCAGGCACGGGTGAGTTGATATCTTCTATAACTTATGGATCATGAATATGGATCAATCTGAACTTGTCTTGAACACTAAACAAGAATAGAGTAACGTTAAGGTCCGTTAGTTAAAGCATAAAATGTGCTCTATGTTAGGCGAAAATAACGTTACCTCATTGGTTTCTGGTTTGTTTTCTTTGGTTCCTTTCACGACTTTACGGGTGTCTTCAGGTTTACTGACTGCGAGTTGTTTTTTCTTCCCTTAAGAAAGAACATAACTTATCAAGACAACTAAAAGTTGAGAAAATATCAGAGACACGACTAAACATCAGTAGGTTAACTTAACGTTAAGTTAATTTAGCAATAGGCACTGATGTTGTTGACTGACTAACTTAGCTTAACAGTTAACGTTAAGTTGTGTTAAAAGTTAACTCCATGAGGGCGCTTTGTCCAACTGGGGAAAATTCGCTTAGTCCGTTAGCTCACTAGAAGAACACGAACATTAACTTGCAGTGGATATCTAGCTACTTCGTTAACGTTACAA
Organism: Alosa alosa; assembly: GCF_017589495.1. Lineage (NCBI taxonomy): Eukaryota > Metazoa > Chordata > Actinopteri > Clupeiformes > Clupeidae > Alosa > Alosa alosa. The sequence goes on from NC_063193.1 coordinate 24,640,171, forward strand.
CTGGATAATCATGCCATCATTGCTAATGTTAACTAACGTTAGCGGATTGATTTACTTACCTCTCGCCATTCTGGTGTGTTAAATGTTGCCTGGTTTCTAGAAATAACCTACTTAAATCACCTAACTTGGGGTTTTACGTTACTCTGAATTTATAATTTGTCCGCTGTTCTTAAAATTTCTCAAATATTCACCCTGCCTTAATAACGTTGTTCTTTCTGGTGCTCCACACACTCCACAGATTATCTTACTTCCTGGTTATTTAAAAATCTACCACACAGCAGATTGGTTGAAAGTCCCGGCACATGGATTTTGATTGGTTACTGAGATGAATGCCAAATACGTAGTCTACAACTGACTAGCAGCAGCAGGGTGCTTGTCTCCTTGTCTCAGTTGCGAGCTAGGTCCAAGTAGAGAAAATTAAAATAACATTTGAACCAATAATAATATACGCCGGCAAGATAATATCATATACCAGGAATTGTAATGCAACCACACTTAACAAGATACATGCACGCCTATCTGAGTATACAAACTGGTATTTTAACATGGTCTTACAGAGTCCAATGTTATAGCTAGGAGGTTACCCCTGGACCCAAGCGTTGAGGTGAATCCATACTACTAGCCACGAAAACAATCCTTCAATAATAATAATAATTAATAAATAATTCATAAAATCGATCTAGTTGAGCATCTTACGGCAAGCAAAATGGGTCGATGGTATATCTCGTAGTAAAACCATAGACTGAATAAAACCAAGCAACAGCGTAGCTAAAGTCACGGTTCCACATGATGTTAACATCTCAAAATCATTTGCAACTCTATACACATATGTTTTGGTGTGTTCCACGTTTGAATAAGAAAGTTTTGTTTTATATAGGCTATGTGAACACAGCCAGAAGAAAATCAATATTTGTTAAAGTAATTCAGGACTGTTTGTAGCCTATGTGATTGTGTCGTGCACGTGGGCGAGTTTTATTGATTCATGTAAATGTTGGACATCATCTGCTCGTTGAAGTTTTAATCGTGGGTCAGCTTATTATCTTAATATATATGCCCTTGGCTACGTATATATCCCAGAAAGAAGATTTTGTATTAGTAATCAAAGTTTTTAAATCTGTAGGTTACTGTAAAATACTGTAATTGAGTCCCGTCATTGTTTTTCAAAGTCTGCTATTTTTGGTAAAATGTCGGAAAAATTGCCATTGTTATGATATATTGCATTGTGGGTGTCAATATAAAGTGACGGCCATATTTGCCGGTGCTGCTCCCGCTGTAAACAAAAAGTGTCGGAGGGAGACAGAGACGCTTCAGTGATTTCAGGACGTTTTTATTTCTCCAAATTATCATGTCTCTGGGAATGTCTTACAAACCAAACCTCCACCAAAATGTTCAGGGAACTTCCGTGAATCAGGGTAAGGAAAAAATAACGGTTCGTTTTCATGATTAGGACAATTAAATCGGATGCAAATTTCGATGTTGTATTGAATACCTGGGGAAAGCTCGTGTCTGTAGTTTTTGTCCAGTTATATATATAGGGTCAGATCCTGCGAGCTGATTCATATCCGCCATTATTACTAATCCAAAACGTTTCGCACGAGCTCATCGTTAAAGTTTCGAAGGCGAAAGTTGAACAATCGCTTATCTACAAAAGCGGACGGACCACTGTTCTCTTGTTCCCAGATGAACATTCTCCATATACGTGGTAAAAATGTATCACTTCGGCTGCTTAATTCAGACCGCTCAGCTTCCTCCATGATTGTCTCCCCCAAGGCTAATGATTGATCTGGATGAAGAGCATTATTTGACCCTTTGATGACACCCAGCGTTTAAGGAGGCACACTGCATGCTTTCCCCCCTGTCAGCCCTAAAGCGTAGCACAAATCTAATAAATCCATTCAGTTACAGATCAACTTATGGTAAATATTGATTTTACTTTTGGAAAGTCTCTCTGTGCATGCACAGTCATTTATGATCAGTTATTCTATGTGCAGTTGGGACAGTCCACTCTCCTTCCCCAAATATTGCAACGCTACAGTCTTACCGCCCTATTGTCAATGATTATGGACCACCATCTTTGGGATACACACAGGTATGTATGTGGAAGCTCTCTGAATAGTTTGCGTATGACATACCAAACTTTTAAGTTAAAACACTGAGATATAATTTGGGGGGACTTGCTTCTACAGGGTACAAGTGGCACCCAGGTGCCTCAGAGCAAGTATGCAGAACTGCTCGCCATCATTGAGGAGCTGGGGAAGGAGATCCGGCCGACCTACGCTGGCAGCAAGACTGCCATGGAGCGACTCAAGAGAGGTACACTTTGTTACACACAAAATATAGGTCTTCCAATGGCCTTATCCCCACTTCATTGTCTGTGAGCAAAATACAGTATAGGTTTTCTAAGGGCCATTAGTGCAAAAAATGATGTAGTGTGATGTCATAGGGACACCCACATACTATCTGTAGTGATAGTGAGGGTTTGTGAACAGGTTTCTACTGACTCATCTATGCACTACTCATGTGATCGCTTAAAGCAACACCAAAGAGTTTTTTGTATCTTCAAATAATGTCTCTAAAATCGTTTCAGTGGTTTACCAACTTGTAACAGGGTGAACGGCACTACTGCATTTGCTTCGCGACCCTCTGTCGGCTATAACCGCACTATGCCAGTTTGCCAGATCGGGTAGCGGATCTGTAGTTCGATGGAATGAGACATAAGAAACTACAAATTTGACTTGCTTCTCATGTCGCAATACACCATACTTTCATGAAATCATGCAACATACTCTGCCTTGTCTGTGGACATAGTTATTTGCAAAGCCGGTGCTGGATAAACAAATAGCGTGCGTGCGACAGATGGAAAGTGCTTTGGTGTTGCTTTTACACATCACCCAGTTACATGTTACAAGATGTTGAACACAAGGTTTTCTTACTGTGTCTAAGATTATGTGACCACAAAATCTTTTTTGCCATTTTTTAAAAATTAGGTCATGGATAAATAATTGGATTAATGTTCATGTGTATATTACAGGCATCATCCATGCACGAGGGCTGGTGCGCGAGTGTTTGGCTGAGACAGAGAGGAATGCCAGGTCCTAAAGCTGCTTTGTTCCTGCCTTCTCCAGTCAGATCACATCCCCACCTTTCCCAAACAACAAAAACAAATGTTACAACAACAAAAAAATCAAACTGTTGTTACATGTAGCTGTACTGTATGAGTGTGTATGCATATGAGTATGTATGACTGAAAAGGGAAAGAACAGTATATTTGATCTACACAGGAATTTCCTGGACTTGTTTATGTTCCCGTTAGGGAATATTGTTATTTCTCTTTGGATTACAAAACTGTACAAAAATGTTTGCATGTTACAAATTAAAAGTTGCAGTCCACTATTCTAATCCTACAGTTTTTGTCAAATTCAGCAAATTGCTCCTCACGGCCCTCTAGCTCTCTGTTGTGTATTTGCGCTCTGGTGTTCACACACTCCCAGCCAATCAACACGCGGCTTCAGGAACATGGAGCGGAGGAGTGTTGATCGTAAAAACTGATTGGGTGTTGAGCATAAATATCAACAACCTTTTGTGAAAACCGAATGGTGGACTGCATCTTTAATGCTGTGGGGCTTCTGGAAATTGCATGGTTTATGTGGCACAAGGCTGCAGACAGCATCGCTGAGTGAGAATGAGACGGTGCCAAACACATGGTATGGACAAGTAGTTCAATGAAGACAATTGTTTGCATTTCCTTGTTTATTACTAAGTGTAATAAGTAAAACATATTTTAATGTAAATTGTCTCCTATCATTTAAAGTCAGATTGAGAGGGCACAATCTTAATGTCTGTTGTGCTGCTGGCACAATGCACAAAACGGTACTGCACATAAGAAGGCATTTCACATTTTACTTCTTCAATACTTGTGTGTGGAATTGCTCAACATTCTGGATTGCAAACTCTTTACCCATAGTGTAATGCATGCAATGGGTTTTAACGATCAGCATAATTTCCCTTTTTCACAATTCTGTGCTCCTCGTCGTCCTCTCTGTTGTTGAGTCACAATGTTAATAAGTAGACTATCCATGAGCACTCTGACTGGATTCTATCCCAGAGGCCTTAGGCACAAGTCTGAAGAACTGTAGACTTCACAGGACAGACAGAGACCTAGTGATCCATCTGGCTGTATGTCAGATGTTATGTTTTGTAGGGAGGTCTGTGTCCCCAAATGTTGCACACCAGCACTAAGTGAGTCAGACATCTCATCCCTGGTTCTTGTTGTCTTTGGATGGGGGGAGCTCCTCCAGCAAGCTCTGCTTGAAAAGGCGCTTCCTCTCAAGGTTCTCGTTGGCATGGCGCCGTTTCTCCTGCTTTCTCACCACAGCCTCCTTCTTGTTCTGCTCCACCTCACTCTCCTCACCGTGGAGAAATACGTCGAGGCGCAGTCTCAGGATCTCACGTGCCCGCTTCCTGTTCTGCTCCACGGAGCGTGTCTGATGACACTGAAAAGGGGATGATTAGTAGGTGTTAAAATGGTACAACCACTGGTGCCATGCTGAAAGTGGAATTTTTTCTAATTTTATTTATACACATCAGCCACTGAAAAAGCCTGAACCCCTATCATGTTATGAAAGCACACTAAAAGCATTATCATCATCTTATCTGTGCCACTACTTTTGTATATAATCCAATTGTCTTTGGTTTATGCAAAACACTGAAGGTCTGACATTTGCCCAAAATCACAAAGATAAGAATAACTTCAATATTGACAGCCAGGTGACTCACCTTCACAACAATCCCTGTGGGAATATGTTTGAGTACCACACAGTTACTTGTTTTGTTAGTGGCTTGTCCACCTGGGCCAGATCCACGCACAAACTGCTCTTCTAGTTCTTCCTCTTTCAAGTTGGGGAGGTTGAAATATTTTTTCTTCCCTGCAACCTGACTTTGTGGCCATCCTGAGGAAACGTTATTCAGTCGAGATTGCCCAGGATGGTGTCCAGACCTCGCTATTCCCCAAACGCACCGAAATAGTGGCAAGCCACGAGACGTCATCTCAATTTATGACCAGTGAAACTTTCGACAAATAAAACATTAAATGTTGTCTAGGGTTGTTGTGACACGTCCCCATATCATTCAGACGGTCGGGTCGACCTTTCAATGGTAGGCTAATATGGACATTAGGGCCAGCCAGGTAATTAGGAAGAAAACGAATTACTCGTGATCGCCATACGAACATTTGCTGCGTCCTTCCAATAGTGTAATAGTGCACATATTCTTAAAGACATCTCGACACATGCATTTAGGTTGAAAACTCTTCACAAACGGTTATAAAACACGTCCGTCATTTCCTTCTCTTTTCTTACTATGTTTGACAAGATCGGAAAAATAAAACCCTTCCTGCCACCTAGTGGCTAGGGTGACGAAAATAGCCTATACGAAAAGATCCCGTAATGTTACATTTGTTTCGATGATGTTACACATGTTACAATTATGTTTCTTTTTACATTGTGAGGAAGTCCAATGGGCTGAATGTATTTCTTCTTCTTTCTAGCCTACTTCTTCTTCCAGGAAGAAGTGTTTGTACTTTTGATAGGCTGCTATCCCATCCAAGTTTGCCAAACTGTTCAAGACAAGTGAAGGCCTGGCCTACTCATTTCCCCCAGATTGTTAAATTTTAGCAACAACATTGCAGGCTACATTTTACCACTGGTAAATTAAACACTGCATAATCAGACAAGTTGGTAGATTTGATGTTATTGTTTACCTAACATTTCCCATATGCCCAAAGGCTGGGTATAGGGACACTGATACCTCCTGTAAGATTTATTTTAAGGCTTGTTGTCAGTGTCCCATTTAGTGAATGTGTCAAAGGTCTTTATTACTTCATGATAACAATATAAAATACTCCTGTCTGGTTTCAACCAGGCATGAGGAAAGCCAGCAGGGTATGCTGGGAAATGACAAATTACATGACAAATGCAATGATATATACTTTAAGACATTCAGTTTCTGTTTTACAACCTCAAAGTTGGGATGTGGGGGAAATTAAAATAAAAACAGAATGTAATAATCTGAAAATGTCGTAAACTCATATTTATTTGCAGAAAGGACACAGACAACATATCAGATGTTGAAAATGACAAATTTGACTATTTCATGGAAAATATATATTAATTTTTAATTTAATACCAGCAACACGTTTCAATAAAGTTGGGACAGGGGAACAAAATGCTGGAAAAGTTGTGTAATGATAAAGAAAACAAAAGGAGGAATGTTTCACAACTTAAAAGAGCATCCGAAAGAGGCAGGGTCTCGTAGAAGTAAAGATGTAGGGGTATTCATCACTCTGTGACCTGTGTGCACAAATGATGACACAATGTCATTTTAAAGGGAAACTTGGCAGGATTTCCCCCTCTGCTGGAGAAATTGTGCATTATGCTATTTCAAACTGTGGAAAAAGGTAACGATAAAGCACATGGATTTGTTTACAAGCTAGCAAAACGGTTAGCAAAAGTTCGGCAGACAATGTGGATGTTACAAGGTAAGAAACACGATTTAAAACGAGTTTCTTGTTTCTCACTTCTCTTTCCAGGACGGTAGTCTCAATGTTGCAAGGTTGGTTTTCCGCCTGTGGACGCTAGGGGCAGCGGGAAAAGTCACCATTTTCACCGTAACAGGTCATTTAACCATCCAAATGATTTCTAAACGGGTTTATTACGTTGAAATAGTTGCCAAGTTCACCTTTAATGCTTCTTACCATGAAATTGTGAAGTATTTGGGAAATGCATCATATTCAGAGAATCCAGAGAAATCTTTGCAAACAAGGGACAGAGCTGAAAAACAGTATTGGATGGCCGTGGTCTTTTGGGACCTCAGATGGCACTGCATTTAAACCAGACCTGTTTCTCTAAAGAAAATCATTGTATGGGCTCATGAGAACTTCTGATAACCATTGTCTATGAACACAGTTTGATACTCAATTCAGAAATGCTATAGTGTAAACTTTACCATGCAACAGCCAAAATTGTATTTAGTCGTAATACAGAAATACCACCATCTTATCTGGGCCTCAGCTTGTTGGGACTGAGGAGAAAAATGGACTGAGGTAACATGGGAAAAGGTCTTATGGTTAGACCAATCAAAATTTTCAGTTATTTTTGGAAATCATGGACTCCTCTGGGCTAAAGAGGACAGGGCCTATCCAAGTATCCAACACATCCAACTTGTTTTAGTGCTCAGTTCGAAACCCAACATCTATGATGGTGTGGAAGTGCATTAGTGCCTACAGCATGGGCTAAAATGGCCTGTCTATGTGCCGCTAAGGGTTCACAATATTTGTATATTATCACATTTTTTTTATTTGCATTTTACACAGCGTCCCAACTTTTTCTGATTTGGGGATGTACAACAGGTATACAATTTTTGTTTGGATTCGCAAATAAAACTCCTGGATAAAATGTGATTTCTAATCGATAAGTGATCGTGACAGGCTGCTACACCCTGTGTGTATAAAGGAGAGACATCACCGGTCCTTCCTACCCACTGCAGTTAGATTGTATAATAAACACCACCCCAATAGAGCACAAGGCACTTTAGAACTACTGGAGATGTTTTACTGACTACTTTTTTATACAGTTTTATACATTACACAAGGACAATGTAACTATTCTTAAGAACTGTGGGTTCCCATTAGAAAAGGTTATCCTTGTTGTTGTTGTATTTATTTATTTTATGTATTTAGCATTAGTGCGTAGTAGGATGATAAGACTGTCTGTTACTGCGATAAATGGCTGTACATGGTGGTTGTGCTTTCCCCACATGAGCTCAAACAGGTATGGTGCTGGGAAGCATGCCCAAGGAATGTGTATTTGTGTAATGTGTATTTGCTGCATGTCCTACTGAAGATGTATGGGGGATGTATGGGGTTGTCTTGGACGCTGTAACAACGCAAATTTCTCAATTAAAGGATTATCTTATCTTATCTTATCTTAAATTGATTATGACTCTCTCCAACTTGGTCAAAGTTTGATGCAACTTACAGTTCACAGAACTGAAATATGTAGAGGCATATTTAATTTTATGACCTTTGTAAATAATGTCTGTCTGATTGTTTCTTTTGACTGTTGTTTTCCATCACAAATTAATAAATATGATCTTTTATTTCAGTTCTAATTCATTTTTGTTTTATTTATATGCCACATTATCATACACAATGGTCATTCAAAGGGCTCTACATTTTATGATAAAATAATGTTTATTAATGAACAAAAGCAGACCGAAATATATGTAAATAATAGCACAAATCTAATAAAATAAAATGAACTAAACATGATTATGTCAACACATTAATCAAAGTCAGTACAAAAATAATAGAGTTTTTAATTTCTTGTTAATGTTGGGGCAGATCCGATCTCCATTGAGAGTTGGTTCCAGCAGTGGGCACCATAATGGCTAAATGCCATTTCACCCTGTTTGAGCACTATCAGCAGACCAGCATCAGTATCAGCAGACCAGCATCAGTAGCTCTAAGAGATCTAGCAGGTCTATATTGTGCAAACACGTCCGCAATATAACTGGGGCCCAGGCCGTGTCTTACAGACAGACAAGAAATAGAACTTTTAATTCTAAACTGGGAGCCAGTGCAAAGACCTGAGGATTGGATATTTAACCTAGTGACATTATTTGGCAAAATTCCCATGTGATCAATCATCAAAATGAATAGTGTTGATAATTCACAAGGCTGCTGGTGAATATTTATAAATAGGCCTAAATGTCACCAGCATTTGCTGAAAAATAATTACAACAGATTCACATGAAATAGGTAGGGTATCATTTGGAAATGTAGTCCACAAATATGTGATGTGTGAATTTGTATGCATGCAGAAGAATAGGCCTACCCCATTAGGTATTATAGGCCTATAGCTTTTCTAAGATTGTGTGGTTAGTGTCATGATGTGCGCTCACATATGCACCAGGACAAAGAGAAGCATAAAACATAGGAACTCTTTTCAATGTGCCCTTAACTTTTACCTTGACCTGATCATTACTCTTATCAGGTATTTAGGTGGCCATTGTAAACCTGACTAATTTGAATGAAAGCAGCGTTAAGTCTGCACATCAATGTAGTACTGTGTCACTCCAGCAAGCGGTGCACAGTACCTAGGATGTCTTGGGTGAGGGCAAGTCCGAATGGAACTACGGAACGGAAGGGGTCTGCCCGCACCAAGCAAAACAGGCGGGACAGCTCTCACACTTTATAGAATGGCAAGGACTTTTCGCCCTAGTCTCTCTTTGCGTTCTGTTGTATCGCGAAAGTATGACACTTTGCCTGCTGTTGTGAAGCAGAACCCGCCAGCTAACTCTTTGTTCGCAAAATTGATAGTGAAGCTATAGTAAATTGAAGGACACAGCTGCTGCTCCTACTACTACTACAACGCGACTCTTATGTCGGCTGTCAAAACGTGACGTCCTTTCGCTTCGGCTTGCGCTCTTGAGGCTGCTCAGTTCTGGAAACCAGTGTTAAATGGGAGTATACAATTACAGCTGGATACATCTGTCCTACGAAGCCTATAAATAACTAAACAATATGGAAACTCTGCGCTCTAATAGCCTATGTGTATAAGCTATGTTGCGTTGGTTTCAGACAAGAAACTAGTAACACGGAACGACAGCGGAAAGCCAGCCTTCTTCTTGTTACGTGGAGGATTGTGTTCTTGCCTTAATGGGAAGGCTACCTGGATGTATAAACAGCTGCCTACGAACTTGGGTCTGAATAGGAGACAACACAAAGACACGGATTCGTTGTGTGAATCTTTAGGTGAGTCTTCAACAACGTGTGTAGGCAGGCTACCACAGGCGCGGGTGGTGTTTGTTCAGTGAAATGTGTGATGGTCTTTGCAAGCCATCAATCTCTGATTAACAAGCGGGGATGTTGCTAGGAAACTGCCTTGATGTAAAGGTGTTTGGTTAAAGGACACACTGGATAACCACAGGAAAAGAATCCACGACATGTGTCCAAGTTATTTTGTTGGCTAGGTGGGAGGCTACACACGCTCCCTGAGCTTTGACAGCAGAGGGGTTTGCAGCATGGGGTTTAATAATCTTATAATTTCACCTCCGTGAGTAGCCTAGTCTACGCCGCCTATAAAAATGGTGAGATTCAGGTAATTAATGTAAAGGCAGCATGCATCCGTATGCATGCATATGTTTGTGTTAGCTTGTGTTGTCATCAATGTCACTGCCAGAGACGACATTTATTTTACCGAAAGCAGCCGACCTGTCACGGTTATGACGTAGCCGAATTAGTGGCGGTCTGGTCACGACCATGAGAATGTACTGGAATACAGACCGATGAGCGATGCATCCTTTCCTCTTTATCATGATTACTATAGAGAAAAACCTGTGAGCTTGACTAGCTGCAATATGTTAATAATGATTTGTGTAGGTTTTTCCTCTCCAAGACTTGTTGGATGCATTGATAGGCCCCATTGTTGTGTCCTTTAAGTGGTTGGTTGTTTTCCATTGTATCATTTATGCAGTACAAATTGTCCGCTTTATGGTTTTAGTCATCCCTCACCCTGTCTCTAGGAGGAGGTTTTCTGTTTTGTATGCATTATGACCTGTTTCCATTGCTATCAGCAAAGTCAACCAAAGACTTACCCCTGCTCCAGTGACTTAAGTTGGGCCAGACATGCCCATCTCTCTCTCACTGACTCCGTCACACACACACACACACACACAGGCGCAGATAGAGAGGCAGATGTTCTGTGGCCAGCATGAGGAGAGGCATAAAAGCAGTATCTTCATAATATCCTGGAAAAAGTATCTGATTTTGTGGATTCACTGCCAGCTTTGAACCTTGTTTTTGTACTTGCACTAACTAAATGTGTATGCTGTGTTTGTGTCTGCGGCTGTTGTCACACCTTCTGTGTGTGAGTGTGTTGTATGTGTATGATGAGGAGTTATTTCATCAGTGGTAGTTTAGAGACTAACATGGTCAGCTTCTTGCAAGATGACAATGGCAAGAACACACCCACATTCCATCATGTATCCATCCATCCATCCATCCATCCATCCACCCATTCATCCATCCACCCATTCATCCATCCATCCATCCACCCATTCATCCACACCCACTATGACCCCTTTGACACCTCATTAACATCAGTCTATCACTCTGAGGTGCAAGAAGACTCTTCAGACCAGTCATCTCTCTTCATTAGATTCCAGGGTATTGTGTTTTGTGCTTCTATGATAGCCAGCACTCAACAGCCAACGTAAACCTATCATCTGTTACTCCATAATTCTTAAGATTGACTTTATCTATACATCATTGTAATCGGCTGCATTTCTTTTGTAGAAAACTTATTTTAGGGTAACTCATCTTGTTTTTGTACGTTTATGTTATGATGCTTTCTTCAGCCTGGTATGTCTGGTAGGCTAGGCTACATATGGGTAGAGGAAAGTGAATTTGAAATAAGAGGCAAAATAACAGAGCACTGAATCCTTGTGTTTTCTTCAGCAGCAGTAGGCTATAAAGTGACATGATTTGCCACTCAGTATAGTGGATGCAAACATATTGGAGAGCCTGAAACCTCAACACATTCCATACATACTTGCAACACAGCTTTAAATTCTTCTGGAAATAAAGGACACCCACACATAGTCTTGAAGTCACGTGTTCATGCAATCCTCCACATACATACATACATACATACATACATACATATATACCCATACATACACACACACACACAAACACACACACTCTCAGAGAGCTTCATATTTTTAATGCATTGGCCTACATGTGCTGACATGCCATGTGCATGAGTAGGCCTGAGTATCGTACATATGATATGGAGGCAATTGTATGCACCCTCAAAGTTTTGTCACTTTCTTTCTTTGTCTCTCTCCTCCCCTCGGAGTCAGCTACTCTGTGATTTTTATCACTTCCTTTGTCAGGCCAGCACAACAGGAAGTGCTCTGAGCCGTGATGTGTGTGTGTGTGTGTGTGTGTGTGTGAGAGAGAGAGACTGAGACTCTGAGTGCTCAGTGCAGTCAAGTGTGAATGGCTTTTTTCCATCCACCCCTTCTGATTTGTTTAACAGTCTTTCTCCCTGTCTCTGGCTTTCTTTCCTGTGCCTTTCACCTTGTCTGGTCCTCTCCGCCAAGCCATCTCCGTTTTCCACCCTGAAGGGGGCTCTTGGTCCCAACTTGGTCTGAATTATGAAGACTTTTATATTGTCCCCACATGACTTAGGCACATGACACATTGCCCTGGACTGTTATTAGAAAGGGCTTTACGTTATTTGAGAAACATTATCGTAGGATTTCCACCAGACCTCAGTGTTCCTAGCTCTGTATCGGACTCTCTCGCTCAGGCACTCTGTTTGAGTGCGGAGAGGAGCCTCCCTCGGTACAGATGGAACAGAGCTGTGTGCTGATGGTGTGCTTTGATCTGGGAGCTCAGATTGTTGTTGTGGTTTTGATGCACATACTGTTGATTGACCTGGAGGAAGGGAGCAGACGTTGGTATAAAAACATACAGTCAGTCACGGTCCTGGAGACCTACTGTTGTTTCTTGATAACTCCAGTGAAATGCTCTGAAAGGCTGTTCCTTTCAGTGATGTTTTCTGCCCACAAAGGTTGCTTTGTTAGTGATTTTTGATGGTAAATAGGCTTGGTTGTTGATTGTCCGCTAAGTGAAATCCCATACCTATAGCACTAGGAAGTTAACACCTCACCTGTGTATATTTTAAATGTGTTGCAACTCTGCTATGCTGTTGAAACTATGCTGTCTACTGGTAGACCTCAGAATGAACATATTGATGATGATCGCCGGCTTCTCCATCTGAACGCTGTTCCTATTTTATGACATTAGGCCAACACCGATGTTTCTGATGTGCTTAAAGGTATCAGTTCTACTCTTTATCTCTTTGGGCAGCCGTGGCCTGGTTAGCGCTTCGGACTTGTAACCGGAGGGTTGCCGGTTCGAACCCCGACCAGTAGGCACGGCTGAAATGCCCTTGAGCAAGGCACCTAACCCCTCACTGCTCCCTGAGCGCCCCTGTTGTTGCAGGCAGCTCACTGCGCCGGGATTAGTGTGTGCTTCACCTCACTGTGTGTTCACTGTGTGTTTCACTAATGAATGTGTTTCACTAATTCACGGATTGGGATAAATGCAGAGACCAAATTTCCATCACGGGATCAAAAGGGTATATATACTTATACTTATACTTATCAAAAGGCTCCTTTGCTCCTGTAGCAAGGGTACATCAGCAGTGCAGTGGTCATGGAAATGAGTTGACCGTTGTGGTTCAGGGACGGTGAGGGCAGGGCGTATGTCCTGCAGGTGCGTGTTTGTGAGGGTGGGGATTCAATTTTTGTTTGCATGAGCCGCTTAAGCAGAAAGCAGGGTGTGGTGGATGAGGGATTATAGGGACACAGAGGACAATGGTTATTTTTTTTAATCATTACAGAGCTTACAGGCAAACAGATGGACATGGACTCCTCAACAGGTTAAACTTCTTGAAATTGAACTTCTTGAACTTGAACTTCTTCTGTTTACTATAGTAGTACTAAGAAGATGCTGTGATAGGTTCTCTATTTTGTGAGAAGTCTGTCAAAGTCAGCTGGATCTCTATGTGAATTGATGACTGAATGTTTCTAGATTACTTGATGACAATGCAGGGAACACTGCATTTGTTTCAGAACATTTCATTATTTTGCGTGTTTATACATTTATATTTGTGTGTGTGTGTGTGTGTGTTTGTGTGTGGTGTGTGTGTGTGTGTGTGTGTGTGTGTGTGAGAGAGAGATTATAAAGAGCAGTGTAAGAGCAGTATGCTCCTCTAGGTAAGGTAGGCTACATACTGACTACGAACTGTTATACTTAATGGTTGTCATTCTTCCCATTCTGTTGACTGAGAAATGTTAAACGAGGACAGAGATGGAGATGGAGGTCTTCCCTCAGTGTTTTTGTCTCTTTCCCTCCACCTCTCTATCCATCCATCCCCCACTCCTCCCTACATCACAAGGCTTCCTCTCACCTCACTCCTCTATCTCTGCCTTTCCTCTCTTTCTGTTTCTGGCTCAGTGCTGACTAATGATCAAAAGGTCATTGAGGTTTGCACATCAAAATAACCTTTTATGACCATCTATGCTCTTACATACGTAGGAAGTTCTGTTGCTGGGGCAGTTTGTGGTCAACATGGGCTCTTTTGTGTACAGATGGAGAAGTCTCTGTTTTACAGCCTAAAGAACAAGAGTGTGTAAGAGTGTGTCCTCATTGGTGGATTCCTGATAACCCAGCATGTTTTTCATCTGCTCTGACAGTTGATCATATCAGGGTAGACAGATGGTCTCATCCATATGAGAAACTAAATAAATATGTAGACCTACATATTGCTGATCACATGAGTATGGAACATGCCAAATCTTACTGCCATGTTCCAATATGATTTTTTCTGTGATGTGGTGAAGGGATATGAACATAACACAGTGCTTTTCTGTGATGTGGTGAAGGGATATGAACATAACACAGTGCTTTTCTGTGATGTGGTGAAGGGATATGAACATAACACAGTGCTTTTCTGTGATGTGGTGAAGGGATATGAACATAACACAGTGCTTTTCTGTGATGTGGTGAAGGGATATGAACATAACACAGTGCTTTTCTGTGATGTGGTGAAGGGATATGAACATAACACAGTGCTTTTCTGTGATGTGGTGAAGGGATATGAACATAACACAGTGCTTTTCTGTGATGTGGTGAAGGGATATGAACATAACACAGTGCTTTTCTGTGATGTGGTGAAGGGATATGAACATAACACAGTGCTTTTCTGTGATGTGGTGAAGGGATATGAACATAACACAGTGCTTTTCTGTGCATGTGTGCAGCTCTCTCCCTCTCCCTCTTTCTGTCCCTGTCCCTGTGTGCCACTCTGACATTAGAAATGGTCACTGGTCAGCTCAAACACACGTCTCTCCATTAAGTGTTTAAATTGTTGTCACAATCCTGCTCAGTGAAGTGCACTTGGCTTTTATGCACGCCGTGCCTATATTTAACAGCCAGACGCAGAGAGACTCTCCTCTCTCTCTCTCTCTCTCTCTCTCCCTCTCCTCTCTCTCTCTCTCCCTCTCTCTCTCTCTCTCTCTCTCTCTCTCTCTCTCTCTCTCTCTCTCTCTCTCTCTCTCTCTCTCTCTCTCTCTCTCTCTCTCTCTCTCTCTCTCTCTCTCTCTGCCCCTCCCCCCCAGTCTTTCAGTCTCTCTGTCTTACGTAGGCTACATAAACACACACATACACATTGCACACACTCAAACACATTGTGTTGGACACAGTCTTTTCACTTTTCTCTAAATGAGTGACTGAGCTCAATGTGGGTATTCTTGTTATGCTGCAAGGCGTCGAATATCAGTGGTAATGTCAGTTCTTGAGCTTCTCGAATGACTGTGTCAATGGGGCAGGTGTTTCTGTCTACGGTGTCTATTTGTCTGTTTGTCTTTCTGCTGCCTGACTGCCGGTTTGCCCAGCTGTGTGTGTGTGTGTGTGTGTGTGTGTGTGTGTGTGTGTGTGTTCAGTGTGCGTTTGTTTGTCTGTTTGTCCTGGTGTTTTCGTTCTAGCATGGTGGTGTGCTATAAAGGTAGCGGTGCGGTAACCATATACCGATTGCAAGGCTGCGTTCATGAGAAATCTTTGCCTTTTCTCTTTCTCTCACTCTCTCTCTGTCTCTCTCTTTCAATCCTTTCAAGAATCCAGTCTTTTCTCATCAACCGTTTTTTTAGTCTCTGTCTGTCTCTTTCTTTTAGTCCTCTCATTCTTTTCCACTGTCCACCACCATGCTTGACTTCTTCCAGGCTAAAAATAGCTCTTTTCCCTCCTCCTCTCTATCTCCCCCTTTCCCTCCTCCTCTCTATCTCCCCCTTTTCCCTCCTCCTCTCTATCTCCCCCTTTTCTCTCCTTTTTCATCACTCCTCTTCATCCTCTCTCTGTCATTCCCTTTGCTACGCATCTAGACTGTGCGTGGGTGTACATATGTGGTGTACATAATTATTTAATTCCATTTATAGTACAAATGGTGTGTGTGTATATGTGTATGTATAAGTGTGTGTGTGTGTGTGTGTGTGTGTTCTCTTGCACGTCATTCCCTGCTCCAGTCAGTGTGTATTGCCTGTGATCGTCATCTGTGGCAGCTGCCTGGGAGCTCTGTGACGTCGCACCCATCCATCGCTCCGCTCCACTCTCTCTGTTCTCCTTTCCTCATGCACCCTCCCTCCTCCTCTTCATTCCAGTTATGTATTTTTCCTTCTCTCTCTCCTTTTTTCCCTCCTCTTCTCTCATCCCCTTTCTCTAGAAATGATAGTATCCCCTCAGATGTACCTTTCTATTTATAGACCACAGTGAAGTTTGACCTCCTTGGGCCTCGATAGGCTGAAATAAGCAAAGGATGGATGGCCGTCAGCCAGAGAGGTGTTTCCCCCCCTTTGCTCCTCACCTTACAGTGTCTCTCAACATCTGTCATAGTCAGATCTGACAGTCTTATCAGTCTTGTCTTTTCTTAAAAACGCTCAAGCTAAAACTAAACGTGCCTTGAGTGAATGTGATGGTTTAAAGTGTTGTTGTAGAAATACACAAACACTTTGTGTATAATAGTAAATTCCATAGAGAGAGTGTATAGATATAAAGTCAATGGCCCATGGTGCTGTGATTGGAGGGAGATGTATAAGATGAATCATGAAGTAGGTGAATGATTGGCTCAGAGCCACGGGTGAGGACTTCAGAAAAGGCTTCAGCATGAGCATCTGAATATACACAGGAATGCACAACAAACATACAGAATAATATACTCTGTGGGGATGTAAAGTCATGCCATGGTAGTACATGCAAGGTTCAAATAATGTCAACAAGTTATGGACAAAACAGTGAAACAGTAACACGTGTCCCAGAACTGTCTCTGCATACCACAGTTATGGGTGGCCGACCGTGTATTCTTAACAACAACACATAATTCATGACTTGCTGTATGCTTTTCCCTGCTGTATGGGTGGCCTTGTTCTTAGAGAGTCTGAGTTGATGGCTACTAGGTTTCCTGTTGGTGATATGGTTTCATGTGGCAGGTGGCCTCAGCACTCAGGCTGGCGTTGTGAGGTGACGCTGTAGTTGTGTGTTGTCACGTTTGGGTTATCAGGGGTATGCGGAAATGTTGCAGGCAGGAGCGGTTGCGGATAGAGACGCAGCCAGGTATGCAGGCAGACAGGTGGACAATCTGATAGGCAGGTGGAGACGTGCTCAGGTATGCAGGGTGGCCTGTCTTTATTTTGCAACAGAGTTTCAGAGTTTGAACCTCACCACTGTCGGGCCATGTAAGAGGACGGGAGATGAATTAGGACACACAGAGGGGGCAGATTAACAGGTCGCAGGTACTTCTTTGTATTTGTCTGTGTGCACTAGCTTCCATGTTTCTTTGCTTGATATCCATTGAATAATAGTGTGTTGTATGTTTTCACAGTAGTGATACACAGCACATCGTGGGGGGGATCAGCACTAGGGGATACATGTCACGGGGGGATACATGTCAGGTGGTGAGGGAGCTGGCCAGTGGGCCAGAGACAGAAAGAGAGAGACAGAAAGAGAGAGACAGAAAGAGAGAGACAGAAAGAGAGACAGAGAGAGAGACAGAGAGAGAGAAATGATGATCTATGGGACAAAAGCCCAGCAGTAATACTATACCTGGAATTCTGCAAAAACATCTTAGGAGTACACAGGAATGCCTTAAATCTTCCATGCCGAGCAGAACTGGGAAGATATCCATTAGTTGAGATAGAGAAAAGGGCATGTACATTTTACTACCATATACTGTCCTCAAAATCAGAGGAGTGTTACCATAGTGCCTATCTGCAGAGGAGAACCAACCCAGAGAGAGATCCTTTTGATTACCTGAAAACAAAATATAATTTGAATCCACTTGAATCCGTCTCAAGCAAAACTAAAACAAATAGAAAAATCAACTAAAATAAAATACTTAAATAAAGATGAAAACATATTTAAAAAACTATTAAAATATTTGTAAAAATGATAAAAAAAACTAATATATAAAGATGAACATTACAAATACTGTCTAAACAAAAGAAAAAAATTCATCAGATTTAACTATTATCTAGAAATGAAAACAAATATCAAAGAAGACTATAAAAAAACTTCTACCCTCCTACAGATTTAGCGAGCACTCTTTGGAAGTTGAGAGGGGTAAGCACAGACAAACCTGGAAACCGAGAGGGGACAGGCTATGTCTACAATGCCAAGAGGGAGTGATAGAAGATGATGTACACTTCCTCACTGAATGCAATGCCTCGGTGAGGACAAAATTATTTTACCAAATGTATCAAATTGTTCCATAATTCTCCATGCTAGCTAATGAAGATAAGTTCCCTTATTAATTTTGTAACAATAGCAGCACAATTCCTGGCAGAGTGTCATAAACTGAGAAAGTGAGTCTTCCTTTTCCTTTTCAAAATAAAAGGAATACAATTCTTGCTTTGGCAACACAGTATTATTGTCATCCCAATAAAGCTCATTTGAATTTGAGAGAGAGAGAGAGAGAGACCTGGCTGGGTGGTGTGGCTGATGGATAACACCCATACCACCCACAACCCCATCCCCAAACCCAAATCGTTGTGGGTGATAAGATGGGCCAAATGAGAGTGAGAGAGAGAGATTTTGAGATTAACAGCATGCAA
Organism: Alosa alosa; assembly: GCF_017589495.1. NCBI lineage: Eukaryota > Metazoa > Chordata > Actinopteri > Clupeiformes > Clupeidae > Alosa > Alosa alosa. The sequence continues at coordinate 24,658,903 of NC_063193.1, forward strand.
GACAGAATGAGTGAAAGAAACAGGAAGAGCGATTGAAGCAGATAAATTTGCAGAGAGAAAGAGAGAGAGAGAGAGAGAGAGAGAGAGAGAGAGAGAGAGAGAGAGAGAGAGAGAGAGAGAGAGAGAGAGAGAGAGAGATGACCATGTAAGGCAAAGAGCTCGGGCTAGTGAGGTGTCAGGAGCTGGACCCTTGGAGGCTGAGAAGCAGTGGGTACCCGGCCGTGCACAGCTGCACCGTGACTGCAGCAGGGCAGGAGTGGTCAGACAGACCCAACGCAGCTGAAGCCTCACATCACCACCAGCCCTGAGAGGGATCCCCTGCTGTTTGAGTTTAGGCCAAGCTGACAGAGTGGACCTAACACAGGTGTAGTTCCACAGGGGTTGCCCAATACAGTAGGTATTAGGAGTGTTTTACAGTTATAGACCCTTTCAACAATAAAAACAAAAACAATGCTTGAACGTGCATTGTGCGTGCTTATGTTTTAGAGGGGTGTAACCCAATTTCTGTTTTTTATATTACCATATGATAACCAAAGCCCCCAACATCACACACACAATCCCTCATCACACACACACACACACACACACACACACACACACACACACACACACACACTGTTAGCAGGCCTACTTTTGATGATAATTCATTGTGTGGCTTCTAAAGAAAGGCTCATCTCAGCTGTAGGGCTGTGAAGACAAGGTGCATATTTTTGGATGGTTACCCAACTCTGTGTGCTGTGTGCTGCGCGTGGTTTGTTGCGTAACGGAGGAGGCAGCGCTGGCCGAGGCGAGGGGTGTTGTGCTGGAAGCGGAAACCTGTCAAAATTTGCTGCCTGAAAAATGGAGCCCTTCCCTTGAGGGAGGCCTTCATTTTCACTGCTGTTATTTAAAAACGAACAAGTGGAAGGGTGATGTGCCCTTCTTGCTGATCTATAAATAGCCTCCTCTCCCTCCCGAGTCTCTCTCTCTCTCTCTCTCATTCTGCCTAGCACGTCACAGAGTGATGCACACCATCACGACCGCTCTGTCATTCCCTCTCTCTCCCATTCCCTCACCCCACCTCCAGTACTCTCTTTCCTTCTAATTTTTTCTCTCTCTCCTTTGTATCTTTCTGTGACCTCTCTCTCTCTTTTTCCCTGTCCTCTTTTCCTCTCTGCTCTCACCTCTTCATCCTTCATGGCATCGTGGTTGGTCCCTCATCATCTCACGCTCTCACTGTATTGCTATCTCTGTCAGTCACCCTCCTCCCTTTCTATCTCTCTCCCTTTCTATCTCTCTCTCTCTCTCTTTCTCCTCTCCAACACTGTTGTATCCTCCCATGTGTTTTTGACCATGTTTGGGCCTAGTGTGGACAGTTTCGTAGGTTATGTTCAAATCTAATCTAACCTTTAGACCCCCACAGACACACAGACACACACACACACACACACACACACACACACACACACACACACACACACTAACATACTCAGAATCCTAGTTCAAGTGTCCTTGAACTTAATCTATTTCCTCCCACTGAGACCGTCATGGCGATATTTCCCATGCAAGTGACCTTTTAAGACGAGTAACTATTGTGCCACCTCAAATGCCAGTGATGGGTGGATGGCACGGATGATGGTCCAGCCAGTCACCATCTAAGCAGCCCCACGCCAGCAGCTTGTCATGAAAAGTTTTATCCTTCAGTTAATCAGAGTACAGAAAGAACTGGCCACCATTGACTTGTAATAATAATATTGGAAACTAATGCTCTTGGCTGCCAAGCAACAAGCATAACAGGCTATAAGTGCCTCTGGATAAGTAAACTAGATGTTTAAGTGAATGTTAAAATAGATTGAGTAGAATTCCAAAACAACAAAGGGAGGGAAGACTAGAGTGTGGTGATTTTATTTTTTTCCTTTTACACAATTAGCATCAAGGCCTAAATGGCCATTAACATGCTGAGGTTAGCAATGCTGCTGACTAGCATACAGACAGTAAATCTGCAACTTTTAGCCTTGGTGCTAATCCCCTCCTTCTCTCTGACTGGTGCTGAATAGGGAAGCAGTTCAAACGACCATGCCGAGAGTTGTGGTTGCCAAGCGACACAATATAAGTATTCTGCTGAATTTTATTATCTGAAATATGTCCTCCAGAGAAATGAAAAGGAAAAAGGTAATGGCTATGTTAGCCTGAGGCAGAGGTGTGTGTGTGTGTGTGTGTTTATGTGTGCGTATTAGCTTATTTTGGACACACTTTACCACTACATGCACGCACGCACGCACGCACGCACGCACGCACACAAACACACACACACACACACACACCTATTGTGTATGTTTTAATGGATTACGTCATGTAAGTAAACCAACCATGTAAATCCACCTCTGCTGAATGGGACTGGTCTGTTTTGATTGGCTGTGAAGATGTGTAGCTGGGAGAGGCCTTTGTCGTCTTTGTGCCAGAGGGAATACACGTCTACTAACCCGTAGTTAAACACCTGTCCCAAGCCAGGTACATAGAAGCATTGATAGATATGCTACACATTTTAACAGCCTCAGCAAATGGTGGTAGATAACTTTGAGCTTATCTAAACTATACGGTCATTGACCTTAGACCTTATCTATACAGGTAGTAATTTGAATTTAAGTAAGCACATTTACTAGAACTTGTACAGGACTAGGATTTTATATAACTGAATTGTAATAAAAACTAGATTAGTAAAGCTAATCTACTTTGTTTCACTGTAGGCATTTATTTGAGTTTCTTAACTTAGAGTCCCATAATGTCAGTGATCTGTCAGTCATAGTCCACTGACTACTTGTGCTGCACTGAGGAGAGATAAAAGGGAGGCCTGACTTTGGCCTTAGTCCCCTTAGGCTGCACAGGCAGCGGGACCCATCTCATGATGGCCAGCACTCAGAAGCTGTATTCATGACCACGCTGTCCTGTCGGCCTGTCCAGGTAAAGCTAAGAATACGCCCTAAACTCTTAACTGAGAACAAGGTGATGTGTCTATAGGTGGGAAGAAAGGGACAACAAGACACAACTTGTCACAGTTTTTTAGACCCTTTCAACAATAAAAACAAAAACAATACTTGAACGTTCTATTTGGGCCCCAATCTACTTCCTCTACATTAAGATAACATATGGAATGTTAAAAAGGAAGTCTTGTGGGGCCAACTATGATGCTGATAATGGAACTCTCTTGAAAGGGTCTATATGTGCAAAGGGTCAGCTTTTGACATAGTGCTGCTGATTGCTGGAACACCAGCACCACAGGTTAGTGATTTACACACACCTCTAATGAACCCCACACTTTACTCATGGTACACTGCCTTTGATGAAGTGCTGTGTTTCATGTTTGATTGTGCTGGACAATTTACAGATAGCATTAGGGACTTCGATAAAGTTCATTTGCTTTACTTACTAAAAGCAGAACTTATCTGACCAATAATTAAGCGTTCAGTACAATGATCGTTTTATAACCTTGTAACATTGACCAAGTGCAAGTAAGTTGTTCTGTGTAATCAACACTGGCCACTAACTTTTTTTCACCTCATTAGGACCTGTGGTGATTTTGTTTGTTGTACAGACTACCTCAACTCATGTAAATATTAACCTGTACACATTAAGGAATGGAGTATAGAATTTCAGTGAATGATAAAAAGGAAATGCTATAGGATTATTTTTTCTTGCTTTAAGGACGTTGTTGAATGTTTTCCATTTAGAGGGTGCCTAAAGCTTTGCTCAGTATCAGACGGTTCTCCCTTGTGCCTACAAGGTTCCGTTCCAAATAGAACAAACTCTTCAGGCACTTGAGGTCCTTGAGGCCCTTGCGCATGTTGCCATGCTGACACTCCGTCTCTAAAGAGCGCTGCTTTTGTGGCTGGTTTCTGTGGCGCCCAGCTGGTGGTTGTATGATCGGTCAAAGTTTCCACTGGTTGCCAAGGCCTCCATACGGCACGTCCTCGTCCAAGTGGTTTCTGAGCCGTGTGGCACATGACCTACAGAGGGTGCTGGGCTCTGTCGGATGTGTGGGTGGTGGTGAGCTAAGGTTCTGAATTTGGCGACACTTGATTGTGGCCTACTTCTCACCCGTGGACTTGTGTTAGCGCGTCTTCGCTCACTTCAAGTTCTAAGTAGTCTATTGGGAGCATTGTTACTCAATGTGGCGCTTTCCTCTACCACACACTGCATGTAGCGTAGCAGGATAACCATGTGATGTCCATATGTATCTGACTGACTAGTGGTGCAAACATGATTCTCAAGTCAGTTCAGTACTAATGCAGAGGTGTAGGATGTATGAAATGGGATGAAAGTGTCGTGTCGTTATCCTGTTAAGCCCGCCTTAAGACTCTCTAACAAAATAGAGCGCTGTGATTGGATGAAGTCCACGGCGTCAGCCAATAGAAATCCCTATGGTTTGATACTAGACGTACAGGCTGAGCAAATTAATTTGCCGTCGCTAGGGTGCGTCTAGATTTCTAGGCTACCAAAAGACTAGATGCTTTCAAGGGAAATATCCTAGTAGTGAGAGATAAAGAATGAATTAAGGTTGAGTTTATGAACAGCTTAAAAGAGCCCAGATTTGAGGGACAAAAATTCATACTTGCTACACTTCCTCATACTGTAGAAAATTCATTATGTCATTGCTTCAGCCTGTCGAAATGCCAGTGTGTATTATTATCGCAGTTGTCACTGTGAGAAGGGTTTTGGGACACCCTTTTTGTAAGTCAATCTGTCTGACCTGTTTAGAGGTCACTAAACCCACTTGAGCTCAGCTCTGGGACACTTTGAACTTTTTCAGTTGAGGATGTCACAAGGAGCGTCCTGTAGTGAACACAAACACACCCTTTACCTTTTTTTTATGGTGGTGTCGCCAGCTGCTGAACAGGAGCCGCACCCAGTATCAGGTGTCCTTTGCTTTGGGCTGACCTCCGGTCAGATTCATTAGCATACAGAATTCTTTATGTCTTAAGATCATACAGACGCTAAGCCCTGAAAATAGTTACTATAAGCGCAAATCTGTGCATTCTACCTGGCCTATGGTTAAATTACAGCACACTGCTCATGATGCACTTACAACATTGTGTCGCTGGGTGCTTTTTTTATGTAGTAATTGTAATTGCAGCTCCTCAATTCAGCACATGTCACCACAGTGTAAGTGGGAAAGCTGAATTTTATTGACAGTGTTATGACAAAGTAAGAAATGTTGATATAAGACGTCTAATGCACAGGGATGGATATTAAATATTTTTTCCACCTGCCACTGTGGCTGGTGGATTCCAGCCACTCAACTTTTTTACCAGCCACTAGAGAACAGCATGAAAATATGATATCATGATTAGTAATGCAGCAAAAACAGACATTCACCTCACTCACTGTGGGTATAAACCTGTTGAACATAGGATGCTAAAAATAGCCCAGTTCTCTGGTCCGCTGAACAGGGTAGTCTCCTCAGGTGGCAGGTCAGTTTTGGTGTGCCCTTGTAAAAATTAACTGGAGGAGCCACAGCAGTGTAAGCAGATATCAGGTCAGGGCGAAACCAGAGATATTTTGTAACAGTGTGGTAGAGTAAGTATTTTAGAAGTATACACATAGGTGTGTGTGTGTTTGTGTGTGTGTATGTGTGAATAAATGTGTGTGTATGTGTGTGAGTAAATGTGTGTGTATTTGTGTGTCACGTTCAGTAGACATGCATATTCATACAAATATTAACGTTAGAACATACTTCATACTTCATTAATACTACAACATACTGTGTGTTGTGTGTGTGTGTGTGTGTGTGTTTGTGTGTGTGAGAGAGAGAGAGACAGAGAGAGAGTGAGATTGTATATGTGTGTGTGTGTGTGTGTGTGTGTGCGTGTTTCACGCATGTGCTGGCACAGTTACTGTTTTTATCTTAAGGCAGCTCTATAGAGAGAAACCTGATCCACCACAAGAGCCCAGGATAACTGTGGGGTCACATTCATGCAGTGCTCAAATCATGTCCGGGACCTCTCGCCACCAACACAGAAACAAACCCAGACCCCAACACACACACGCGTGTGTGTGAGTGCCTGATTGAATGTTTGACAGCAGGCGTGAGTGTCTTTGTCTGTCTGCATCACACAGACGTCTCTGTTGTTTGTATTTAGCGCCCCCTCTAGCTGGGAATGCAGGACTGTCAGCATGCGTGCGTGCGCGTGTGTGCCGTGCGTGCGTGTGCGCTGACTGGCGTTGGGATGTGCCACTACGCCTGCCTTCAGTCATGTCCAATTAGCCAGCCTTGCCCTGCCCCTAATCCAATCACATCGTCATGTTCGATGCGGACAAGTGACTTTCTAATGAAATGGAGATAGAAACCTCTGATCTGTTCATTCTCCCTCAATTAGTCTTGCTTCTGTCCATCGCAGAGGGAGTGAGAGAGAGGATGAAAGAGAGGGAGAGACAGAAGGAGGAAGGGGAGAGGAAGAGAGGGATTTTGATACATTTCCTTCCACTGGCTCAGGGAAAATAAGATTATGAAATATTATCAGCAAACATCCTGCTGAATGGGCCGCAGGCAGTCTGCTCGACCTAATGCTAAAGCTTACTTTCACCCAGCTGTTCCTCCACCTCCTCCTCCTCCTCCTCCTCCTCCTCTCTCTCAGCCTCTCTACTCCTCCTCTCTCTCAGCCTCTCTACTCCTCTCCTGTCCTCTGTTTCTTCCTCCTCTTCTTTCCTCACTCCTCCTCTCCACTCCTCACTCCTCCTCTCCACTCCTCTCTCATTTCCTCTCCACTCCTCTCTCATTTCCTCTCCTCTCCCTGGCAGTAACATTAGAAGTGAAAGTGAGGATGAGACTGTAGCTGGAGGTCTGTGACCGTCTCCCCCGGTAACCCAACGCGCTCATGCCAGAGTGGCTCCTCACAGGCAGACGCTGCACTGATACTCCTGCCCGGTTGGGTCACCAACTAGAGCTCACAGCACAGCCACTTTGGCAATTGGCAATAAGGCTGAGATGCTGCTATCTGCCTTTGCCTCCTGCACACAGACACCCTTTGAACCAGGACCCAGACAGGGGCATGTTGAGAGCCTGCGTTTACCATGAATAGCTCCACTGTGACGCTCCATCTGAATGTGTCCGTCTATGCTTGAGTTGATAATATGGTAAGTGCATGAGAAGCGGGATCGGGCTGTTAAACAGTCTTGATGGAGCACACATGTTGTGCACTGTCTGGCCTCCTCCTGTTGGAGGGCCTTCACAGCTGTTTACCCTCTTTGTGCTCCTCAAACCAAGCCCGGGGGTGACCCCCCCGGGTCATACACGCTATCATCAGTGTAGTAATCATACTCTCTTAAGCAAATGTTTTTTTGTAAAGCCTGTAAAATTCTGCCCATAAAAGGTTCTTTGTTGAATAAAGGGGTTTTCAGGCCTGGAAGACTCTTCAGTGAAGACTGCTCCAGTGCCAGTAGAGTGTTTGTCTGTGGGTTTGCCTGTGGCCATTAACCAGAAGATGGTTTAGCTAGCTAGCTTCCTGTCTGATATAGACATATGCTAATGGGGGGACATTTCAGTGAGTGATGAGTTGCTGAAGATATGATATGCTCCTTTCTGATCATATCTCTGATAACCGTGTCAGTTACAGGGTACACAGTGAGAGAAATACACACACACACACACACACACACACACACACACACACACACACACACACACACACACGCGCACGCATACACACAAAATCAGCT
>NC_063193.1:24671594-24699094 GCF_017589495.1 Alosa alosa
AGTCATGACCTTTGAGGGATCTACCACTGGAGTGAAAGCTCTTGGTTTGGACAGAAGGTATTCTTCATGGACAGGAGACTATTCCTGGATTTAGCTGTCTACTCTAGCTGTCTACTACATTTGCTTGTGAATGGGTGGGACTGGTGATGTCCTCCGTCGGGTGTTAGCTGTGTGTGTGTATTTGTTTTAGTTATGCCATTGCTGTAGTCCAGTTGGCATCAGTGTGGCTGGTGTGAAGACGGCAGATCAGGGACAGCAGAGAGACGGACACTGGGGGATGGCTGAGGGACTGATGATGCATCTTGTTGCTTTTCTTGAGTGTTGATGTTCAGCTGTAACTCTCATATAAAAGAAGCCTTATTGCTCAGACTGAGAGCCACACTACCTGCTGTTAGACTGTGTGGGTGGTGTGTGTTTGTGTGCCTTTGTGTAGGTGTCTCATTGTACATTACTGTGGTTAGAAATCCATGCAAATGAATGAATCCACCTGTTGTCCAACCCAACTATGATGTGTTCGGCTGAGATCGAAATATATCAAACAGTGGATTTGCATTTGTTTTGCTGGGCACACCCGCTGGTGTCATGCCGTGACTCAGACTGTCTTCTTCAGTAGTTTCAGTAGGCTGTGTGAGTTGCTACTTTGAGCCAGGCTCTTGATGTCTCTAAGCTTGGTTTGACAAGAGTTTTTCTCTTGTTTTTGTTTCTTGTTTAGTTTTTAACTATTAGATTAATCAGCAACTATTTTGGTGATGGGTTAAGTGGTTTGTGTAATTTTTGTATAAAATACCTTCTTAAACTTGAGTATTTTCAGCTTCACTTACTCTTCTAGAACAGTACACTAAACATTAGTGGTGGGGAAAAAAATCGATTCTGTTCAGTATCGTGAAATTTTGTGAATGCAATTATATCGATACAGTAGTGCGTTTATCCTTTTACATTTTTTTTGAGTCAGGTTTACTCTAATAACATTAAATTAGCTTATTACGCCCACAAGGTGGTGCTTGTTGTGGCACTTCATTGTTGTGCATTCAATGGCAATTTAAAATGAAATTGACTTCATATTCACAACCTGTCATACACAACATCTTCTTTCACATCGAAAGTGTGGGTGTATTTCGGTTTTCAACAAAAAGCGAATAGTAAGAACCTTGACATGAACCATGCCATGACAAAGATTGTGCACTACCCTCCTACTAAGTTTTTGCACACTATGCAAAATTTTCCTTTATGAAGCCAATTTGATAGTAAATGAACTTGTAATAGGCTAGCATAGCTATACAGCATAGAAGTAGCGAGTTCCTACTGAGAAAACCAGCCATGCAACATCCAAGAGTGGCGCCCCGCCAAAACTTGTGAGAATCTGAAACATTACCTTGAAACATTACCTTGAAACATTACCTTGAAACATTACCTTGTCAGTAGATATAGGTCTTTGGAGTTTTTTCCTGTTGTTAATCCTTCACCTTAACAACAAAAGCATTTGCATTGTGTACAGGGGGGATAAATGTGCTGAACAGCCTTATTTTACTTATTTTTTGTAATGCCTTTGAATAATATAGGAGACATGAATCGTAATATATCGCAGAATCGAATCACAATACTTATTGTATTGTAATATGTTAAGAATCACGATAATATTGTATCGTGGCCCAAATATTGCAATAGTATCGAATCATCACATTTTTGTGATCCCACCCCTACTAAACATGTTTGGTGTGTGAACAAAACAAGGCATTTGAGGACATAATCCTAGGCTTTGGGAAACACTGATTGAAATTTGTTTTACCATTTTCTGATACTGTATCGATCAAACAACTAACCGATGCATCAAGAAATAATGGACAGATTAATTGACTATGAAAATAATCATTAGATGCAGCCCTAGTATTTGAGTCTTTCTTTTGACGTCTCTGAACTAGTCTCTTGTTGTCTCCTTCTCCCAGGTTTCCTCAATGACCACCACCAAGGCGGTGTGACCAAGCACGACCAATCACCACCCCTGCCCCTTCCCTCCCTTCCTCCCTCCCTCTTCCCCTTCCCCAACGCTCCCTCTCCTCTCTCCCTGCTCTCTGAACCTCAACACTGGGACATCCACTTGACCTCAGGGTGACCTCTATGTGACCCGTGCGCGTCACCATGCTGATTAAGGAGTACCGCATCCCCATGCCCCTGAGCGTGGAGGAGTACCGCATCGCCCAGCTCTACATGATCCAGGTGAGGCCTCCTCCTCCTGCCCACTCAGAACACTGGCCCTCAGTTCCAGGGCCCACACTTGCTCCGCTACACTACACTACACTCACACAGAGCAGAGGACAACCCAACTGAGTGCAGCAGGAACCAAGCAGAACAGAATCGGTTCCATTGCTTTAACTCACAGAACAGATTAAATAGGTAGAATAGCACACTCCCTAGGCATTGAAATTCAGTGGTCATCTCTGCCTCTCTCTCTCTCTCTCTCTCTCTACTTCTCTATCCCTCTATCTGTCTCTTTCTCTGATCAGGTCAGATTGGAGTTTGGTAACATTTGCCGCCTCTTGTTTTTCTGTGCCTGGTAATCCACGGGGATTAGAATTGAGTTTGTGTCACAGCAGATTGCAGTGCCATTGTTTGCACACTCTTTGGATGATTGCCTACTCCTTGTGTGCCAAACCACAGTATACGTGCTTGTCCCTGCACACCATTAGGTGGAACTCATGTTTTTTTCAGTTAAGGTCTTTAGCCTTTAGTCTGTTCTTGTGTTTGACCCCATCAAACACTTAGGTTTGGGATGTAAGTGGATGTGAGTGGATTTGTAGCTTTGATAGCTTACCTGAAGTCTTTTCCACTTCACATACGATGACCTGAATGTTTTGAATTTGAGTGTATTTCTGCAGCGAAACTCACTCAAGTACAGACAGTACATTTACATACAGTAAGAGGATGTTCACACACAAACACACCCACATGTGTATGTGTTTTTGCGTACACATGTGTTTGCATGTCAGTGTGTGTAGCTATATATGAGGGTGTGTGTGTGTGTGTGTGTGTGTGTGTGTGTGTGTGCATATGTGTTTGATCTTGCAGTGACCCTTAGTGACCCCGCCAACTCACAGCTCCACTGTTACCCTGGCAACAGTGACATCAGAGCTGGTAATATTCTACGTTCCCTCCACATAAAACTGAAGGAGAAAGAGAGAGAAAGATGGTACAGGCAGAGTGGATGGGAAGGAGGCGGAGAGAGAAAGAGGAGGATAGAGAGAAGGGGGAGGGAAAGAGTGGAGATGGAGTGGGAGGGAGAGAAGCACAGAAAGAGGGAGAGAAATAGAGACGGAGAAGAGGATGAGTCGAAACCTACAATGTGTTACCCTGGCAACGAAGCAGAGATGTTCACCTGACACTCCTCTCTGGCTGTACACACACACACACACACACACACACACACACACACACACACACACACACACACACACACACACACACACACACACACACACACACACACACACAGACATACACACACACACAGAGTTCTGTGAAGACAGAAACTCTAACGTGTACACACATAAGCTTACACTTGTAGAATGAACTCCCACGGTTGCACACACTAGCATTCATGTCCAGATGCACAGAGGTCCATACTATTTCATCAGCATAGATTGGCTGGATGAGATATTGGCTCTGAGCTGTGTTTGTGTGTTTGTGTGTGTGTGTGTGTGCGCGCCTGTGTCTGTGTCTGTGTATGTGAGCGCATGATTGAGTGTGTGTGTGTGTGTGTGATTCTAGGTGGGTGTGATTGATCTTGGCCTTTGGCAGAGAGGCCAGGAGACCGCTGGCACCTGTCACCAGACTGATGAAAAGCCCCAGACAAGTGTGAGAAAGTGTGTGTGTGTGTGTGTGTGTGTGTGTGTGTGTATGTGTGTGTGTGTGTGTGTTGTATCTATAGAGGTCTGTGCACCTGTTGAGAGCAGAGTGTGCTGTTAATGAACAGGCTGTCATTGAGTGGAGGGATTATAAACACACACACACACACACACACACACACATATATATATCCACCCCTCATGCACATCTACAGACTCACACACTGGTCAGACCCAAGCCCCTTTAGACCCTTCTGAATGTGTGATTAGCCGCTAAACCAGATTGTCCAGTATGTGCATTGTTTGTCTACACTATGTGTGTGTTTGCATGTGTCATGTGTGTGTGTCTGAAGAGGTGCCTGTTGCCATGTGAGCGAGCACGAGAATCAAATGACATCTGTGACTCATACTGTACTAACTGTTTGCAAGGTATCCCTCTCTCCCTCTCTGTCTTCCTCCTAGTGTGTGTGCGTGTGTGTGTTTGTGTGTGCGTGTGTGTGTGCGTGTGCGTGTGCGTGCACGTTTGTGTGTGTGTTTGTTTGTGTGCGTGTGTGCGTGCGAGTTTGTGTGTGTGTGTGTGCGTGCGTGTGTGTGTGCGTGCGCGTGCGTGTGTGTGTGTGAGTGTTTATTTGCGTCCAAGCGCCCCCTGAGAGGTCCCCTCATCCTGGAGGCCCTTCGCTCAGGGTCCAACAGAGAGCCTGAGCTGCTCTAATGGAGATGAGCTCTGCCTCTCATACAGCCTCAACAGCCCTCACTGACTAACTGGCCGTACATTCAGTTGAAGTCACTTAGCTTGGTATGTCTGCTAGCAACAACAACAACAACAACAACAACAACAACAACAACAACAACAACAACAACATTACATTTACTTTTTTCTCGAGACTCAAAGCGCATCACATGGATGGGGGGACCTCACTAGTAACCACCACCAATGTGTAGCACCCACCTGGGTGATGCACGGCAGCCATTATGCACCAGAACGCTCACCACACACCAGCTTCAGGTGGAGAGTGAGGGAGTGAATGAGCCAATCACGGTACCAGTAGCACCAGTAGAGGGTTACATAGCAATGTGGATAGGGAATCCCATGCTGATTTAGTGGGATTTTCCATTGCAAAATACCCAGACCTGGTGATTTATCAGAGGAAATTCCTTTTAGGACAGTCACCTTCCTTGAAAAGTTCATCAGGTACTCTGTCTCTACACCATTTCCTTGTTTACAGCACATCAATGGCACAAGGAAGTGTCACGCCAAAGCGTGTCTCCTCTGACTCTGTGTGCCGTCTACTTCCTGGTAGCACTGAATCAGTATTGCCATATGATGTGTATCCAAGCGGAGAAAGAATGTGTTTTTGCTTGCCTGCATGAGTGTGCATGTGCATGTGTGTGTGTGGGAGAAGGACATGTTGTTTTTCAAATGTAAAACAGGCTCCTCTGTTACTGGCCTTGAGTCTTAGCACTAAAGGAAGTTGCAGTAGATGGCTAACTAGTGCCTCTGTTGCAATCACACTCACATGAGAGCTCTCAGACAGTTGAGTAACAGTTTGCACCCATAAAGCCTCTGTGTGTGTGTGTGTGTGTGTGTGTGTGTGTGTGTGTGTGTGTGTTTCTCATAATTCCGTCTGGTGATAACAGAAGGAAATAAGTGCCAAAAATACATGCTGTTCAAGTGTATTAATGGTGATATGAATTCTATGAATGTGAATATGAGCTTATACAACATTATCCATAATTAATATACTGGAACAGCATTTTTCTTTCACTCGCTCTCTCTCTCTCTCTCTCTCTCTCTCTCTCTCTCTCACTCTCTCTCTCTCTCTCTCTTATACACACACACACACACAGTGGCCTCACCCTGTGCCCTCTGTGCCCCCTGCAGAAGAAGAGTCGGGATGAGAGCTGTGGCGAGGGCAGTGGGGTGGAGATCATGGAGAACCGGCCGTATACGGACGGTCCGGGCGGCGCCGGGCAGTACACGCACAAGGTGTACCACATCGGGCAGCACATCCCCGGCTGGTTCCGCTCCATCCTGCCCAAGGCTGCGCTGCGCGTGGAGGAGGAGTCCTGGAACGCCTACCCGTACACACGCACAAGGTCAGGCACTAACACACATGTGCGCGCACACACACACACACACACACACACACACACACACACACACACACACACACACACACACACACACACACACTCGGATTAAGGAAACACACACACACACACACTCACACACACTCACACAGTTCTTTTGAAAGACGCGTTTATGCACACACCAAAATAAACAGTCATTTATACTGATCAAGTGGAAACATAATTACACGCATGCACACACACACACACACACACACACATACACACACACACACACACAAACACACAGACGCATGAACACACAATGACTGGAAAACTCATTTTATTGAATGCGACAAATGAAGTTGTACATCATGGAGTATTATGTTCCACAATAAAGTCCATTGTCTCCTAATCCTGCTTTTAGCTGCAGCCACACAGCACAGGCAGTGTGCAAATCCCACGGCTTGTTGTTTCTCCTCTCTCATGGTCATGTATTTCCTCTCTCTCTCTTTCCCTCTCCCTCTCTTTCCCTCTCTGTCCACATTTCCCTTTCTACTTCGTGTATCCCTTCTTCTCTACCTCCATGCTTCTGTCTTCTGTCTATTTCTCTCATCTCTCTCGTACACTCTTTCTCCTTTGTTCTCTGTCTTGTTATCTTGCTGCCTTTGTCTCTGTATGCCTGTCTTCTCTGTCTTCTCTGTCTGTCTGTCTGTCTGTCTGTCTGTCTGCCCTGTAGGTATACCTGTCCCTTTGTGGAGAAGTTCTCCATCGACATCGAGACGTTTTACAAGTCGGACACAGGGAATCAGGCGGACGTCTTCAACCTGTCCCCTGCTGAGAGACGTCAGAGGACTCTGGGTATGCCCCCTTGCTGTCACTGCTCTCCGATAGGCCTGTGAATGGTCTCTGTCTTACGATCACCTTTGTAACTGGAGGAGTTTCTGTAGGAGCTAAGGGTTTTATATTTCCCTTTAACGGTAGACTTGCCAGCCTTCTATGAATATGGACTGCTGTACTGAAAGCTAGTTCCTCAAGAGATTCCAGTTCAGGAGAGGCATTACCAAATTAGTTTAGCAGTCATGATGAATTAGAATATGCCCCTAAAAAGACTGGATGAGCAGGAATGCGTGGGTGTGTGTTAGCTCACTAATTATTTTTATTAATGCTATTGAGCAGTCTCTGCCTGAACACATCAGTTACCTTCCTGTAAGGCTGTGAATATTGGGCTGCTATATTTATTACGTGTTAACAGACGCCCCCTAGCTGCAGCAATGCAGCACTGCATAGCTTTCTGAATGGGCGGAAGAATAGGTTCCTGTTTGTCTCTGATGATGTTGAATTCAGTGACGTGACGTGTGTGCATGTGACGCCCCGAGGCGTGGAGGCAGATACTGGCCCTTGATCTCTGGAGCGCGTTGCACCTGGAAGTTGAACACCCTGAGGGCAAACTGTCCAAACACAATGGATGGAGTGAATCTATGGCTTTGTGGCCACCTCATGTGTCAGACACAGCAAGAATGTCTTGACTGTGGAGACTCAGAGAAAGTCTGACTTTTCCTTCCATTCTGTTCCTTTGGCGTCTCTTCTCTTCGGCGTCTCTTCTCTTTGGCGTCTCTTCTCTTTGGCGTCTCTTCTCTTCGGCGTCTCTTCTCTTCGGCGTCTCTTCGGCGTTTTCCTTCCATTCTGTTCCTTCGGCGTCTCTCTCCCTCTCTGGGCCTGTGCAGGATAACATTACATAGCCCTGCCATGCACAGTCTCCCCCGACCCTTTATCACTCCTGATCCAAGTCAGCACTGAAAGTGGCTCTGAAGACAGAACCTATTTCACCACAGTAGTGCATGAGAGAAAGATGTCACATAGTCAGAGTTTTTTCTTACGGTTGATGAACGATCAAACAATATGGAAGTAGATTTCCCATAGTTCATTTCTCCACCTCATACATCACATGTATAGTGCCATATGGAACAGTGCTCTTGTCCAAAGCAGCATACCGTGTTAGACACATATTTCTGCACTGCTTATTCACGCCGGTAATGATCTCTCATGATGCATTGCTTGCATAAAGCAGCACACAGACATGTGTGCTGCCCTTCCCTCAGTGGTCTTTTTATAGGTCTTCTCATGCCAGACACATTGAAATAGCATGAAATAGTTCAGCAATGACTTCTAATAATTGTAATATACCTGCTGTTAGTATTGGGTGCACAGCATGAAATTAACGTCACCCTTTTTTAATTGTGAATACTCTATTGTAATATTCCTTTCCCAAATTAGTTAGCATGAGTTGACCATGAGGCTCATTCTGACTGGCCTGTCCTGGTGTGTTTGTAGACCCCATAGACATTGTGAAGGACCCGATCCCTCCCCACGAATACAAGACCATGAGGCTCATTCTGACTGGCCTGTCCTGGTGTTTGTAGAGGGGCCCGCTAGACCGATTGTGAAGGATCCCGACATCTCACCAAACCAACCCGACAGGAGGACCTCCAACGCAAAGAGCCCGTCATGTGTGCCTACAAGCTGTGCAAGGTGGAGTTCGCTACTGGGGCATGCAGTCAAGATCGAAGCTTCATCCAACCGTGGGTGAGTGTGTGTGTCAGTGTGGTTAGGCCCATGTGTGTGTGTGTGTGCGTGTGTGTATGTGTGTGTGTGTGTGTGTGTGTTTATACTATGGGCTTTGTTTTGCATACAGTATCCATGTCTTTTGTGTGTGTCTGTGTGTGTGTGGCTTGCCCCAGCTCACTGTGCTAGGTCCAAATTGGAGTTCCTCCCTTACTGGGGCATGCAGTCCAAGATCGAATCGACGACATCATCCAAGAGCCCCGGCATGGGTGAGTGTGTGGTCAGTTCCCGGGGCATTCCAAGATCGTCCATGTGTGTGTCAGCCCGTGTGTGTGTGTGTGTGTGTGTATGTGTGTGTGTGTGTGTGTGTGTGTTTATACTATGGGCTTTGTTTTGCATACAGTATCCATGTCTTTTGTGTGTGTCTGTGTGTGTGTGGCTTGCCCCAGCTCACTGTGCTAGGTCCAAATTTGGTTTCCAATGTGTGTGTGTGTGTGTGTGTCACAGGCCTGCGTAAGGTGATGGTGCACGCCCACCGGCAGGCGTGGTGCTGGCAGGACGAGTGGTACGGCCTGACCATGGATGACATCCGGCAGCTGGAGCTGGAGACACAGCTGGCGCTGGCGCAGCGCATGGCCCAGTTCAGCTGCGGCGAGGAGGCCACTGAGGCCAACGGGGCGCCCGGCGCGCTGCCCGAGAAGGGCCAGGAGGCGCAGGAGGGGCTGGCCGACGACCACGACAGCGCGGCCGCCGCCACCGGCACGCTGCAGGCCCGCGGGGGCCTCACCAAGCAGTGGTCCACCTCCTCACGGTCCTCACGCTCGTCCAAGAGAGGAGGTGAGTGCCGCAGGATGCAAACACGCATCGACAGACAGACGCACACACACACATACATGCACGCACGCACGCACGCACGCACAATACAAGAATAATCACACATGCACATATCAGCTCTCAACCACTATTTGGAATGTGTCTTATGTAGGTATGTTTAGAGTCATTGTGTGTGTGTGTGTGTGTGTGTGTGTGTGTGTGTGTGTGTGTGTGTGTGTGTGTGTGTGTAAGTAAATGTGTGTTTGTGTGTGTGTCCTTACTTTCCCTGTCAGATGCTTTAACAGCTTTTTTTAGCAACAACACTGACATCACTGGAGAGTGCTTTCACACCCCACAATTCATCTCATCACCAGAATACACACACACACACACACACACACACACACACACACACACACACACACACACTCTCTCCCTTTCACTCTCTCTGCCTCTGTCTGTCATACACACACATTCCTTCACACTTCCTTTGCTTTGCTGCTGTCTTTGGCTCCCTAAGGGTCTCACCTAAGTGGTCACCCACCCACACATGTGCAGACACACACACACATACACACACACAGAAGGAGAGAGAGACACACACACACACACATGCCACATGCACGCACACACACACACACACAGAGAGAGAGAGAGAAAGAGAGAGAGACACACACACACACACGCACACATAGAAACACACATGCTTGCAGCTCAGAAATAGACAGGAGCTGTTAGAGACACATATGAGGTTGTGTTGTTTTCTGTCTATGTAGTCTTAGTCACTATATTGTGCATGCATGCCTGTGTACGTTCAGAAATCAGATGAAAAGGAGTCCGACTAAAAGATCTCAGATAAAAAGTTATCAGAGTCATGCATGCCTGTGTACGTGTGTGCGTGTGCATATGTGCATATGCATCTGTACAGTATTGTAAAAGCACCAATTACCGGCCCTTTCGTTTGAAAATTCTACAACAACGATGTTTTTTAATACTCACGGTAAAATGTAATTTTTGGTACATAGCTAATTAAGATACATTTATGGTGTGGGTGCTTGCGTTTCTTTAGGAATCCACCGTCTTGATTTGTATAGAAATGAATATTAAGTGACACATACACGTAAGAGGTCGGAAATACGGGATGGTTGGTAATAGGTGACTTTCTGATACACTTGAAAATATATATATTTTTATACTTATTTTTTTTTTATATAATATAAGTATACAACATTTACATTTATAAAAAAAAATTATACCAAAATATTTTTAAAATATGGATACTAATATATTGTTTTATTTTATTGTCTTGTGTGTGTGTGTGTGTGTGTGTGTGTGTGCGTGTGTGTGTGTGCGTAGTGTGTGTGTGTGTGTGTGTGATATTCCAGTGAGTCCATCACGTCATAGCATTTCAGAATGGAGGATGCAGAGCATCGCTCGGGACTCGGATGACAGCTCTGATGAGGAGTTCTTTGATGCCCATGGTAAGTGTGTGTGTGTGTGTGTGTGTGTGTGTGTGTGTGTGTGTGTGTGCACAGTGCATTTGAATATGTGTTTGTTCCTTTGTGTAGTTGTTTTGACTAGTCTGGGAGCAGTGTATAGTGTGTGTGTGTGTACATGAGTTGCATGTGAATATGTGTTTGTTCCTTTGTGTGTAGTGTCTGGAGTGACTGTGGGTGTGTGTGTGTGTACATGTGTGTACAGTGCATGTGTGTTTGTTCCACTTTGTGTAGTGAATATGTGTTTGTTCCTTTGTGTAGTTGTTTTGACTAGTCTGGAGTAGATAGTGTATAGTGTGTGTGTGTGTGTGTGTGTACATGAGTAGCACAGTGCATGTGAATATGTGTTTGTTCCTTTGTGTAGTTGTTTTGACTAGTCTGGAGTAGATAGTGTATAGTGTGTGTGTGTGTGTGTGTAGCACAGTGCATGTGAATATGTGTTTGTTCCTTTGTGTAGTTGTTTTGACTAGTCTGGAGTAGATAGTGTATAGTGTGTGTGTGTGTGTGTGTGTGTGTGTGTGTGTGCATGTGAATATGTGTTTGTTCCTTTGTGTAGTTGTTTTGACTAGTCTGGAGTAGATAGTGTATAGTGTGTGTGTGTGTGTGTGTACATGAGTAGCACAGTGCATGTGAATATGTGTTTGTTCCTTTGTGTAGTTGTCTTGACTAGTCTGGAGTAGATAGTGTATAGTGTGTGTGTGTGTGTGTGTGTGTGTGTGCATGTGAATATGTGTTTGTTCCTTTGTGTAGTTGTTTTGACTAGTCTGGAGTAGATAGTGTATAGTGTGTGTGTGTGTGTGTGTGTGTGTGTGTGTGTGTGTGTGTGTGCATGTGAATATGTTCCTTTGTGTGTTCTGGAGTAGATAGTGTATAGTGTGTAGTCTGGTGTGTACATGGTGTAGTGTGTAGTGTGTCTGTGTGTGTGTGTGTGTGTGTGTGTGTGTGTGTGTGTGTGTGTGTGTGTGTGTGTGTGTGTGCATGTGAATATGTGTTTGTTCCTTTGTGTAGTTGTTTTGACTAGTCTGGAGTAGATAGTGTATAGTGTGTGTGTGTGTGTGTGTGTGTGTGTGTGCATGTGAATATGTGTGTGTTCCTTTGTGTAGTTGTTTTGACTAGTCTGGAGTAGATAGTGTTGTTTTGACTAGTCTGGAGTAGATAGTGTTGTGTGTTTCCGAGCAGATAGTGTTGTTTGACCAGTCCGGCAGATAGTGTGTTTTGTGTCTGTGTGTGTTGTGACTGTCTGGAGTGTGCTAGTCTGGAGTAGATATGTTGTTTGACTAGTCTGTGTAGTGTTGTTTTGACCCGGGAGTTAGTGTTGTTTTGACTAGTCTGGAGTAGATAGTGTTGTTTTGACTAGTCTGGAGTAGATAGTGTTGTTTTGACTAGTCTGGAGTAGATAGTGTTGTTTTGACTAGTCTGGAGTAGATAGTGTTGTTTTGACTAGTCTGGAGTAGATAGTGTATAGTGTGTGTGTGTGTGTGTGTGTGTGTGTGTGTGTGTGTGTGTGTGTGTGTGTGTGTGTGTACATGAGTAATAGTCTGGAGTAGATAGTGTTGTTTCTGTCCTCTTCATGCCTTTGCTGCCTACTACTATTTCCTCACAGTATGATGGAGAGCTGTTCGGCACATTCCCAAAGGAGAAAAGCACCATCTCCCAACAATATACAGGTCTTCTAAGACTAGACTAAACTAAAAAGTAACTTTTAAGTTACTAAATATTGAGGAAAATACGAAGTCCTTGCATTGTCGCCCATTCACACCATAGTTTCTGGTGACCTAAGGTACCTGTGGACACGTGGAAAGAAGCATTTCACATTCATTATCACTCGTATACACACTCATCTCTAGATCACATCTTGCATGCAACATTTAGGAATTAGAATTAAGAATGAATCTGGTCATACGAACTGATAGAGATGAGGCCTGGGGACACATGTTGATCTCCGCCTGTTCCCACATCCTTTTACTATCTTACAGCATGTTCCTTCAGGATTGATTATGTACCAAATGCACTGGGTGATGTGCTTCAGCAGGCTCATGTCAGTACAAACGATACCGACCGTTTCACCTCCATCATATTTGCATAGTGTCAGATGCTTTTGTGCCTTTCTCTTTTCCTTCCCCCTATCCTCACTCTGTGTGTGTGTGTGTGTGTGTGTGTGTGTGTGTGTGTGTGTGTGTGTGTGTCTGTGTGTGTGTCTGTGTGTGTGTGTGTGTGTGTGTGTGTGTGTGTGTGTGTGTGTGTGTGTGTGTGGGAGAGAGAGCGAGAGAGAGAGAGAGAGAGCGAGAGAGAGTGTGTGTGAGAGAGAGAGAGAGAGAGAGAGAGAGTGAGAGAGAGAGAGAGAGACAGAGAGCGAGAGAGAGAGAGACAGAGAGCGAGAGAGAGAGAGATAGATAGAGAGAGATAGAGAGAGAGTTTTCTGTTGAATTATCACAGCCACATCCTGTGAACACCTGTCACCTGCCTTTGAGCTGCCTCCCCATTGCTGTCAGCTCCACTGGTGTCTGTGTGATGGGCCAGATGGGCCTCTCCGCCCTCTCTGAAACACACAGTCACAGTCACAGTCCAGAATGGGCTCTAATGGCAGCAGTCTAGTGCTGTAGTCCCAAGGAAAACATTACACCTCGCCTTCTACAGCTTTAGAGATGGGTTTGGCGCTAATGTTAGGAGATCTCTGACAGACACCCAAAAGTAAATTCAGGCAATATTAGTCTATTAGTCACAGGCAGGTGGTACTGTTGGTGTTAATGCTGGTTGTAGTTTTAGAGAACCATATGCTTATGATTATCTGGTTGGTCAGCTGGAAAGCCAGGGAAGATAGTTAATACTGAGAGTATTTGGAAGCAGAGTTTAGCAGTGAAGAGTAGGCTTTGGGATAACCATAGTACCCAACAATGAAAATAATCTCCTGTTTAGCAAGAGAAACATCAGACAGAACCATATCATTTGAAGGGGACAGTCTGTGCTCAGTGTAGGGATATAGACTGCATTACCATTCAACAATAGTTACCTATTTGAACAAAGTATTTAGTCACAGCTTTTTTCAATTGATGAAAGTCAGGAAGTTCATTTCCAACCCGCGTGTGTTAGTGTGGGCGTGCGTGTGTGTGTTCCTCTGTGTTCCTCCTAAGTGAACTTTGACCTTTCCCCTTTGTCCTGTTACCTCTGACCTCTCATTCTGCTCTGCATATTTCCCGGTGCAGACCAGTTCTTTGGCTACCCAGCAGAGACCCAGCATGCTTTGGGCCTTCAGTTGCAGTAGGGGAGTGGAGTCTGCTGTTCCGGAACCTACACACACACACACACACACACACACACACACACACACACACACACACACACAGACTTGTTGTATGGATGCAATTAGGTTTACATACAAGCAGACACACAGTAACATACAGTGTGCACACCTGATGCACAGTAATGCCATTCTCTAGTGTATATTTAAACAGGGGCTAGCGCAGTAAATGCTTCTTGTGAATGTGCCTCTTGTCTTGTTAGTTGTGCTGGTTCCCACGCAGGCAAGGGCACTCCACACACAGTGCCCTTAAACACACACTTCTGGTCAGGCTGTTGATTCAGTTCAGTCTTAACGTGAGACCCTTTTTAATGGACGACTTGTGAAGAGTGAGGGCTGGAGCCTCCTTCTCTCCCTCCTTCCCTCCCCTGCCATCCAGGGGAAATGCATAATGTTCATTAAAGTGCTGATGAATGATAAATGATGAATGATAAATGATGGATGAATTAGTGGGTACTCTAGGAAGTAATAACTTCAATAGAGAGAATTAGGATTATGATTCAGTCTGGCTCTTGTGCCTCTGCTGACAGAGCAAGTTGGCAGCATCCCCAAGGTTAGAGGTTGGATTCCCACAGAGCACACACACATTACTGATGAAGTGAATACTTCCCCTGTACATGTCTTAAGGTAAAACTGTCTGAGAGATAAATAAAAAATAAATAAATATAAATCCAAGATCAGAATTAGATTTGGGCTTCAGGGAGCGTGTGTTTGATGTTATATGTTGATATGTATGAAGCCATCTTCCAGGATTTGTTGACTTGAGACGAATGCGTATACACTTTGCTACAGGTTCTCGGTGAACTATGTGGTCACAATCACAATGAGGGCTATGGTATACTCCATGTGTAGCACCAAGTGAACATGACTGAGAGATATCGTATGGTTATGTATACAACCTCTGTTCTCTGAAGGAGAACATGAGACGTTAACCCTTTCTGCCCTATTGACTCCTGAATCTGGCCAGCCGGTCACTTCAGAATGTTGAAAGAGGAAGAATATTTCAATAAGACACTCCCTTATATAATGCAAAAATATTCCCCTAGACAGGTGATTGGAGATTGGTTCAGATCGATGACATCAATGACTTTCCATTGGTTAATGTCTCATGTTCTTCAATGAACCGAGGTTATACATAACTATATACGTACATGCAAAAACACACTGGCTCTATTTAAAAACTCAACAACCATTCCATTGATTCAAAGGGCCATAATATATATATATATATATATATATATATATATATATATATATATATATATATATATATATATATATATATATATATATATATATATATATATATATAATATAAAGACACCAAACCAACCAGTTCACTAACTCTTTGAAAATAAAAGAATGTTCCATAACAATGCAAGATTCTAAAATTCCATGTTAAGTTAGATGGGGTCAGATATTCTTTAGAATGCTTATTCTACAACATTTGCTGAAGGATAATGCACAACCATTTTAACACATTTCCACCAACTGGATTTTCATGGACTTTTACTATGGTGTTTAGATCACCAATTGAAATATAAAAATGTGAAAATAAATTCTGTTACAAGGTCAGACCTTACTTTGCCTGGACTATTCTGGGTGTTCTGTTATTTGTGTCACAATCCAGACTGTGTCACAAAAGAGAGTGACTCACACTAATGGCTGCGATCATCCTGATGCATCACTTCCTGTTATTACCTAACTCCCTCGACGTGTCTGACAAGAGCCCAGACTGTTAAAGAAAGGACAAGCAGCTCATGACACTGTGTCGTTTTCCAGTGGTCAGAAGCATGCCGTGTACACTATAACACTCCTGTATGATCTGATGGACACAGGCTCTTTTGCTTGCACCCACACATGGTATTTATATCAATGATTGATACATGCCTAGAGCAGAAATAGCTACTTCTGGTTAAGTGCTCAAAATAAACCGATGGATAGATGCTGGGAATAGTACAAATCTGTCATGTATTTCATACACACACACACACGCGCGCACACACACACACACACACACACACACACACATACATACATACAAAAATATTGTGTTGTACATGTTTGTAAGTGTAACATGTATTGTCAGCATTACTGTTGTTTGTTAAAGGTTTGTTACCTTTGGGGGTGTTGTCTGTGTCTGTGCTCTGCTCCTCCAGCTGCTTGGCCACACATTCCTGCACTGACACGCTCACACAAAGACCCCTCCATGAAACTTTGAAGGATTTAGGTTGCCTGGCTATGCTCATGGAATGTAGACACGCTTATCTTATTTGGTCAACTATGTGAAGGCTTTGGTTTTACTGCTCCTCAGCTTCAGCAGTCTCGGTAGCGCCATATTTAATATATTTGTGCTCAGGCTACAGGCTACACCCTTCACAAGCAACTTATTTGTCTGTACTTTCAGCTATCCTACTGTAGCTGAACTACTTGCCCTGTCGGTCCACATCAATGGTGGATGTCATGTCATTAATGAAAATGTTACCAGTGGCACCATGGTGTTCAACAGCACAGTAGTTGTCCTCTTTAGATGTCCATGACATGATGTGTTGGACAGCAGTAGAGAGTCTAAGACAGTGGCAGATGCAGTGGAGGCATACCAGTCATTGTGTGTCAGTTGGTTTTCATGAGACATCAAGTCTCCAAAAACAGTTGGAGCAAAATTATAGTTGGATCACCTGTTCATTCCCTTTGGTGGTAGATCATAGCCTGATAAAGTAACTTCATTATTACACTTTTGAAGATAATTCATTTTCAGAATGTCTACAAATTTAATTTTTATATGGTGAGGGAGAGATAAACACACTGTTTTCACAACACTAACTAGTTGTACATTTGTGGATGCAAAACGTTTGGTAGAGCTCAAACATTTGTCCCCTGACAGTCAAAGAGTACATCCACATACAATGTATTCTAAGCACAAATGAAATTGGGAATAATTGCATAGTAAAATGCATGCTGTGCATCTCAAATCTTCACATTTGAATTGAAATACTAATTATGAGTTCACAGTATTTAAAAAAAAACAAATTCACCTTGAAAGGAGGGGTCAACAACGTTGATACATAACTACCAAAGGCAGCCCTATGTACCCATGTTGTCCAGGAGCCTTAGAAATACACTAATGTATATATATATATAGATATAAGACTAGTGGTCTAACTACTTAAGCATGCAAACACCAACAACAGCACAGTTGATGTTGATCAAATTTGCTGTTGACTGTTGTCTAAATGGTAGTTGGTGATGCTGTGCTGAAAAAGCCTTATATTTTCACTGAGTGGTTCGACTCAAACCACTGAACTGCATGATGCATAGCCTCGGCAGGAGATGGAAAAAAGTGAAGACAGGTGTGTTTATTTCCCCTTCACGATGAGCATATGAATTTCCATGAGCATCAAAATGAATTTCAAGGTGCAATTAAAATACACCTTATAAAACCTCTGCTGTTGAAGCCACTGCTGCTTAAAATGTACACATAAAATCAAGATGCACTGTTGCTTTATTATCTTTTGATTGCTAATTGACACATTGATCAAATGTATGTGACATGATGTTGTAATAGTATGTAACTGCTTTTAAACATCTTTACTCTCATTGCACAAACACATCCTCATATAAATGTTGTGCTGAAAATGTAAATTTACCAAATAGGACTTCCCCTCAAAGTATTTCAGCAGAGTAGTTGGATTTGTTGTTTGCAATAAATATGTTGAAGGGAGTATTATAAAACATCGCCTTCATCAGTTTTAGTAGAATGGATAGATAGATAGATAGATAGATACTTTATTGATCCCCAAGGGGAAATTCAAGAATGGCATGCGACCTGAATAGCACGGACTGCTTGAAAATGCCTAGTCAGAGTTAAAGTATTCTATATGGACCAATTCTGAATTAGGATGTTAGAGAGGACGTCTTGAGGGATTTTTTTGGAGCCGTAACTGCACTTGATTACAACACAGCCTTACCACTGTGTCATTCAGCCCTAGTTTATGTTCACGTCTAGATAAATATAAGTAGTATAAGTATATATACTCTTTTGATCCTGTGAGGGAAATTTGGTCTCTGCATTTATCCCAATCCGTGAATTAGTGAAACACACACAGCACACAGTGTACACACACTAATCCCGGCGCAGTGAGCTGCCTGCATCAACAGTGGCGCTCGGGGAGCAGTGAGGGGTTAGGTGCCTTGCTCAAGGGCACTTCAGCCATGCCTACTGGTCGGGGTTCGAACCGGCAACCCTCCGGTTACAGGTCCGAAGTGCTAACCAGTAGGCCACGGCTGCCCAAGATTAGATTTGACAACTGTTAAAATTACAAGATAAAATAATTGTAATACTTGCATAAATCTACCTGAAAATTATATGTTTAATAAAGCCATTCAACCCTCCTATTGTGTTAGGGTCATAGTGACCCACATTTTTAAATACGGAAAACATTATACCGGGTGTGAATGTATGTCTCATAGCTCACCTCGGCTTGTCCCCTGCACTCAGAAATCTGGCGCTAGTTAGCCAATGCTACCAACACAGTGTTTCGTTGTGGTGCCTCGGGCATCAGCCTAGCCATGCAAATAAATCACTGTTTTACACCATTTACGAGGCTCAAAGTATTCCAAAAATAATTCCGTGAAAATGCATGGATTCCAGTTGCTGCTACTGGAATCTGATCCCTTATCATACCTGTTCGTTCGTACTCGTCGTTCGACTTATCGTGACTAAATTCAAGATGGCGTCGAACGCTAAAATTCCTCAAGGTACTGTCTGTATAAATCGTCGTTGTAAATAAACTACCAGTGCTTTTTCAAAGTTCTCCATGTCTTGTTTTAAATGACAAGGCCCTTGGAAGTCTACCAATGAAGTATGGAGCTACTTTGAGCCTCGTAAATGGTGTAAAACAGTGATTTATTTGCATGGCTAGGGCGATGCCCGAGGTACCACAACGAAACACTGTGTTGGTAGCATTGGCTAACTATCGCCAGATTTCTGAGTGCAGGGGACAAGCCGAGGTGAGCTATGAGACATACGTTCACACTCGGTATCATGTTTCAACACACTTTAGGTCTATATCACACCGGAATTCTCCTTTAAGTGATCAATCTTCATGGCTGTCCATTTAGCTTCCTAAAATGACCCCAAAAACTAATATTTGTTGATTTTTTTAATCACTGTGACTGTACATGCTATAAAAAAGGTGACACCTATTATGTTAGTGTGTTATAAACTAGTCAGACTTCTTTATACTCATAATTTCATGCTAAAATATCTATTTTTTAAAAAAAGCTAATTTACAATGCTGGCATAGTAGCTACAATATGCATTGCAAGCACCCACCCCCCTCCACTGACCTCTTCAAGCATGGTTTTCTATAGACCCTTTCAACAAGGTAAACAAAAACAATGCTTGAACATTCTAATTGGTTCCCAATCTACTTCCTCTGCATTAAGATAACATATGGAATGTTAAAACGGAAGTCTTGTGGGGCCAACTATGATGCTGATAATGGAACTCTCTTGAAAGGGTCCATAGTGCAGCAAAAGCATGGACCCCCCCTACTGACCTCTTTTCAATTCATTTTTTTTTTTATGTGTTTAGATCTTGACATAACATCTCAGGGGATGGTTGATGATTGCACACAATTGTTAGACTGCAGTATAGAGCATTGCATTAATTAACAATTTAGTCAGCATGAGATGATCCTACAGCTCGGCTAATGCACAGTATAGGCCTACGAGAGATAGAGATAACCTATAGGAGGTGGAAAAAATAGCTTTGAAAAAAGATTAATTTGCTCAAACGTAGGTATATGTTATAGCTCTAATCTACTTTATCTGGTGTAAAGGACTTATATGCCTCAAAAATGTCCTTAATGTCTTCCGTAATAACACCCCACCCCTCATGTCTGAAATCCCTTTAACAAACTCACTTTCTCTATAATTCCGAGCCTTGAATGAGTCATCGCTCTACCTGTCACCATCCTTTATTTTCTCAGCTCTAGCCAAGGTTTGGTATTGAAATATTATAATTGGCACAGTATATAATTGCTACAAGGTTAATTCAAAAGGTGGCACTATAGATTTGATTTATCACTAAATGGTCTCATTTTTGTAAATGTAATAACCTAAATAGTCTAAATATAATATTAGTAAAACATTTTTTGTGGGGCTGAATAATAGTTGTTTAAGTATTATTGTTTTTAACTATGTTTACAACATTTTCAAACATTTGAATTGCATGTGGCCTTCTGGGGGCGCTAGAGTCACACAATCAGCTGACTTGGTAAACATGGTAACATTCACTATCTGGTTGAATTATAGTGAAGTAAAAGTAATGCTGTGTCAAACTGTAAAGTCTGTACTTAAATGTTAAGGTGAGTTATAAGATATGAAATATATATCAGGTCAAAATGACCTTAACATAATCAGCGTTTATAAGAGGGTGTGTGCATGGTGGTCTGTGGAAACCTCAATTACGGAACCAAATAGTTTATAACGTCAAGGGTTTTTGACTGTCACTCAGTCTATTCATGTATGAAAGCATGTTTGAGCCAAAAAAATCAATGTCTGAAAAAATGTAGTCTCAGTCTCTAACACACACACACACACACACACACACACACACACACACACACACACACACACACACACACACACACAGACACACACACACACACACATACATACAGGCATACCATTTTCCCATGGTGTCCCCCATGTGAATAAGTTATTGAGACTTGAAACTTCTCTACTTCTCTCTTCTGACTGTCTGTGTCTTCTTGTCTGTCTGTCTGTCTCACTGTCTCTTGCTGTCACAGAGGACTTGTCTGATAATGAAGAGATCTTCCCCAAAGAGATCACCAAGTGGAACTCCAATGATCTCATGGACAAGATTGAGGCCACTGATTCGGAGGAGACTGCTGGTGAGTGTGTGTGTGTGTGTGTGTGTGTGTGTGTGTGTGTGTGTGTGCATGTGAATTGGAACAGTGAGACACATAATAATCTATTATAGTAATACAGGGAAATCCCTTTTAACAACATAACAGGATAATGAATGTCCTTCCTTCAGCAATATGATGGAACATTGTGAGTGGATCAGGCTGATGAAAAAAGCCCAGAGATGAGGCTTAATTACTCGGAATGCTTTAGTGCAGGCCTGTAATTGTCAGTTATTATAATTCATCCCCTGCAGGTAAATGAGTGTGGTATTAGATCTAAATGAAAACTGCTGGTTACATTTTAACCAGTTTCAAATTTGAATTAAAAATGAGAAATAACACTATTGATGAATACATATTCACATTGAAAAATGTGGCCGCCTTTATTAAATATGATTGGAAGCCTTTACCCATGCTTTTTATAGCCTACCACAGTCAGCTTCAGTCAATTAAAATGTTAAAATGGATCTAGGTTTTGAAAACGTACCACTGTTTCATGCAGGGGGATTTTACTCACCTGAATAACACGTTGTAATTGTCTTTGTATTGTCTCTGAGTGTGATGTTCATTCGTTTGTTTCTTGAAGGTGAACTGGGCGGAGACTATGCCAGGGCAGCCAGTGAGGAGAGACTAGAGGAGGTGAGTGTGACCAAGATTGACCAATCAGAGCATGGCAGCGCAGACAGACGTTAAGCCACAATGACCTGGCCTGTGGCGCCACTCCAGACTCACCTGGTTTCCTCCATCTTTGAACCTCCATACTTTGTTTGCTGAAGGTAGCTATAGGTTACACTGATTTGAGCCCAACCCTGACACAAGCATGAAAGACACGGTGACCAGTTGGAAGAGGAAGTACTATGGCAATAAGAGAGGTCCTTTGACTACTGTGTATTTGCCCATACCATGCTGTCTTTTTATCTTATTGGGTTGTCTTGTTGACTAATGCACATAAACTAAAAGTCAAGGAGAGGCATACAGTGTTACGGCAGGATCTGTACTCAGGGAAGACAACCTTCACTTCCTCTCTGCACTCCACGCATAGCTTGATGATATTACTTGATGTTTGTGGAATCATATGGGGTTCCTAAAGTCATCAAATAATATTCATTGTTATGATCAGAGGATTATTTTAGACAAAATGTCATGCTTTGTGCCTCATTTCCATGCTTTGCACATGGCTGTAGATCTCTAGAGCTGATATGGAATGATTATAGATGCATGTACAATAGGTATAGATTCCATATGGACAAATACTTGTGTGAGCAGCATTCCTGGTAACTGAGGTGATGCAGTAAATCCATATGTTTCTCGGGACTGATCAGGATCAAGGATAAGATCAGGACAGTCAAGATCAAGATCAGGAGAGTCATTCTTCTAGTGTTTTTTGTCCCTTTGCACTTGCTGTAGATGTGTGGCCACGCCTCCATCCCCACTATCTTGGTGACCAGGCACCTGTCAGTAAGTAACCTGCAGCCTCTGCTCCAGTGGCGCAAGCACGTGCTACAATGCTCACCGCTGCACCTGTTGCTATGGAAACAGCCACTGTGGTGTCATTCTCTGAAGCCTCTGTTAACCAGATCTCACTCTGATTTACTTCTAATTTGTCTTACTCTGCAAATAGAGACTGTCACTTATAGATGTGACTAATACAGCAGGCTAACAGAGGTTTGGGATGAAAAGCCCGCAGTACTGGCTGGTTCTAAGTGACATGGTGCTTGTTTGAGCGATTGCAGTTTGTGTCTGCACAGCCGGAACAGAACCCAGTGTTTCCTAGTGCATCCTCTACCTCCGTCTACAAGTAGAACCCAAGAAAATGTGCGTGTGTGTGCGTGTGTGTGTGTGTGTGTGTTACGAATCAGCCTAGATCCAGAACTGAAGCCCTACCCTTAACCCAAACCCCCCCCGCCCCATACCCCTCCCCCCCTCTGTGGTCCACGTCTGGAGTGGAGTCAGCAGTTGATTGGCGCCCGTGTTGTAGTCTGGGGTGCCAGTGTTGACCGGGGCTAGTGACCGTGTAGTGTCCATGTTCTGTGGCTGTGCGTCTGTCAGTCTGGTTGGGCCACTGAGGCAGAGGAGGAAGAGAGGACGATATGAAGGATGACCAGCCTGAACTGGACCTCATCATTGCTCATCTTAGTTTGTCAGGGATGGAATTTAGTGTTTTAATTAAAGGCTCTTTAAAAATTATTTCCCAACGAGTGGCTTCAGTTTGTCATTTCAGTGCTGTGATAATAAAAATAAAAATAAAAAAAGATAACTGGATATTTGGTGATATCCCGTTACTAGTACTGAGTGAGTCCACATACACCATTATTCTATAGCTGCATATAGACACAGCAAAAAAGATGTGATGTCTCCTATCAGCTACCAGCCCAACACACACACACACATATTTTTTTATTCTTTTTTCATTTCATGATATAATATGTACTGTCAGGCACACTGGAAGTTTGTTTGAGGGTTTGCATGCAAATATGGAATCAAAATTCAATTTGTTTTTTGCCGACAGCGTTAGCTTCATGTACAATTGCATTCTCTTCATCTCTATCTTGATCTGCTTCCTCTGCATTGTACATTGTAGCACCAGTGAATGTGTATCAGTCATGACAATCAAACTACATGTAAATAGACACCTAGCTTACAGAAGAGTCTAGTGTAGTATAGTGCTATTATTTAGTGTTAGATTGTCAGCGCTGCTGTCCCCAACACCATTAGTCACAGGTCATGATGACCAGTGAAAGGTGGCTACATTTGTAAGCAGTGACATTAGTGGCATCATCTTGTAGGAGCAGAGAAGAGGTGGAAGGACAGACGAGTGCTTCAGGCCCTCTCTGCTCTGCTGTAGTCTCCTCCTCTTTGTCCTCTCTGTTGTTCCCATGTCCCTCTTCTTCTCCACCCCACATCCATGCATCTGCTGAATCAGCCATGCGTTTGGTCCACCGCTCCTGCGTTGCTCCATCCAACTACGGCCTTCCGTTTTAACATCTACGTTTTTGTTCATCTGCATACATATGTTACTCAATCATTAATGCATTCATCCATCTATCCATCCATCTCTCCTTTTAGTCATGGTTTCTTTGTTTCTTTTCTTTATATTCCTAATCTCTCTCTCCCCCCTCTCTCTCTCTCTCTCTCTCTCTCTCTCTCTCTCTCTCTCTCTCTTACTCTCTCTCTCTCTCTTTCTTTCTCTCTCTCTCTCTCTCTCTCTCTCTCTCTCTCTCTCCCGGCAGGATGGTTCCTCCCAGCCTACTCTGCAGGTGTGCAGCACACACGTGTTGATCCTGGTGTTGCATGGCGGGAACATCCTGGACTCTGGGGGCGGAGAGCCCAGCTCCAAGCAGGCCGACGTCAACACGCTGTCGTCAGCTTTCGACTCGGTGATGCGCGTGCACTACCCCTCAGCACTGGGACACATCGCCATCCGCCTGGTGCCCTGCCCCGCCATCTGCGCTGAGGCTTTCTCCCTGGTGTCCAAGTGAGAACACACACACACACACACACACACACACATGCACACAAATGCACACATGCACACACGTGCACCGATGTGTATAATTGTAAACCTGGTCATACAAATATTTATATGTAAGCATGTGTGAGGTATACCATTACCAGTCATCAGCCATCCCTCATCTCACTCATCTCACCTGAAGTCCCATCCCTACGACTGCCCTACCATTGCCTATTGCTGTCCCCCTGCTCGGACTCCTGGCCCGCGCAGCCTAGCGACCCACTACTTGCCCTATGACAACTCCTAATCCCCTTGGACAATTCATTTCCTACACTGGACTATTTCAACTTTCTGACACTAAGATGACAATAAGATTCATGCATTATCATACTGGATATGTAACCATCCCACCTCGTTGTAACAATTGCAGCTATGTATGCCACTATAAACACATATTGTACATGACATAACTGGGAATAAACCCAATTCTAGATCAATGTAAGCCCACAGATATACACAGATGGATGAATAAGACACATGTAGTGTAATGATGACTGCAGAAGACCACACCTCTGATTGTGTTATGTGTGTGTGTGTGTGTGTGTGTGTGTGTGTGTGTGTGTGTGTGTGTGTGTGTGTGTGTGTGTAGTCTGAGCCCCTACAGTTATGACGAGGGCTGTCTGAGCAGCAGTCAGGACCACATCCCCCTGGCGGCCCTCCCCCTCCTGGCCACTTCCTCTCCGCAGTACCAGGAAGCCGTGGCCACGGTCATCACCAGAGCCAACCAGGTGTACGCTGACTTCATCAGGTCCCTAGATGGGGTGGCCTTCTCAGGACAGGTGAGCTTTCGACAGTCTCGGATAATATACCTCTGTGCTTGCTATCTTACTTACCTATGTATTTTCACTGTTAAAATATAGATTTCTGTCAGTAGAGTTGACCAGTAGTGCATATGGCTTTGCTCTGTATGTGTTTCTCAGGTGTGTTTAATAGGAGACTGTGTTGGGGGCATCCTGGGCTTTGATGCCTTGTGCAGCAGTTCTCAGACAGTCTGTGAGAGCCAGAACAGCAGTCGCCGTGGCAGCCTTGTCAGTGTACAGGTCTGTCACCTTTGGCCTTTGTCTTTCAGCTTTAATCAGCTGTCTCATGTGTTAGCATAGCATTAGCAAATATGTAAGATCAGATTACTACTGTATGTATAGTACTGTCTAATGTATCTGTGTCTAATATAACAGACATAACAGACAGCTTTGTGAAATGTGTGTGTGTGTGTGTGTCTGCTTCTCTCTCTCCAGGACCCGGAGCTGCTCTCCCCAGGGATTGTGATAAACTGCGGTCCCCCGTCGCCCACTCTGTCTCTCGAGGGCAGCCGGCAGCTGAGTCGCAGCAACATCGACATCCCGCGAGCAGGGGGTGCCGAAGAGCCAACGCGACAGAGCCTTCGCAAGAGGAGCGACTCCTCCACCTATGAGATTGACACCATCAAACACCACCATGACTTCCTCACCAGGTTTGTCAGTGTGTGCGAGATGAATGACAACATAGACCTGTGGAGGTGTTTGTGAGATATTTTTCAAACCTCTGTCATGTATTCTACAGAGCAATAGAACAATTCTGTCATCTTTTGCTGTGTTTTTCATTGTGTGTGTGTGTGTGTGTGTGTGTGTGTGTGTGTGTGTGTGTGTGTGTGTGTGTGTGTGTAGTCTGCACAGCAGTGTGCTGCGTGCAGAGACAGGTTCCCGCAGGTCTAGTAACAGCACTATGCTGGAGGGTGGGGCCCTGGGCAGGTTTGACTTTGACGTGGCCGACTTCTTCCTATTTGGCTCCCCGCTGGGACTGGTGCTCGCTCTGCGCAAGACTGTCATCCCATCATTAGAGGGTAAGGCGACACACACACACACACACACACACACACACACACACACACACACACACAAACACACACACACAGCAGACATGTCCCTCTCAGCGGCCCTTCATTTCTCCTCTCCTCTGTGTGTGTGTGTGTGTGTGTGTGTCTCCCCCTAGTGGCGCTGCTGCGTCCTGCCTGTCAGCAGGTGTATAATCTGTTCCACCCAGCCGACCCGTCTGCCTCGCGGGTGGAGCCTCTGCTGGAGAAGAAGTTCCACCTGCTGCCCCCCTTCAGCGTGCCGCGCTACCAGCGCTTCCCTTTGGGGGACGGCAACTCCGCTCTGCTAGGTGAGACTCACTCACTAAAACACACACACAAACACACACACACACACACACACACGCGCACGCATGCATGCATCAAGCACAGATGCCCGACCATGGTGCATTTCACCTCAGACACACACATGATAAAACACGCTTGCACACACACAAACACACACATACACACCGCTTGTCACAGACACCCTGTATTTATGTGTTGTTTTACTCTCACACTTGCATAAATGCATATGGCTATTAAGGCTATGTCCACATGTAGCCAGGTATCTTTAAAAACACATATTTGTCCTCCATATTTGAAAAGAATCCCATTCACACGGGTGTGCAAAACCAGCCGTTAAAGGCTATCAAGAACATGTCAATCAGGCAGATGGCGATGTTGGCCAATCAGAGACCTGAAAACATTTCAAACAAGGGAGAAAATGACATGTCACAAACTCTGTTTTCTTTGTCCACACATGCAAATAGAATTTTTGAAAATATCCACTTTGGCCGAAAAAAAAAAAAAAAAAAAAATTCTTTGGTCATGTGGAGTTTTCTTGTGGCTGAAAGGCCAAAATGTATAAATGATGCATAAAAAGTATCTGGCTTGTGAACACAGCCTATTTGTCTATTTTTAATCTGTTGTACGTGATGGCTAATTGCTAGAAAATGATTTGTCCTTTAGAGGAAACTACTAGGAAGCAAGAGAGAGGTGTTAGGTGGAGAGAGAGAGAGTGCAAGGTTGGGTGGAGTTCTTTTGAGTTTACACTGACCACTACAGTTGGAAATAACTGGGCTGATTGGGTTAAGAGAGCCGTCATCTGGCAGCTGTGACTTTCACAAGTCCATGAGAGTGAA
>NC_063193.1:24709094-24729094 GCF_017589495.1 Alosa alosa
ATGCTCATATGTCTGACCTCTTCATGTCTGTTGCACAAGTTCATAGGACACCATTTTATTTCCACTGTCCACAATGTGTGTCCACGTGTGTCCTGTATGCATCTGTGCGGTTTCTTCCTTTTAAGTCTGTGTGTGCACACTCCTGTGGATCTTGAGTGTGTGTCTGTACGTGTGTGTGTGTTCTTTGTTGGTAAGATTTGTGCGTATGAATGAGTGCCTGTTTGTCAAGTGTCTCCAGGGTAAAAATGTCTGTGCATTTGCAACATGGCAGGTGATTGACTTGATGAGGTTCATTCAGCTCTGCCATGTCCATCCTGGTCAGCAGAGAAAAGTATGACAGTCTCTAGAAGACAATTCAGCAAGGCTCAGAGGCTGTGAGTTGTTTAAAAGGGTCTGTATATTTATGACTAGAGTGTGTGAATATAACTGTATAGATCTTTACTCATAGGACAATAGACCAGGAGGCCATACTGTACTGTCCTGGGGCTGAGATGCAGTCACATCCCATTGACGCCTTCTAAGACTCATTACTTGAACTGTCTTCTTGGCTCAGTAGGTTTGCTTTTTGACGAGGTGTACATCTCCTTACGCTGTCAGTAGTGGCAATACACCACGGGTCCGATTTGCCAAAGCTTTTAGCGTGTGCTGAGAATTATAGTAAATATTATGAACAAGCGTAAGCGTATTGACCATGTTAAAATTCTTTGGCAAATGTTTTCAAATTTCTGTATTGTATGGATATTATGCCTTGTACAATATTCTTTTGTATTATTATTGCTGTTGTTTTTAAAGGCAATTGTGCCTAGACAGTATTGCCAATTGTCATTGCTGGTAGTGTGTGCTCACACAAAATGCAACAATTCTGTTGTGGATTTGGACATATTTAGATATGTTTATTATTATTATTATTATTATTATTATTATTATTATTATTGTTATGTTTTACACCCTACGTGGTCCCTACTGAGATTCATAACTTTGGGTCTCCTTACAAGGTTAAAGCTAAACGTATACATATACATATACTGAACAGCACCATCATGTAGATACTGTAAAGAGTGTGAAAATGTTAACCAAAGCTTAGGAGTGGAGAACTGCAATTTATTTATTGATGTAGATTTTTAAGGCCACAGGACTTTGGGACAGGTTTCTATGATTATGTGACGTTACTTCATACTTCCTCGTCCGACCTTCAGCACGAATGTCCACAAGGAGCTGCTGAGTATACTGACCCAGTCCAGGCTCCCACCACATGATGCCTCCCTGACACACACCTTCACACACTTGTCAAACAGGGCCAGGGACAGACCACTAAAGTCCTCCAGTTTCACAAGGGGGCGCTTATTTAAAAAATAACCCCTTGTCTGATGAAGCCAGTGTGAGACACTTGAATGCTAGAATATTCCTTACAGCGCCCCCTTGTGCCTTTCTAATGGGTAAGATTTGAAGTTTTAGGACGTACAGTATTTAAATAGAACCGCCTTTGGGGAAGCTGAGTTGCAGGCGAAGCAGTCGGCCCCCCTTCTTTTAGCCCTCGCTGGACAAAGACTACCTCTGCCCACGTCACAGCACCCCCTGGTCCAGCCTCTCCTCTAGGAGCGAGCTGCCCCCATCTGACGGCCTGTTGTCTGCACTGAACCCTAACAAGGCTGGGATGCTTTTAGTCATCCACATATCAATCCCCATTAATTTCTTTTCACATTGAACTCTCCAGTAGTAATGTATCAGTAAAAAATCAAACTAGGCAAATAGGTTGTAAAATGTTACGCTATGTAAGAATTAGATTAAGGGATCTTTTGTGTTCTGAAAGCAGACAGTATGACTTAAAATAGTGAGGTGAAGCCACTCAAAGCCAAAGTGCCTCAATTCATACTTGTTAGCCCTCAGACAGAAAAACAGCACTGCTTGAATCTCAGAGGACACAGTCACAACCACATGCCAGAAAATGTGCAGCATGACGCGGTATATATAAATCAACCCCAGCTCAACATTCTGACGAGGGCAACACTGGCACAATGATGAAGAACCAGGAAACGAAGACATGGATATAAGTTGTACAAGAAATGGAATATTCATAATTTGTATATAAATAAGAATAATTGAATTAACTTTGTCTGCTGTAGCCTCTTTATTGAAACTCACACAGCATCCTATTTACACAGATAGCGATTTACATAGATGATTCATGAGTGGAAAATGTACTCGTGTTGATGCCCTTGGGTTAGGAACCCTGATAAGATGGGTCGTGGGAAGTAACGCTTCCCTAAATGTTGCACTCAGCTTACTATTCATGAGTGACAGGTGTGTTCAAGGACAATTCACAATATCACATAAAGCTCATACACTATACTCCCATTTAAACAGGGTTTATTTTATGCAGATGTTTTAAGACATGTTTTAAACTTTTAAAATGGAATAACACTTTTCTTCAACATGACTCCAAGTCATCAGCTTCTTCTGTGACCCCTCAGAAGTCTTGGTTTGACAACACAACCCTTTCAAACTACAACCATCATCAACTGCCTCATTACCAGATGCCCTGCATGTTGTTTGCTCAGACACTAAAGTAATATAAGCCATTCCCTCACCCATGACTGAGCTCTTCTGAAAACACATGTTCAGTCGGCTCACCTGTGCACAACTTATATAATATCACCAGAGAGCTGATTCCATTACTTGTATTCCTTAGGCAACAGAATTCTAAAGAACAAATATTCAGTAATGGTTAAGGCTGTAAGATTCTTGGACTATTCATTTAACAGATAAAGCAGCTCTACCAATGGACAACAAGTTTAAGTTGATGATCCATCTTGAGGAGTTTCTTCTGATCTTAACCACAAAACACAAATGTTACTCTGGTGTCGAACGTGGCAGTGAGATCTAGCTGGATGAGGGCAGGAAGCAGCTGCAGGAAGATGACCGCTTGAATGGTGGAGTTTGGGTGGGCATGAGGTCCCACAGGGATCCATTTCAGGGCCCTGCCAGATGTGCTCTCCTACTGCCCGGCCCAGAGGAGACACATTAGATGAAGGAGGACATGGGTCAGGGAGGGGGGACCTCTACCTGTTGATGCCCAGTCTAGAGGCAAAGGCATTACCATCACCTTTGGTGGCTTGCTGAAATCAGATAAGTTGACAACAATAAGAAACTGTAGGAATGCAACAGCTTATGATTGGTAGAAAATCCTTGTCATTAAAATGTTCAAATAAATTCAATGTTCAATGTTTCAGGGAGAGTCTGTGAACTTTACCTTATTGATGTCCTTGTGCTTTTCCTTGCTGACAATCTCCTCCAAGATCTCACCGTCTCCTCGTATCAGGCTAAATACAACCATAGGCAGTTACAGTAATATCATGATCTACCCTCCATATACAGTATGCAACTTCCAACACTCTACAGAATGCATTAATCCTCATACAGCGGAATGGAAAGTAGGTTTTCAGATCAGTCCTTTATCTAACATGAATCATAAAAGAGGGAATGGTTGAGAACTACAGTGGCTGGTGGTGGAGCCAGTGACCAACGTCTTTTCAGGCAATCACTTTACCAAGAGAAAGAATTGACATTACTGTAATAGGTAGGGTAACCAGAGTGAAAACATACCGGGTCCGCCCTGTTTCTGGGTCAAGGACCCTGCGGATGACACTCTGTCTGGCATCATACTCCTCCTTAGTGAGTGGACGTTTAGTGGAGAGGCGGGCCTTCTGCTCATCCGTCATCACTGAGGAAGGAGGGACATGGTTCAAAGTAAATCAGTTTTGTTCTGAGACAGCTCAAAATGGTGTGTTATACATAGGTGGTACACTTACCTGGTCCTTGCTCTACAGCCTCCTCACCCTGCCATGTCTCAAGACAATCGGGGGCTAGCGTTGCTACGGAGACTGAGGCAGGGGGTCCCCCAGGGGCTGTTATCAGCTGTGCCTTCTCTGCCATCTCCTTCAACTTCTTCAACTTCTTTCTCTCCTTCTTTTCCCTTTTCTTCTCCTTCTTCTTCTCCTTAGCCTTCAGTTTTTTCAGGCGCTTCTTGGCCTTGCGGCGCTTTCTTCTTTTCTTGGCTTCCTCATCACTGGAGGACGAAGATGAAGAGCTAGATGAGGAGGAGGATGATGAAGAGGAGCTTCTCTCATGTTTGGCATCCTTGCGCTTTTCCTTTTTTCTGTCTGTGAGACACAGATATGATGACTACGGAGGTTATGACTGACAGATAATACATCATAATACCTATAATAATAATACCTTGAATTTCCCCTAGGGATCAATAAAGTATCTATCTATCTAGATACTTTATTGATTTCCCCTAGGGATCAATAAAGTATCTATCTCTCTATCTATCTATCTATAGGTCCAGGGCATCTTCATACTAATGAAAATGGCAAAAAAGACAGTACAATACCATCACTAGTAAAGTGACTCAAACCTTGACTGTTGCTGGAGGTGCGTGCATTCTTTTTTCGGGTACTGGGACTAGTACTGCTTGAACTGGAAGAGGAGGATGAAGAAGATGACGATGAAGACTTTCTGCGTTTCCTCTTCTCAGTCTTCTTCTCGTGTGCTTGTCTACTCCGTGACCTCCCGGGAGATCTGTCTCGCGATTTGCTCCGACCTCGACCCATTTTACTCAGTCTGCAGAGAGAAGGCAGACTTCTTAAAAAATCCCAGCACTGTTGCTGCGACAGCCGCAATTAATATTACAGTAATACGGCCAACCTTGGTTACTTTGGGATATATACAAATATATATATATATAGAAAATATATCATTACTTTAAAATATATTCTTAAAAACAAATAATGATAGAAGTTACAAAAACTGGGCTAGGTTTACTGAGCGATGATTAAGGCACTCGGAGTGAGTAAAGGGATGTCTAACGTTAACCTAATGTAACACTG
This sequence comes from Alosa alosa, assembly GCF_017589495.1. Lineage (NCBI taxonomy): Eukaryota > Metazoa > Chordata > Actinopteri > Clupeiformes > Clupeidae > Alosa > Alosa alosa. Next base: position 24,713,984 of record NC_063193.1, read on the forward strand.
ATCTCGATACTGACTTCAGGTTTACAGAAGTTGAGCATGCCAACAGCATAACTTTATATTAAATCGTTAGCAAACAAACAATGTCCTCCTTTGACTATCTTTTCATCCAGCGCAGAGTACTAGAAGTCTTGTTAATGTTAACACTAACAAAGTTACTCTCCTACTCCCAGACCATGGGGAGTTCGCTTATACATCGAAATTATGTAATGTTAATTACTTACATCTTCAGGAAAAGACTTCCACTTGAGAATCTATATAAAATTCTATAATACACTTAAGCTTTACGTCGTAAAGTAATAAACTATTTCCTGACTGCGGAACGAAGAAGACCGTCTGCGCTCTGCTTCCACCGCCAGTGTTTGTTGTCTTTGCGTCACATTTTCTCGGTCCTACAGGGACTTCCGGAAGTTGCGGAAGAGAGTCCGTCCTTCCGTGCGCGGCTTACACACCCACACATTACAGTTCCGAACAGATTTTACTTTTAAAAAATCTATTGACTACAAAACTTACATGATGTAGCCTACATAATGATGTTAAGTCAGTGGTAAATATAATTTGTTGTAGATATAACATATTTGCTGGACTTCAAAGAATTAAAGTAGCATATTGTTTTAATTCAATATAAAATTGGGTCACTATAAATTGCTTTATATTTAGACAAGGTCAATGCGGTCAGTCTGTTAATTTGACAATGGGTTTGGGTATTACCTTATTCTTGGCCTTAGTGGGCCTACTGTTAATACAAATAATGGTGTCTAATTGGGACATTGGTCCTAGCAGACAATCCATTTCCATTGTTAGAATACCGCATGATCCTTATAATTAATGTGTAATATGTAGTTCTATGGTCCATAGATATTTCAGTGTGACATATTCATAAATGACTTAGGTGGCAAAAGAAAAAACAAGTCATCAAATGTATTTCCACTTTGAGAATTTATTTAACTCTTTAAATATTTACAAAGGCCTTTATATTGCAACTCTGTAGAACTTAAAGCTTATTGTATAAACTCCAACCTCTTTAGCTAAAGGCTAATAAATAGCCCTTTATATTCACACATTCAAACAGACACACAACTCTGCAGCATTCACAACCTTACTAGTACCACTGATTTAATCAGTGGTACTAGTACACTGATTTAAGTACAGCTGAACCTGGGTCAACCCCTCCAAACACACAGGGCAAAGGCACACTCTAGGGCCTACCACTGTAGAGGGGGTAAGAGAGGCCTAGAACTGGCAGTGGTCCAGTGGCCCCTGAATAGAAAGTGGGTGCTGCAGAATGTGTCAAGGGTTTCCAGGGTTTTTGTATCCATGGCGTAAGAGAGCACCATGCTGCCACTCTGCTTCACAGGCCTAACTGATGTGACTGCCTACTGCCCTCCTGCTGCCAATGGCAACCGGCTGGGGGGGCGGGGGGCAGCACACCAAAAAGGCTTTAACAAGGTACAAGTTGTCCTTTCCACTGGCAATGGTGCACCCCTACTGCATTGGCGCAGTGAGTTGATACTGGTTGTTAGTTAGGATGCAGTGTATCTGTTGCCAGATGAATATATTTCTGAATAATAAAAATAATAATAATAATAATAATAAAAAAACCCTTCCTGACCGACTTGCTTTCCTCTTTTGTGCGCACTCTTGCATTGACACAGTTGACAAGTGTTATAAGAATGGGAAAAAAGCTCAATAAATAAAACTGCTGGTTCTTGATTAATTAAATGCTGCTCCTGGTTTCCCCTACCACTACAAAAAAGAGATAAATAGAAATGTTTCCAAAATAATAATAACAGTCTGTATAATATAATAAAAAAAAACTGTAACAGTCAATGAAGAAAAAAAAAGAAGAAATAAATGGAGTGAGTGAGGGAGTCAGTGAGTGTAAGAGGGGGACACGTGGACCTGTCAGGGGGGTTGGACAGTTCAAGAATAAAAATAGAAGTTAAAGCTATCGCCTTTCTGCCTCCCAGTCGCTCCTGATGCAGAGCAGATGCCAGGGATGGATGGAATGTGTACTGGGATCCTGGGGTTGGATGGTTGAGGGGTGGAGAATTAGGAGGAGGCTACCATGCGCATGCGCTCTGGGGGGGTCAGAAGCAGATTCTTGGCTGCCTTGATAGTGTTCTTCATCAGCATGGCCACGGTCATGGGGCCCACTCCCCCTGGCACAGGGGTGATGAAGCTGGCCTTCTGCCGCACTCCTGAGAGACAACACACAAACACACAATCAGCAGAGGGCAACGAGCTCCGGCTGGCTGTGACCGTCGCTGTGACTACACCTTAATGTTGTCAGATTAGCAAGTGCTTCCCTGGTTCTGACTCAATACTCAAGTGTTTATGTGTACCATTATAGAACAACCAAAATCAGCTTTTTCCTTTAGCACATATACCACCATGCATGCATGCATGTGTGTGTGTGTGTGTGTGTGTGTGTGTGTGTGTGTGTGTGTGTGTGTGTGTGTGTAGATTATTCTTCATCTCATCAGCACAAACACTGGCAGCAGTAACCGCTCACCACTCACCTTCAAAGTCCACGTCTCCCACCAGCCTGTTTTTGCCAGTCAAGGGGTCCTGTACCCTGTTAATGCCCACATCGATCACTGCTGCCCCTTCCTTAATCATATCTGCTGTGATCAGGTTAGGAATACCTGGGAGAAAAATCAGTGTGGGTGAATACAAATTCAAGTGACTTCAAAGCACACATTGATTATAGTTCAGTTTGGGCCTTCATGCTGTTTCTGCTTGGTGATATGCAAATAGTTTCTGTATAGTTTTGCAATGCAATGCAACACCTCCCATACCATTGTGAGTGTAGCTGACAGAAGAATCTTAGGGGAGAGTGCTGAGAGCAGATTAGTCTAAATGAGGACGACTGACTAGGTAGGGATTAGTGATAAGAATCCACAGAGAGGTCTAAAACTGTCTGGGTCACACAGACCAGACAGCAGACTAACACAAAAAGGGAGATCCAAGGTGTAACGTTAGTCAGTTTGCACAAATAAAAACACGTTAAGCATTGAGTGCTCCGGTCCTGCTCCTTGGCTCCTGTTAGACCTTGGATCTCCCTTTTTGACTTCTGCGTCCTGTTCCGTGAGCACCAACCAGTAGTGTTGCACTGTGTATCGATACTAAAAAGGTATCACAATGCCTTCACGCAAAAAACAATACGATTTCCGACGTTTTTAGAATCGATACTTTGTTAAAATAATAACGTTCTTCTACAGCAGACTAACACACTCAGTCATATCAAAGTCCACGTATACATGTGAGCATGTGTGTGTGTGTGTCTGTGTTAGAGGGCTTCCTACCTGCTGCAGCAACAACGATGTCGGCTATTTGGGTGTGCTGCCGGAGCTGCTCCTTGGGAGTGTAACGGTGAGAGATGGTCACTGTGGCATCACCTGAACAATGGAGGACATGACCGCATCAGAGCACAGGGTTCCTACACATTTTCCATTTCACAATTCCATACTTTTTCCATACTCAAATTTCCAAACTTCTCTAGATTTTTCTGACCATATTCTAGACATTGTCAGTGGAGCGTTCTACTAGCATTGTGAAGAGCTGTATAATAATGTTTTTTTTTTAACTTCATTATCAGAAAAAACACTTGCCCATTGTTGGATACTTTTCATTGGGGAAGTGCTGTGTTGGGTGCACTCACATGTTTAGTTCTCTGTAGCATATCCTACATATGTTGGAGACTAGTGCACTGCTGGCAGAGGCCTCAGAAATCACCGTAAACAGTATTATTTGTTTGCAATAACAGTTTATCAGATAATGCAGTATCCATGTCTTGGTAACTTTTACAAAATCAAAAAAGTCTACCAGTGTTTTAGCCGAAAATAGCAGAGTTACGCAAACATACCAGTGCACAATGGTATAGGGCACGTGCATAGAACAGGGGTTCTCGATTTGGTTCTGGTACCAGGGTCCCCTTGAGGGAGAGATTTTTTTTCAAATGTATTCAATTGTATCTTGATGATGTGGACTGACAGTTAAGCTACACAACAGTAGGAATGGTTCATTTAGACCTGAGTGAAGTGATTAGTACTGTAGATGCAATAGTCTGGAAACACAAATATTTCTCCATACCCTTATTTGTTTTTTCCATACTTATCTAGACCTGGAAATTACTCAAATCAAATTCCATACTTTTCCAGGTTTTCCATACTGCGTAGGTACCCTGAGAGCACAGCGATAAGCCCAAACAACCCCGGACCCAGCTTGATCATTATCCCTTCGGTCATTCTGATATGTAGGTCAATCAATGTCCATGGATATCAAAAGCCAGAGAGTTCAGAGAGTTAGCGTGTCTTGACCTTTGACCCCCACATTATGTGACCAGACGACTGATCTGGGACAGGACTCACCTCCGGGTCTCTCGTGGCTGCCGTCTGTGTGCAGCAGCATGGCGATGGGCATGCCAACATTCTTGGAGCGTCCAGCCACAACCACGTTCTTGCCCAGTGTAGGGATACCTGCAAGGAGACCTAGTCACTTTTGGGCCATATTTTCATCACCCTTCCAACTCTTCTTGCATCCCCAACACAAAACACCTTTTACGCATTGCGTTTCAGTATCATAACGCATAATGGTCTACACAGTAAAATTCCAGTCTTTATTGTACCAGGACAGGGACAACACAGTAAAACTTATTATTTACAACAACTTGTATTTTTGCAGATAAAAGTGAAGCCCGCAGGACCCCTGAGGGGCGTTCCAATTCGGCAAACTATTGTGGCAAACCTGTTCCCTATGAACAGTTTTGTGTAAACGTTCTGTTTCAACGGTAACCCTTAGTCCAGATCCCTTGTATGCTCCCAGAGAACTACCTCCTGGATGAAACTGTTTGCGAGTGTTCAAAAAAAAAAGCTCAAAAAGAACTCAACGCATTCAGAAAACTGTTTGGAAACTTTCTCCAAAGCTTGCATTTTTTTTAAAAGTATATTTTTTGCCTTTATTCCTACAGGACAGTGAAGAGTGACAGGAAGTAAGTGGGGGAGAGAGAGATGGGTGGGAATAAGGAAATGACCGCAGGTCAGACTCGAACCTGGGTCCCCGTGGGCACTCAGGCCCGTACATGGTATGGGCGCTGTAGCCTGCTGCGCCACAGTGCCCCCCTATGCTTGCAAATTTGAACGCACTTCGGCAAAGTATTGTGGCCAAAAAGGTCCATGGAGGACAGGACGAGTTAAGGCCCATTCACACCAAGAACGATAACAATAACTATAAATAAATATTGTTCTCGTTAATATGAATGACGACGTTCACACATAAGCTATAACGATAACGACATGAAGAACGATATTGTTGGGGATCACTTTTAGAGCGATTTTCACAACGATAAAATGCTAATAGCCAATCAGAACCCATCAAATTTTTGCCGTCACATTCATTAACACAAGGACACAAGGATTAACACTTTGTTTATCGTTGTTCAGTGTGAACGCTTTTATCGTTATGGTTATAGTTATCGTTATCGTTCTTGGTGTGAATGGGCCTTTAGACCTTATTAAAGCAGTTTACAAGCAACATCACTATTTATTTTCAAAATAGGGATAGAATGTGCAATGAGTAGCTAAAGGACATAGGTCATCGTGATGCTCCTCACCAGTGCGCTTGATGATTTCCCAAACTCCCCAGGGGGTGGCGGGCAGCATGGTGGTCTGATCCAGGCACATGCGGCCAACGTTCACCACGTGGAAGCCATCCACGTCTTTATCAGGACACACCGCGTTACACACACGCCGCTCATCAATATGCTCTGTGTGTGAGGGAGAGAGGTGGGGGAAAGAGAGGGGGAACAGAATAGCAGTGAGACAGATGAAAAGAGACAAAGAAGAAGTCGAAGAGCGAAAACAAGACGAGGGAGAGGTAATGAAAAAAGGAGAGGGGACTACGTGAGCCAAGTGGCCTAAAATAGCTGCACTTCCCTGGAACTGGGTGATCTGACATGTGATATAGACTGATGCTTCCACAGCTAAACTGGCAGGTAGCCTGCAGCCATTGTAACACACTGGAAAAATCCCCAATATAACATAGTCGTAACATTATGGGGTCATGCATGCAAATGTCTTGGGTAAAGTGCCAAGAGGAAAAATGCTTTGTTAAAGTACTGCCAAGCAGAAAGCTCAGACATTTTCCCTTAAGCCTTCTGACCTTTTAGTCAATGTGAGAGCACAACAGTAGGCATGTGTGTGTGTGTGTGTGTACGTGCGTGTCTGTGTGTGTGTGTGTGTGTGTGTGTGTGTGTACACTCACCTGGAAGTGGGAGCTGTACCAGTAAGCCATCCACTCTGTGATCAAAGTTGAGTTTGTGGATGAGATCCAACAGCTCCTCCTCACTAATGTTGGATGGCTTCAGGATGGTCTCACTACTGATGCCTGAGCAGGAAGAATGAATCAGCAATTAGATTACCGTAGGCTCATCTTCATCTTCACCCGTCAAAAACGTTGCATTTGCAAATCGTGCACTTCGGCACCAGTGGGGACAGCATAGCGAAATTACAGTATACACTGTGAAGTCTGTTATTAACCACATGCCATTTGGTGCTTGTTGTTCTTCTTCTTTAGCACTGGACTAGAGAGGATACCCAGTCACTGAAACCCAAGACAACTCAGTCTTATGTTGTGAAGTTCTGGGGAGAGCGCCACCAGAGAGGGTCAAGCTTTTATGGACTGCTAAACCTCTATTGACACTTGTCCCAAGATGGCCAGCGTGTCAGGCTGAGCGGTCAGAGCGCAGACATGGTTTATTATGCCATGTGACCCCTCACACAGACTCTCTGAGAATAAAAACATATCTGCTACACAGGAGGGCAATCTGTAAAGAACTTACAGTAACCATATCACAGTGCACAATACATCCAAAATTCTTAGTGGACAAGCGAGTTCATTTCAACTTGTAAAGCATACTGCATTTACAACACCCTTAGGAGGTACTGAGACAAACTGTATTCAAATGTCAGTGTGTGACATGTTGGAACTATTTTTTTGGCGAGTAGTGTTGAGTGTCTAAAGTACACCAACTTGCCAATTTAAACTGGAGGGCCTCCATCTCCAAAACATGCAGGGCTCTACACTAACATTTTTTTTTTCAGGAGCACTTGTGCGCCCAAGTTAAAAAATTTAGGAGCACAGACAAAAATTTGGGCACACAGTCAGTTCTGTACTTAACTTACACATAATCTAACATTATACTGCAGCTAACAGTTAAACATGCCAGTGCACCAATTGCGAATATTAAGAATGACTGACAACATTTAGGCTACAGGAAACAGGATTTTAAAGATTAATCAATGCCTACTTTATTTTCAGTCTGTTCTATTTTCCTACATTTTGTTAATGTAAAATAATATAATACATTGCCATATTTGCATTTAGCCTGTTTATTAAGTATGCTGCCAAATGTAGGCTAATTTATTTATTTGTGAATCCATCTATAGCTAATCCAAATATGCCCATGGTGACCTATCTGACAGCATACTGCCTAATACTACTACTAAAACAGTCCATTTTCTCTTTCTCAAAACCCAACATAGGCTAATCAAGGATATATGTTTTATACTTTTAGTTTTTATTTGAAATATCTGCATTGATGGGGGCAGTAGGCAAACATTAGGCCTACTTTCGTTTTGCACTTCAGCTTGTATTCGGTGTAAACAAACAAGCATGCGTGGAAGCCTGGAGTTGTCAGTAGTGTTCTACCTTTGAATAAAATGGGAGTACTACGGGAGGCTACTTTTGTGCCGCTACAGCTATTTTTTGCATATTGCAGCCAATACATCAACTGGGCTAAAAGGCATGTTAGGTTACCTTTCCTTCCCTCACTGCATTCTCAGAATCTCATCCTGTTCCTCCTATATCCAATGAATTCGGTGGATAGAAGAACTAATTTCTTCAATCTTTGCATCTTGGCTGGCTAGTCTAACTTTCCGCTTTTTCTGCCAGCTCTTGGATTTGATAGAAGCGACTACTAGCGAGTCACAATGCGAAACTGCTAACGTTGATGGGAGGTGTAGTTTTTATGCTGCATTCGCGACGTGATTCTATGGTTTGCACCAGTAATGTTTCTCGATGTTGCGGTGTATTTTATAGACAAACATTGACATGGTTAGAAGTCATTCACACCAGTGCGCCTAAATATTTTTTTGCACTCGCACGGCATCATTTTTACTCGCATGTGCGAGTGAAATGGGCGCACTGTAGAGCCCTGACATGTAACTATGGACTTCAACAAAAAGCTGGACAAAACGTTACAAAATAATATCAGCAGCAGTCACTCAATGACACTAAATTACTATATTGCCTGTGTGACAGAAATCTTTCATCTTACTGACTTAACTGCTGAGATGAACAAGTTCAAGGCAAGGCTGGTGAGAAGCTCTAGTCTATAGTCATAGACACACGTAATGGAGATACATCTATACATTATCCACATGAGTAGCTGCTAATTATTGCTATGGTAAGTCTCCCTCTTCCACCATTTTCCCCTAAATTGCTGCGTTCGAACGTGTGATCTGTGAACACAGAGTCATCTTGGCCTGTCACAGCACCAGACAGTTTCTGAGGAGACCAACAATATAATTCACTAAGACCACTACCATCTCTGGTCTCTGCTTGAGATTATATGATATGTGGCCTGTTATTGTATGTATGTATGTATGTATGTATGTGTGTGTGTGTGTGTGTGTGTGTGTGTGTGTGTGTGTGTGTGAGCATGTCCACTTACCCACGTCAGCTGCGGCTCTGGTCTTGTTGAGCACGTATGAATGGCTGGCTGCGTTGTCCCCCACCAGCAAGACGCTAAGGTGAGGTCGTCGGTTGCCAGAGGCGACCCATTCCTCCACATCTGCCTGCGCCTCTTCCCTGATCTGCCGCGCCAGCTTCCTGCCCGAGATCACAACTGCTTCCTGTCTGTGGGTTTAAAGAAAGGGCACAGGGTCAAAAGAGCTGTCTCAAGAGCCAGATTCAGCCATGGCGCTCTTAGTTCCCAAGTAAGGACAGTTTTCATCTTATCTGAAATTAAACAGCCCTGAAGGTCCAGATGATGATGAAAATTACTGATCTGTCCAACTCCATGCTTTTAAAGAAAAATGCTCCATTCTGCCAAACAGCAACTTTTGAAAAACTTAGGGCTTCACTTAAAATTTGCCAGATTGAGAGCTTGAACCAAACAGTGCTAAACTACTTTTGATTGTACTGTAGCACTTTCTGCACAAGGTACAGGTGTTCATATGCACAAGTTCTTCAACATTTTATCTAATTGCGGCAATTGGAAGTGGAAACAACAGTCAGCAATCTCAATCACAAGGTGTTCTTTGGCAATAGTGAGCTGGGACACAGGGTCAGAACTGCTTATGTTCTGGATGGTTGACATGAATGTTGTGCCATGCTGTCTATTAATATGGTAAAACACAGACTGAAGGAAAACACTGGGTTCTTGTGCAAGACAAGATGGAGAAGTATAACTGTAGGGCAAAGACTAGAGAAATGTAAAAAAAGTGAGAACCTCTCCCATCCCTTCTTTGAGTTGTCAAGGCCAATATAAAATAACGTATTTGTGTAGTGTGTCAGGGGGCGCGCTTGGAATAGCAAGTGCAGAAGCCTGATCCTGCATAAACCAGTGTGCACAGACCAGCAGCAAAAAATAGAGTAGCCTAACTGTTCAAACCTGTTCTGCAAAACGGCCCATGATTGATGTTCAATCATTGTGGTTCAAACGCTAGCTTGATGCACTGAAAAAGTCCCAGAGCAGGCGCAAAGTGAGCTTGGCCACACACAAGCCTTTTTAAATATCTAGAAAGCAAGATCGTTCTTATATAACATCACTTATTGAGGTTTAATGAGGCATCAACAGTGATGTAACTGGGGTTTTGCGAGGTGAAAAGTGGCGAGCTACAAGAATTCAGGGCAGTTTGGCACTGGAGACAAAGAGGCACCTAGTGTGCCTCAATTCTCGTATGCAATGTTGCCTGCTCCACTGTGGCTACAGGTGCTCCTTAGTTTAGTTAAGTTAAACACCCTTCTATGCCTGCTTGCATTAAGAAAAAAAAAAAAAAAAAAAAACACTCGTAATTGACAAGCATCATCTAGAGATCTGTTAATGTTGGGAGTTTTAATTAACATTAGGCCTATCTATTAACTGCATCTTGCAAGTTACTCCACTTTATGGTAAAGTGTTCAACTTGAAGGGTTAATCAACAAAAGCAATAAACCAGTTGGACATGAAAGTGACCATGACAACAGAAGCCTAAAAAAATGAATCAATCTACAACCAGTAAACATAACATACATGAAAACGTGGAATGCCCTATATTTACTAAGTGGCAATTTTAAACTGACATTTTCCTTTCTAAAGAGTGGGAACAGGCTCCATAAATTCAGGGGGATGAAAGTCAAAGCAACGATGTGCATAGTTTACTGGCGTGGTTTCGTGCACCCAGAAATTGAGTTTATCCAATTCCAGTGCATTACGCACCGTGGTGCCGGGTGGCATGTTCCAAATAATAAAAACAGCACGTGCTGAGCTACACTGTATCAATCCCGAGTCTAAACACAACTGCTTTTGTCCTCTTGGTCAACACAGGAGCGATGTTAACCCCCCCAATTTCACAGGACATTCCCGCTGGAGCCTGTTCACCAGAGGTGCTTCTATGGGCAATGCAAGTGAGCGGGACGATTTCATCATCCCAGGCAGTGTACGGTTACCAGTTGCACCACATGAGGGCGCTTCAGTTTTCTGTCAATTAATAGTGCACTCTCGTTCCGGGTGTTACATAAGAAAGACAACAATAATGTAACTATTCAATTCTATTCAGCAGTGTGTATCCAATCACTGCGAATTCCACATATCGAAGAAAAAGCACAACTAGGTTATGCGACAAAATGAGCAAATGCGACCGTTTGGAGACCGACTTCCAAACTCGGCTTATCAGAGCTATGCCGGTTCGTGATAAAACATTTGCGAGCCAGATAAGTCATTACGTGTTGCATAGCAACATGGTCTGCTGTCGAATCCAGTCAACATAAAAAATCAAGAAACAGAGAAAAAATACATCAAAACAATGAAATAATACGAAACCGGCTAGTGTTCAGACACTGTATCACAGCCGTTTCGTGCGGCTTAACGTTACCTTGAAGCGGACACATGGAGGCTACATGCCTGGTGGTGAGCTTGTTGGCACAGTTTCCTCAGCGCTCTTATGGTTGCCATCGTTCGGTAAAAACTAAACCCCAAGAGAATGTTTACAGTAGGAAGGAAGCGATGTGGAGTTTAGGCAGCAACGACGAAACGGCAAGATCGGACAGGGTCGTCGGTGGGGAAGGGGGATGGGGAAGAGCAGCTTTTAACCTTCCTACCTTCTTCTCTACGCACTAGGAGCGTCATCGGCGTCTGCATTTAACGAACCACTCCCTCTTTCTCCTCTGTCAGCCCACGCGCTCATAATGCTGATCAGCGCAATTTTACATTTTGCATTTACATTTACAATTTTACATTTGCTGGTTCATATTGGAAAGGTCCCCATTTTTAAAATAATGCCTGTATAATAAACGGATTTATTATTAGGCTGGGCCTACAAATAATTAGCTGAAGAATTGTATTTTAATCCACATTGGCTGACGTCTTAGGTGTTGCTTATTTCTTTAGGGTAGGCTATTTTATTTTAATGTCAATCCATTCTGGGTAGCCAGACTCAAATATTTGGGTCTTTGGGTTTGGGTAAATTCAGGTTTGCTTCCAGACTATTATCTTACACAAGCATGTGAAACTCTGCATTAACCTTTTCTAATGATGGACAGGGAACCTTATATTAAGATCTTTTCCTTGAGCGATACAATTGGTCTAATGTGACTTTGTGGGCTTTTATCACAAATATATCTCTTATGTCCCAATGCAGGCAAATGCATAATTTGTATCTAATGGCAGTAGTGTCAGAATGATCTTTTCATTGTACATTATGTGTTAGCCATCTGGCATATATGCAAGACGACATCAAGAGGTCAAAATTGCACGCAGACTCACAAAGAGTGGGTTGCAAGGAGTGCACTACTTGACTCTATGATTCAATGTTCTCAGCCTCAACATTGGTGGTTACATTTCCTCTTGCTTAAGTTCATGAAGCCAATTCCCTGACTCAGAGAAACTGCAACTTTGCTGATAGGCATATGTAAAACCTAGCCTGAAAATGTTATTCAAATGTTATTCAATAGAAATGTCAGAAATGCAGCTAATCAACACAGAAAGCACATGTCTCTTTCTAGTTCAAACAACTATGCAATGTTTTTTTTAGTTAGTTTGAAAACATTGTAGACACCTCCTGCTGCTGCATTGACTGTTGCATGGAGATAATACTGCCTTCACGTGGCCAGGATTTGAATTGCTCTTCAGTTGAAGCAATGAAACTTGCTCCACAGTTTGCGTCAGTCATTTCCTGCTGCTGCCTCAGTCCAGCTGTGCTTGGCTTTGGTGATGCTGTGCGTAGCCTGCTGGTGCTGGATTGCCCTGAAATGTATGAAATATCCTATGAGCATGCTTTATCTTGTAAAGTGATGTTTTAAGATGTTTCACTATACTGGCAGAATCTTTTGTGTTTTTATGCTGTTTGATTCTATGTCTTATTTTAGTATTTTATCTCTGGAAAGTGGATACAGAAATGTAATATGAAAAAAGTGTTAAACTTCGCTTTGTATAGTGTAGTATACTTAGTACCGCACTTAGTACCGTACCATATATCTACAGTATCACATAAACATTTATATTTAAAAAAATGTAAAAAGTGTGCATTGAGAGTATGCATGGATATACAGTAAATGCATTCATACAGAGAGAGATAAAGAGAAAAACAGAAGATACATTTCAAATTCATACACAGGGAACACATTGCCTCTCCAATATGCTTTAAGAATAATCTGCAGTTTGAATATAATGGCAACATAGGAATATTCAGAAAACTGTTTGACAGCTGTCACCTGTGTCTTTGCTGCCCTCCTATGGTGATTCTTGGGAACAACGCCTAAACATATGTTCCACTAGATCTTATATCTGATCCATAGCCTAGAAATCTAGATGCACCCTAGCGGCAGCAAATGTAATTTGCAGCCAGGGTATACTTTAGCACTTTAATGCTCTAATGTGGCATGGTCTTTTTGTGTTGGCTATTTGTGAGGGGTTTTAAGAGGGGGGTGATCGACTTTACTAGATAGTAGAATTGGTAATGTGGATGTGAAGGCATACACGGATGGGAACAGATAAGAAGGCCTGGCTACTCACACTGACCATTTGAATGGTAATAAACTTTACAGATAAAAAAGGAGATATGAAATATGTCATGAAGTTAATGTCATGAAATACAAAAACACTGAAACACGTGTCTTTAGAGCTGGGTACTGGTGCTAAAATAACTCTTGATTGTATAGGACATATTGGGTATTGTGCATGTGTGTGAGGCTGTCATTATTCTGTTCACAACTGAAATAATTTCATGTGGGCCTCAGTGGTGCAGTTAAGCATTTTTCAACAAATGTTTTCACACACACACACACACACACACACACAAAGGGCAAAAACATGTCTGGAGAGAGAGAGAGACAGAGAGAGAGAGATACTTGGAAGAGAAAGAAAGAGAGAAACTGAGAAATCAAACTCCTTGCAATGTATCAGAGAATATAACATGTAATATCTAGAATGAATGGTAATCATACCAGAGCACATTTTAAAATTAAGAAACTCAGGCAATCTGCAGCCATGTGATTCGCGAATGGAACTGTCTGCACCTAAAACATTCGGAATTACATCTTTGTCTTACCCAAGAAACCATGTGTCAGTGCTGCTCCATAAACACCCACTTTTTCATTTGCACTGGTTCATGTGTGCTTTCAGGATAGCATGGGACACTGAAGGAACACAACAGAAAAATAATTTGAAAACATTTTTGATAATAATCTTTCATGACATTCAAGGTCAATTCACAAATGAAAATACAACTAATAAAACTGAAATAACAGAAAAAACATTTATAATACCTGATGTGATGTGGCAGTGAATTCCAAATGTTAGGGGCAGTGTGACAGAATGTTCTTTCTCCCATGGTGTAGAGATGCTGAGTAGACCTGAAGAGGATCACAGTGAGCAGGCAGGGGTGTAGTTCCCCAGGAAGTCAGTGATCTGGGAGCATGATTATATAGGGGCCTTATATTGTACATGAGGTGGAGCATGATTATGTAGGGCCTTATATTGTACAGTACATGAGGAGCATGATTATGTGGGGCCTTATACTGTACATGAGGAGCATGATTATGTAGGGCCTTATATTGTACATGAGGAGCATGATTATGTAGGGCCTTATATTGTACATGAGGAGCATGATTATGTAGGGCCTTATACTGTAAGCAACAGGAAACCAATGAAGCTGAATGAGCACATGTTATATGGCTTGTGGATTTGTAGCGTGTGATGAAATAAGCTTGTGGAGTGCTGTATGTCCAATAAATGAATAGGGTTAATATATATATATATATATATATATATATATATATATATATAGGCCTAATATACAGTTTTTCTCAGTCGCTTTGGTGCTTTTCTCACATCACTATTAACATTTGCACAGAAGTTAGTGCAATTCTCAAAACAATTAGTGCAAACTGCAAAACCTAGTGGATGACCTGCAAAAGCACGTCACTTGCTCAAAATGGATAGTCCATTCCTTAAAAGCAGGTATTCATGTCAATGAAACTGTCAGTGTCATCAAAATGAGAAGTCTTGACACCATCGTTTATGAACAAGATAGTCAAATGGCTTTGTCATGTTTTCATTATGACAGTTCTCTCAGTGTTTTCCAGTGCAAAAAAGGTCAGAACTCGGTGACACTACCTGAACATGCTCAAGACAGCACTATACACTACTTGTACAGCCATTTGAAAACTACAGTGAAGTTACACATTGCTGTAGTTAGGTGAGTAAGTGAGTACAAGACACTGAATGTGTACATTTTTACTGTATGCTCTTTGCAATTCTACAGCACTGTGACAGAATTTGATAACTAGTTCAACAATTCTGTATGTAATGACTCAAGCAATGAAATGAAGACTATTAGTTTTATTGGGAAC
>NC_063193.1:24731594-24831594 GCF_017589495.1 Alosa alosa
GAAATAATTTGTTATAAAAAAAAAGACTAAAATATTTTGACTAAAACTGACTAAGACTAAGACTAAGACACCTTTAGTTTTCTTTTGACTAAAACTAGACTAAAATGACGAGACTTTTAGTCGACTAAAACTTGACTAACAAAAATTATATTTGAATGACTTAAATATGACAAAGACTAAAAAGGACATTTCGTCACAAGACTAAGACTAAGACTAAATTAAAAATAGGTGACAAAATTAACACTAGGCCCTTGAGGAGTTGCGTGTGTATAAAGTAGCCTACTGACAGAATGGACATGAAACGGATTTGCCCATGTGGTCTGCCTAGTAGGATACTAAATAACAGAGTGTACATGATTCAATATAACGATGCATGCTTTCCGTTTGCAATTTCAAAAGGTTTAGGTTAGTTTAGGTTTAGGTGCTAGCTAGCTGGTATAGAAAAGAACCAGAGTGGTAGCCACTTTCACCAGTCAATTCAGTTTAAAATGATGCTTGTTAAAAAGCTTTTGCTGGCAAACATATACTTCTATACACTACAAAACTACAGTTTATTTTTCAACATCACCTAAATGGTTTTGGAAACAGACTGTCTGTAGTGATCTTACCCTGCTTCTCACCATCTCTTAAAACAATACGATGCACGCATCTTGCAGGCAGGCAAAATTGAAAGGTCACGACGATAGCCTATTACGTCACCTACCGGCAGCAGCGCAGGTAGACGAGGCTACCTTTACTTCTATATTACTTTTAAACATTTTTTATTTTCGAATAATTGATTTACACGTTAGTTTTTAAATTAGCTTATGAGTGTTTTCATAAAGCATTGATCATTTAAATTGCCACTCAAAAGGGCACTTTGGACATTCGGGGCAGGGGCTCAGGCACCTATAGCCCCCCTCTGCATGTGCATGGTGTGCATGCATGCGTGTTTGAGTGTGTGCGTGCCTGTGTGCCGTGTGTGTGCATGTGTGTGCATGTGTGTGTGTGTCTGCGTGTGGATGCGTATGTGTATGTCTCTTCCCCAGCCAGGGACCGCGTCCCTGGTTCTCCCTCATCCCTCTAACATTGGATTGGTGCCACCACTCATGGGGTCACCACATCATTCTTACAATGTTTTTTTCCAGATCACACCCAAATCTTTAGTTTTTCTTTCTGCTCTTCATGTTCTGCCCTTTACAAAACCCTCTTGCTTCATCTTTAAGGTGCCTTAGTAGCCCTCATCCTTGAGCTGCATACACAGATCCTGCTGATTCCAGCCTGCACAGTGACTCCTGCATGATCCCCGCAGAGCATTTTGGCTGAGCCATAGACTCTGCCAAGCATGGTTTTTCTTAACATCCATTAATCAGTTTTAGCTTCAAGATGGCTCTTCATTCTCTTCACTTGTACTGATCTTCATGTCAATGCCTAACCTACTCCAGCCTAGGCGCTTGCTCTCATTCACTAAATTTCTTTAATTTTAGGTGGCTCAGTGTTTTCTAGAAACTTAATACTGCAAAGACGAAACCTGTAACACCCATTTATCACTTTTCAGTAGATATCCTTATATTCAGATATTGTGTACATGCTATGTAATGTCTAAGTTTCCCTTATAGCATATATTTGATTCTTATCTGCAAAATGCACATTTTCTGTAACCCTCATTGGTTTCAAGGGCAACTTGAATATCTACAGTACCAAGTATATTGGTACTGGCACAGATTGTTTAGGTTTCATTGTGGCAAAGAATGGTCCATCAGAGCACTTGCTCAAATACTTCAGGGGCCTTAGATACCAGGGTCCTTAGATACCTTTCATGTCACCGTATCTGTAGCCTACATGGTCCTAGCCAGGGTTTTTTCAATTGGGTTGCATTTTTGGGGTGATCACATGGATCCTGCTTGACTCCTGCCAGCACAGTACACTCCTGCACGATCCCTGCAAAGCACTCCATGACCCTGGCTAGGGATCTTGCCAAACAAGTTTGCTTGTTTGGAATGTCAACTCATACTGTAGATTGGCATTTGCATCAATATTAGATCCCCTTCTGTTATAAACGACAGGCGGCTCATAGCTGTCTTAACTCAAGTCGTCTCCATCGCATCCCCATTAGATCCCCTACAAGGTGAGAGGAAGTGGAATAGAACATTATGTCCAATATTCCAATATATGGTTTAATGTTCTGCATTATGTCCAATATTCCAATATGTGGTTTAATGTTCTGCATTTCTCATTAGTGGGTCACTTTGATACTAAAAGTATAATTCTATGTAATGACTGTATGATATCTGTACTGTCCCTGTGTATATCTGTGTGTGACTATATTTAGAGATAAGCGGGAATATTATATCTTTGCAGTGTTTCACTGTTCTGCATGGCTGCGTCAGTAGCCATCTGCTCCGGATTGCCAGGCTGCCACTAATCAGGGTCTGATTCAGTGTAGTCCACGTGAGATGGGATGACCAACGCCATCTCCTGTCAGCCTGGAAGGGTACTTGAACTCTAACTATTTCCTTGTCTAGTTAGAGCAGCTGATGGATCTTTAGGTGAAGTCATGCTGTCTCTCCCTTGATGCACATCATTGTAAATAAACTCTGTTCCTGATTTTTCATGCTATTGGTCTGACTGGGTCTCTATTAAATCTATGGTATCAAAATTACCATTAAAGGATACAGAAGAAGGACGCTCCGTCACTCGCCTCTGGTTTCAAACGCAGGTTTGATCCCAGCAGACCGTTACTCGACTCATTCTTTTAGGATTGGTGCAGCCACCACTGCGGCAAGTAACGGTATGTCTGTTAAAGGCATAAAAACTCTCGGCCGGTGGTCCTCCGATGCCTATCAGCCTATCACTCTTATATCAGATCAAATCTCTCTGATCTGAGCGCACCTCTCGATCTCCCATTGCATTTGCTCTGCGTGGTTCTGGCCATAGGGTCCTTCATCTTTAACGCAACTTTTGGGGTGTATGGCAGAATCCTGCCTGACTCCTCCCTGCGCAGTCGACTCCGGCACGATTCCGCCAAGCACTTCAGAACCCTGGCCAGAGACTTCGCCAAACATACTCTTCTATTATGTTTTTATGTCTTTATGCAAATTTTGTAATGTGAACTAGTGAAAAGGCTATTAGCTTTGTGTAATTAGACTTGTATAATGTATAAAGTGTATTTAGGAAAATATGGGTTCATAACAAACTGTAACACGATGATGCGTGTGGGCATGTGGTGTGTGTATGTGTGCGAGATGTTTATGATCACGAGGCTCACGTGTGTATAGCTTATTCCTGTGTAATTACTGCATACATTTTTGTTTATTCATTATTATTTCTGTATTGTATTGCAGAACCATCCAAATAAGTCTATGGCACAACTTGAATAAAAGAAGAGTATATTGCAATTGGTGGTGCTCATCCCTATCTGACATCAAACACCCAGTTCTGACCGACAGGCTGTGTACCTATATCTGGACCTCTTGACATAGATACAGGCCTTTCACCACAAACCTCCATTTCAGGTAGGATGTGTCCATGCAAATAAAACTTACAAGTACTTGCAGTATAAAAATGATTAAACTTATAGTTTATTCAGGAATTACTGTAAGTATTCTATTGTGAACATGAAAACATGGGCTAGAAGAACATATTGACAGTGGGCGGTGTGAAAGGAAAATGACAAATATGGACTTTAACCTTGTATTGTTTTTGCTTTGATACTGTTTCTGTAAGATATTACACTTTTGAATGGACTCTTCTCTTAAAGCTTAACATAGGTCATAATAATCCTTATAATTGATGTAAGATGGATGATATAATTGGCTCAGGAGGTACAGGAGTCACCCACGAACCGAAAGGTTGCAGGTTTCAGCCTTCAGCCCAACTCCTCTTGACAAAATACTTAACCCCAAAAGTGGGATATTTTATAAGTGAATATTTTATTTTGATACATGGTGAAGCTACTGTATTTTGTGGTTTGTTTTGATCCCTGATGTAGTCTTGGTCTTTGTAGACTAACTCAAGATATCCTTTTGGTGAATCAAGACATAGTCAGCCTTACAGAGTAATGGATTTTAACATGCACGTACAGATATCATTAATGGAAGTTTAACTGTGTTAAAGGCTACTAAACAGGCAGCCAATTTTTGGCCTAATGTGAACCTAATCATCAATCACAGTTGCTAACAGAAAATGGACATGTGGTAAATGTTTTAATCATTATTGTTTTTAATTAGCACCGACTAAAAAGTTTTGTCACACCTGTATAATAACTCTCACTAAGAGCCTATCATGACATTCTAAAGTGCATCGTCACTCGTCAAAAGTCTATTCAAATTTAATAGGCTGTCCAGTTTACATTGGGAGGGGTTTCGTTATAAAAAGTGGAGCGCATGGCGCAACAAGGTGTTCCTAGGTTTTTTAATCAGTCATATGGGTGTGTTTGGGGCATAACATCATTTTAAACCAATGAGAATGACATCTGTCATTCCCTTTAACGGCGCAACCAGTCCCGGTGTCATGGGGGGGCTTTGGGGGGCCAGGCCCGTCCTGGAAGTCATCTGTGCCCGCCCTGGACGAGCTTGGCTACACCAACCAACCCCAATCCCATAGATTGATTTTGAAAACGTATTAAATGTAGGCCTATATTATACGTTTTGTCAATCTAGCAAGTAGCAAATAAAACTTGTAAAATCTGTATTATTCCGTAGCTAACCAATAAGGAACATTAGGCAAGTCCATCACCTAAATGGAGAGGTTACGTGACGCAGTCTACTTCACTTCTTCACTAACCCCTGTCATCCGATGACAAATATGGCTTGTCGGCTCGCAGGTAGACTATATCTCATATCGTAGTTAGTAGAAGTAGGCCTAGTAGTTTTTGGGTTTGTTTGATAGCGTTAACCTTTACTGTTTTTTCTTCTGACCTAGTCGAAGAACAGGGAGCTTGTTACCACTCCAGGGCCGAAGTTATCCGTAACTTCGGGGCTAACTCCCTAACACTATCTGAAAGTGGTTAGCAAATGAACGAGGATTTTGGTTTTATCTGCCGATTTATTTATGCATTATTTTGAATATGACTAGCTCCAGTCTTAACAGCACGTCTACTTTTCCCACACGCATCTCAGTAGCACATATCCCCTCTCACTTTCTCTCTCTCCATCCCTGCGCACGGGGTTCTCTTAAAGGAGCTGCACCATTTTACAGCAATTGCATCTACATTTTCATATTAGAATGTTTTATCAATGTCCGTCAGTGAATTTGTGTCTGCCGCCGGGTCTGGGTCATCGGTATTTTGGCATTCAACGGCGCATTTGAAGCATTGCTTGCGAGACTGTATGGAATAGTCATTGTTAAACCATGCTTTACTAAAACCTTAGCCTAGAAATCTAGACGCACCCTAGCGGCGGCAAATTCATTTGCTCAGCCTGTACGTCTAGTATCAAACCTTAGGGATTTCTATTGGCTGACGCCGTGGACGTCATCCAATCACAGCGCTCTATTTTGTTAGAGAGTCTTAAGGCGGGCTTAACAGGATAACGACAGTCCTGCGACGGTGAACAACAAGGAAGGTGGCTATGGCGAACGAAGAGCGGTTGTTTGAATCGGCGTTGGCAACTTTGGAGGAGTTGGACTTGTGCTTTTCTTTGAAAGTTTAGCAACACAATGCACTTAAGTCATTCCTTTCAAAGAAGGATGTATTTGCTGTTTTGCCGACCGGATACGGATATGGTCGTAGCGCTGGCCTATTGCATGCAGTTTGAAAGACAATTCTCTGCCCGCCCCTTGAATTAAGCGAGGTGAATGGTTCGATTCCAGACTATACATTTCAATGATATAGGATGGCCCGCCAGGCTACTAAAACCTAGCATAGCCTTCACGCATTTGCACTAGTCTATTATTTGAACTCATTGGCAAAGTGAAACTAACTTCACCAAGGAGTCAGTCAACGACAAGACAGTTATATGCAGTTACTTTCACTATTGACTGACAATGGGTTACCACCGAAAACATAGGCTGGAAAAAGCAACACTTACCCTAATGTTGCTCAAATGACTGAATAAAACAACATTTATCCTGCAGAGGAGTTGCTTATATCTTGTGACAGTGCGTCTTCAGCTGTGCTCCATACGTGTCTCTCGCCTCTCCCCTAATCACTTTTAACCGTCATTACCAATTTGCAAATGATGGTGAATAACTACTCATCATGAGATGTACAGTATTTAAGTAATATCTTTATTCTAATTATGTTTCCCATTGTAATCGTGCAATTTGTAATGCTTTGCATGGACGTGCGCTGGTGTGCGTTCATGAATGATAGAAGGATGGTGCGTGCACCTGCCAAAATGACTGTTGACATGCGCTCTTAAAATAGCATATTGTAACGATTTGATAGCGACACACACAGTTGTCCAATCAAAAGGTTTATTAGCTGAGAACGAGAGCAGGGACACAGACACAGAACACAATACACACGGAGCAGGTCAAGAACACACACACACTACAAATACAGGGGAGGACACAGCCCCCCACACAAAAAGGATCATACACGAGGGAGAACTAAAAGGGAAACATGTTACAATAAAGACGCTAACATTACACTTATAACTAGAAAACGCAATTCCAGGGAATTACCAGTGCATGAAAATGCAAAACATATTGTAGCGTTGGTGGATGTACATGTTTAACGTTGAATGAGTGTCTCCCAGAATGCAGTGCGAGTGAATGCTAGAATGTGTAATGTCGGTTATAATAGTTGTAGTTACGTTTAGCATGTTGTGTATTTGTTAGCGTGTTAGTCTCTTTGGTTGTACCTCATGTGTTTATCCTCGTGTTGATGTGTGTGGTAAACCCTTATTGTGTGTTACATGTGCAGCTGAGACTACCCCTGTGTTGCCCTATGTAGTTATCCTAGTATGTCTGATTGTGTTTGAGTCTTCCTGTTCCAATAAATGGCCGTCCTGGCCAAAGGTGGATCTTGTCTGAGGGTGAGATCGCTACAATAAGTTAACATTATGGGAGTTTAATCAGGACATTATGCATAAAAAAATAAGACATTAAAGATAGTTATAAAATAGGGTAAAGGCTACACTTAAATTTACAGCCTGCACAGCCTATGTTACAGAGTAGTTAAGATGTTAAGATGTTACAAGAAAGTATAGGGGTACTTTTAAAATACTTGTAAGTTACCCAGAAATAGATAGATAGATAGATACATAGATAGATAGATACATAGATAGATACTTTATTGATCCCCAGGGGAAATTCAAGAAATACACTTACTTTGTAGAATCATTGCCCTATCAAGTACCTTATAATTAAGTTTTATTTTGTGTTTATATATGCTCTTTATTATGACCGCCACTAGAACTAACTTAGTGTTCATATAGATTTATTCACTCTACAAGAAAGGGCAGAGCAGGCTGTACTTCCTGAGGAGGCTGCGGTCCTTCAATGTGTGCAGTAAGCTCCTCAGGATGTTCTACCAGTCTGTTGTTGCCAGCGTCCTCTTGTATGCAGTAGTTACTGGGGAGGAAGCACAAGGAAGAAGGATGTGGGGCGAATTGACAGGCTGGTAAGGAAAGCTGGCTCTGTAGTTGGAGCTGAACTGGAGTGCATCACTTCACTATCTGACAAAAGGACCCTGAACAAACTGATCAACATCTTGGACAATGAGTGTCACCCACTCCACAGCACTATTGTTAAGCAGAAGAGCCTGATCAGCTGGAGACTTCACCACTGCCTTGCACAACTGACAGACTGAGAAAGTCATTTGTCCCCAGGGCCATTGAACTGTTCAATGCCTCACTTAAGGGAAGAGGAGATAGACTTCTCTGCATAGTCTGTCTGCCTCTTCACCCCCTCCATGTTTGGTACTGTCTGTCCACTAGCCACTTGTACCACTGTCTTTATGCCTCACTGTTTGCGTGCTATATTAGCACATCAGCACATATGCATAACCCCCCCCCATGCCCACAGCCGAACTGTGGCCACACTTATACATTTTCTTAAATAGTTAAATATATAGATATATAGACTTTACTTTATTTCTGCATTGTTGCACTGTTGACTTACTCATTTGCACTATCACCATGACCACTATCACCATTGCACTACCACCATGACACTCATTCACACAGAGCACCTTAGAGCACCTTACCATACCTTACTATGCACAGAGAATCACAGGCTCAGTCCCTGCCTCAGTCATTGCAAAGCCTCTGATTTATTAATCACCACTATGTGGATACTGTTTTTAGAATTGATTTAGATTAAGTGTTAGTATAATTTGTATTTTTGTAATTTGTATTTTAGTATATTTTTATATATTGTATTAAGTGTTGGTAACAAAGGGTTTCTTTGATGATTGAACAGATGATTGAAATGTGCTTGCTACATTTCTACAAGCAAGCACACATACAAACACACAAATGCACGCATGCACACACACACAAACACACACACACATAAAGAGTCCTTGTCAAGGCAAACTCCAAAAGCGAAATCCTGAAGACTCACCGAGTCGTTGTATCCTCTCCAAGCGACGACACAGTTCATTCAGAAGTAACGAACTCCCACCATCACCCACCTGAGCTGCTTTAACAGAGTAATGAGCCAAAGGCCCCTATTTTGACGATCAAAAACACAGCGCAAAGCGTATTCTTAACACAACACAAATTTTATTCTTACACTCAGATTTTTCACCATGCGCTTCTCTTTTATTAAACAATGCGCCCAGGGGTGTGGCAATTAACGACCTATCTTACACCATCTAAAAAGCATTACACCACTGACCAAGACAAAACTATAGGGAAAGGCACATATGAAGCACATCTGAAGACGCACTGTCGGGATGTATGCAGCAACTCCGCGGCAGGATAAATGTCCTTAGGTTTTTTTTTTTTCAGTCATTCAAACTTTATTGGGGTAAGTGTTGCTTTTTTCAGGTTATGTTTTCAATGGTTTTCACAGTAAAAATAATTAACTGTGTATAACTGTTTTGTCGTTGACTATGACACCACAGTGAAGTTAGTTCCACTTTGCCAAGAGTTCAAATAATAGACGAGTGCAGATACATGTAGCCTATACTCTACAGAGATGGGAATAACAGCGTTACTTTTTTTCAGTAAGGAGTAATCTTATTGATTACTCTTCCCATTTTAATAACGGCGTTATCGTTACTGCCAAAAAATCCGGCACGTTACTATAATTGAAGCTGTTTTTTTTTTTCATCAGACGCTGAGCAGAGAGGCAAAGACTTTTCCCTTGGTTAGCGGGCAGTGCACGAGAAAAGCGCATAAATGCTGACGATTGGCTGAGGTTGAGTAAAATCTCATGGTAAGCCAATCAGAGGTACAGTTGGGTGGGTGTTCGAAAGCAAGCATAGTCGGACACACGACGAACATTCAGGGTGGGTGTTCGAAAGCAAGCATAGTCGGACACACGACGAAATAATTCAGTGGAAATGCATGGATTCCAGTTGCTGCTACTGGAAGAAACTGGAATCCATGCATTTCCACTGAATTATTTTTGGAATCTGATCCCTTATCATACCTGTTCATTCTTACTCTTTGCTCGACTTATCGTGACTAAATTCAAGATGGCTGCAAACGCTAAACTTCGTGAAGATACTGTCTGTATAAATCGTCTTGTAAGTAAACTACCAGTGCTTTTTCAAAGTTCTCAATTTAAATTGTCAGGGCCCTCGGAAGTCTACCAATGAAGTGTGGAGATACATTGAGCCTCGTAAATGGGTGTAAAACAGTGATTTATTTGCATGGCTAGCCCGATGCCGAAGCACCACTATTGAAAAAGCTGTTGGTAGCATCGGCTAACTAGCGCCAGATTTTGGAGTGCAGGGGACAAGCCGAGATGGGCTATGAGACATACAGTACGTTCACACTCGGTGTCATGTTTCAATACACTTTAGTTCAGTATCACACCGGAATTCTCCTTTAAAGCTCTGGTGTAGCTTCCCTGTCAGAGGGAGAGGGTCAGAGGAGGGGTAGCCCTACCGTGTCTGTAGACGTTATCGAACTATATAGACGCCCAATATACTTGAGGGGCAAATAAATATCAAAAGTTCCAAAACATCTACATGTATTATTTGTATCTATCCACTCTATACAAACATAATATCTACAGTACCCTCCAGAATTATTGGCACCTCTGCTAAAGTTGACTAAAAAGAAATTGGAAATTTATCTTAATTGGAAATTGATGAATGAATAATGTATCATAAACTAGATGTACCACAGAGTGGTACAAAATATGACTGCCGCCCAGTCCAGCACATTTTTTCCACAAAAATAAATCACGCTGAAAGGCCTATATGATTCTAACTGTCTCACTAAATTGCATTATCCACACTTAATTTTCACTGGTATCTGCTAGACAAGTACCAAAACATGATTAGTTCATAGATTTCACATTTCCTCCATCTTGCCTGTTCATAATTCTGAGAAATTCTTGAATTGTGTGCATGTGTGCGTGTACACGTTTATGTGTGTGTGTGTGTGTGTGTGTGTGTGTGTGTGTGTGTGTGTATGTGCGTGCTTGTGTGATTGCCTGCGTATGTGTGTTTGTGCATGTGCATGCATGCGTACATACAGTATGTCTACTGTGTGAGTATGTGTCATACGTATGATTACTGTGAATGTATGTGTGTGCGTGTGTATCTGTTTATGCACATGTGTGCACATGGAATGGGTTAACATGACCCCTGGGGGCAAACATACGGAAAAAATGGGTCATCCTAGGCCCTACGGTTCTCAAGATATTCACAGAAAACTGTGTCTGCCCTACCCTCCTTTCGGGGGGTCCAGTCCAGCGGGGGGGCTACAGATCAAAACGAAAAATGATGGTTCCATGCTATCCCTGTGGGGTTACATGCCCACCAAGTTTCGTGTACCCCGGTCTTTCAGTGTCCCGGGAATCCTTGTTGGTGTACGGTCACTAAATGTACACATAAATTATTTTATTGTAAGGCCCCCCATGAACGAAAGTTCACAAAAATTGGCATGCATTCGGAGGGTGTCATAATGATCCTACACTTTCAATTTCGTGCAGTTTTGACCATGTCAGCCAGAGATATTGTGATGAAAACACCTAATTTTTTGCTTTTTAATTTTTAACTAGGTGGCGCTATACATGAAATAAGTGGTAATGGGTTGGCATGCCCCCTTAAGACCAACATACAAAAAAAAGGTGGACCTCCTAGGCCCTATGTTTCTCGAGATATTCACAGAAAAGTGTCTCCGGCCACCTACAGGCCAGTTGGTGTATAGTAACATAAATTAATTTATTGTGTGGCCCCCCATGAACGGAATTCCACGAAACTTGGCGTACATTCAGAGGGTGTCATAATGATCCATCCACTTCCAATTTCGTGCAGTTTTGACTATTTTAGGTCACAGATACCTGCGATTACAACACCTCATTTTTACTTTTTTGTGTTCAACTAGGTGGCGCTATACATGAAATGAGTGGTTATGGAATGGGTTGACATGGCCCCTTGAGATCAATATACAAAAAATAAATGGTCCTCCTAAACCCTACGGTTCTCGAGATATTCACAGAAAACTGTGTCTGCCCTACCCTCCTTTAAGTTCCGTTAAAGAGGTGGGGTCACATTTGAGCATTTAAAAATGTACTTGAAAGTAACTAGTAACTAACTTTCTGAAGTAACTAGTTACTTTTATAATTTGTAACTGAGTAAGTAATTTAGTTACTTTTTGGAAGAACTAGTAACTGTAACTAATTACTTTTTTAAAAGTAACTTGCCCAACACTGATACTCAGGTTTTAGTAAAGCATGGTTTAGTGGAATACCTGTTCCAGATGGTCTTGTGTGCAAACAGATTCCTTCATACTAATGCTCTGTTTTAAGTTGCGCTGCTAGCTGTTAAAGGGAATGACAGATGTCATTCTCATTGATATAAAAGGATGTTACGCCCAAAACACACCCATGACTGATTAAGAAACATAAGGCTCCCGACGTTTGATTACAATACCACCCAGACTGTGGACTGGACACACCCCTACATGTATTTAAGCTTTTCGCTACTGACCATTTGTTTCAGATCGCCAAGATAGGGCCCAATGAGTGGCCCAGAGGTGAGCCAACATCCCCCCTCTGGTGGATGGGAGGAGGAAATTGACAGTGTCTATCCTAACGTGGGTAATACCAACATGTTTTAAACTAGACGTACAAAATATAGCGGTAGCGGTACAAAGTAAGTTGTGTAAGGATCTTAATTTCCCAGGCTGATGATAATCCTTTTAATCATACAGTGTGAGGACTTTGATCAGCTACAGCTAAGTGTGGGCCTATTGTGGGCCTGCTGTCACATGCAAAGGGTTGCCGGTAGAGGATGATTGAAATGTGCTTGCTACATTTCTAAAAGCAAGCACACACACACACACACACACACAAACACATGAATACACACACACACACACACACACACACAAACACACACATCATGCATGCATACACATGCACACACATACACTGAGACATTGCTGTAAATATAACACTCTGGTCTGGTCTGTAATCTGTTATGAAGACACAAGAAATAACATTTATTTCTCTCTGTCTGTCCCAGATTAATATGTCTGCAAACCCAATGTCAGGAAGGAATTTGACTTAAAAAGAATGTTGCCTCACCGAGCTCAATAAAACAAGATGGTAAATGATTTACTGCCAGTGACACATGGCTCTCCTCTAGCCTGGCTAGCGCCACCACTTCTCAATGAGACGTGGTCTGGGAACCAAACGTTCATTTTCTCGTATTTGAAAAAAATGCCCAGATCCGTTTATTGGGTGCCACGGATGTCTATCAAATGCGTCTGTGCATAGCTCATCATCGTCTTGCTTTCCCCCCTGTTCTGTGATTGGTTCCCTATCTCAGGCGAAAATTTGCTCCATGGTCTCCAGGCTGCCTTAGCAGCGTGAATCAAATCGCGCGCAAGGCAGCATGGGAACACCCAGGCTAGCTCTCCTCTCCTTTCCTCCGGTGATCTGTCCACTCAAACAGATGCAAACAGAGGACGATATCTTGCTCTAATGAAGGACAGATGGACAGATGGTTACTTGGTTTCTTCCGTGAGGGTAATCAGCATCATGAAACACAATCAACATTGCCGCTCCTGCTTCAAAGCCATTATGCCAACCAAAGAGCCCGTTGTGCTAGCTTTCAACAGTGTTGGTCAACAGACACATATTTGACGGTGGGTGACACTGGATAATAGGAAAACATGGTGCGGATTATTAGTGGTCTCAGTGGAACAAAATGTTGTGCATCATCATTGTATGGTGTTTGGTCAAGGCATTTATTTCCTTGTCATTCTTCTTCGAGGAACTCTACTGGGTAAACATTAGAGTCTCACATTTCACCAGCAGCACACTGGAAGATGATCTTTTTACATACAGCGCACCAATTTTTCAAATCATAATACTACATACCTGAGCAAACACACACACACGCCCGTCCACTTGCTCCATTTACAGACCTTGCATCACACCCAAATGTGCTCTTTTCAACCAGGGTCAATGGGTGCTAAAAGGCCAATGGCTTTTGAGAAATACAGGTGGCTGCCATCTTGCCTTATCACTGAGGAGGCAGTGTGAGAGCGTTTGGGGTGTTAAAGGGGTACAGGGGATTTGTGGGGTAGTTAAGATGGGCTGAGGTTCACCAGCTCTCACGCGGCACCCCCCGTCTCTCTGCATGATTGGCTACAGGTGGCCCGCCTGATCCCCAGTCCGTAGCGTTCAGAGCTGGCTCTGAGATCTCAGCCTGGAACACTTATTGCTGATGACATGAAGTGTAATTGCTAATTATATGCCTGAGCAGTCACATTTTATCCACCTATTTCTCT
Source organism: Alosa alosa (assembly GCF_017589495.1). Lineage (NCBI taxonomy): Eukaryota > Metazoa > Chordata > Actinopteri > Clupeiformes > Clupeidae > Alosa > Alosa alosa. Next base: position 24,745,445 of record NC_063193.1, read on the forward strand.
CTCCTCTTCCACTGCCTCCCAAATCTCACATCTGCAGATGTTCCTTCTCTCTCTCTCTCTCTCTCTCTTTCACACACACACCCACACACACACACACACACTGCTCTGTGAGACATAGGTCGCCTGAGAAGTGTGACAGCAATTCAGACAGTCAATTACAATCATCCAGTCTGCTCCTGTGTATGTAGAACATGCGTTCTTGTGTACTTAAAGAAGATTGAATTTCCCATTTTAAGCGTGAAAATCCAGTTATTTGCCCAATTTATGCTGGTGGTATTTTCTGGTACTTCTCTGGGCCTCTGTGTGCTTGTATTGCTCAGCTGGTTTGATTCCCTTCACTCACAGATGGCTTTGGGTGCAAGCCCCAGATAAATGTAGATGTAGCCATGAATCTGCCCTGAGTCTGATAATAATGAAAATCTTCATTTTTTACATCCTACAGCAAAAGAGGTTCAGCGTCAGTGACAGTTGATTTCTAAGTGAAATTCAAATGTCGTTTTAAAATCCCTTTGTCCTAAATATAGGATGACCATAGGTTGGTCACTATTTTGTATACAGTGCAATATACATAGCCTGGGTTAGGCCCAGATGATCCTCTTAGCCAATTTGAATTTGCTCTGCAGGTTCATCTGGAAAGGATCCCATTGACGCCTGTTTTCAAATCAATTTGAACCAAAAACCCAGGATCCAATCACAATTGCTTATCCGGCATATGGCGGGTTTATAGACCGTTTCAACGACGTAAACAATAACAAAGGTTCTACAGCAGTTTGGTCCCAGTGCAATTCCGGTGGCCCATGAAACGTAACAGTGAAGGGTCATTCACACCAAGAATGATAATGACAGAGCATATTGATGAGCGGCGTGTGTGTAACGCGGTGTGTCCTGATAAAGACGTGGATGGCTTCCACGTGGTGAACGTTGGCCGCATGTGCCTGGATCAGACCACCATGCTGCCCGCCACCCCCTGGGGAGTTTGGGAAGGTGGTGCACTGGTGAGGAGCATCACGATGACCTATGTCCTTTAGCTACTCATTGCACATTCTATCCCTATTTTGAAAATAAATAGTGATGTTGCTTGTAAACTGCTTTAATAAGGTCTAAAGGCCCATTCACACCAAGAACGATAACGATAACTATGACCATAACGATGAAATCGTCCACACTGAACAACAATAAACAAAGTCTCTCCTTGTGTTAATGAATGTGACAGCTAAAATTTGATGGGTTCTGATTGGCTATTAGCTTTTTATCGTTCTCAAAATCGCTCTGAAAGTGATCCCCAACGATATTGTTCTTCATGTCGTTATTGTTATAGTTTATGTGTGAACGTCGTCATTCATATTAGTGATAACGATATTTGTTTATAGTTATCGTTATCGTTCTTGGTGTGAATGACCCTTAACGGTGATAAACAAAATGACAGGCTCATATTTTCTAGGACGAACAGTTAAGATATGAGAAGAAGTTAGCTGATGGTGACAGGGTAAACAGATACAGGTATGAATATGTATTTTCTTTGAAATTGAGTAAACAACTGCATTTAAAATCTTTGTTTACAATAAATATGTGTCTGATGCACTTCTGAAAACAAGCCTGCTAAAATCTATGCTTACCATCATTTTGTGTATGTATTCATAAAGTGGTACATGGTGGTACATACTGTATCATGCAACCCTACACCAGAACCGACACTAACATTATCCAGCCAGTAGTTTTTTGATTTTAGGATCATAACCTCCATCACCAGTGATCTGTGGTAACATTTTCATGGGCCTGACGAAGATCCTGTGTGATTGAAATGTTGCCTTTTTTCAGAGATAAATCAAGTATATTTTGTCTTTTATACGTTTGTCTGGCACCTGTAAACACTTTTTTGGATGTGCACACCACTTCTCCACAAATCATGTTCATGGAATACATGGTCACAGAATATATGACCTTGAGGTTGACAAAACTCCATGGTTACAGAACACATGGCCTTGCTCTTGCCAGTGTCCCATGGCACTGCTCCATGGTAATGGTACACGTGACCTTGTCACTGCCTGTGTTCCCACACACTGTTCCGTGGAGCCATGTGGCACTCCAGCCTCTGACCTTGGAGAGTTGCTCTGGCAGTGCCCTCCTGTCTGCCCACGGGGCATCTGTGCCAATGCTCAGCTCATGGGCTGTTTAAGTGATAATCACCATCTCTGCCTGCTCATGTGGTGTATAAAGGGAATGTGTGTGTGTGTGTGTGTGTGTGTGTGTGTGTGTGTATGTGTGTGTGTTTTAATGTTAATGTGCATGTGCATAGGCCTGGGGGTTGAGGTGGCCATCTTATGCAGAGAATGCCACAGGCTGCTGCACAATCTGATCCATTCACACCTGCTCTCTGCCAGGGCCTGTTAATTAGGCTGGCTGTGAGGACGTGCTACCGAGTGTATTTCACAGCCGGGCGATGACTCGCCAATCGTGTGCGGCCTCTATGATCAGATGACATCAACCTTCCTTTCGAGACTACTGGTTTGGTCAGAGCATGAAACCAGGGTCAGTATCAGTGAGTGTGTTGAGTTTGTGAATTTAAACATCTTTTGGATGAAGAGTGAGTTAGTATCTGAGCAAATCTAAAAGTCAACAGGACGCTGTATACAGTAGCACAATTACCATGACTCTTGATATGTATCTTCACTAGCTTGTCTCCTGTTATAAAAGAAGACCCAAGAACATATACATTCTGTCATGACAAATCTATTTTTTCTGATTATAAATGCTTTATTACCAAATAAATGGCCACGATCTAAATGAAACAGAAGCCATTGAAGGCAATCCGAGGTCAGAGTGTTGTGAACAAAGGTAAATAGAAACTGGTCAGTGGCTCTTGGCAAATATCCTGACATACACATCAGCAAATTTCAATTAAGCCATTTATTGACAAGCTGTCACAGCTTGTACCATTGAAGTAGCATCTATTCTGCTCCTTAAATATCATGTTGTGTATGATAAAGTGAACTCATAATTAGAACTGAAAACCTGCTCCATCCTCTTGAGCTTGTTCTCATCAATGGTGAGATGACACTAATGGCTCATCAGGTTACTAGCTTAGATTGAGAGTAGTGGGCTGTGCAAAGACGTTTATAGCTGAGCGCACACACATATGTAATAGTCAACACAAAGATACAGCTTCATAACAGAAATCTGATCATTATTTTTTAAGAACTCATGGAAATGTGAAGCCGTTTGGGCACATTATCTTATATGCAGGTGGAGCTGTTGGAGCGGCCTCATCACACCAGACCACACAATCTCTGCAGTATACTTGACAGTCAATGGCATAAATACAACCATAAATGCATGCTGCTCACAGAGCCGCTGATTGGGACTGCATGTGTGAAGCACTTGCATGTATTTGGCATTCACTTCTGAGCAGACACATTACCATTCTCCCAGGATGCACTGCCTGTTTAGATCAAATCCCCCATCCTCAGCGTCGCTGGCTTCAGTCTCAAACCAATTGAGCCCCAACAACTTGAAATGGGATGTGGGACCATGGCAATCTCCGAATGAGCTGAAGCCATTACTGAAGCCAGTCAGTTAGAGCCTCGCTGGTGTGTTAGGCTGATTAGTCCCTGGAATCTGTCTGTCAGTTAGAATGGGTGTGACCTAACATGTGAATATCAGATCGCTGGCAAAGATCTTTTGGGGCTCCGTAGGCACCTGGTTTGTACCATGGGAGCAAAGGCAATCAAAGATAACACACCCCAAACAAATAGCCCCCAACACACATGCCCCCATCCAGCTCCAACCACACACACATGCATGCCATTAGGCCTAATAGACTCAGTTAAGTGCAGTGAATTATTTAGTGTGCTGTTTGTGTTCATGTGTGGGCCTCATGCTGGTTAGTGCGCACATGTGAGTGAGTGTTTTGCATGAACAGTTGGATGATGCGTCTCCCTGTGCACCAAAATGGATTCAGCCTCAACCTGCTGTGAATCACAAATCCCTGTGACCACGATGGGGCATGCGTCAGGGCTGGAGGTGACCTGAACACTGAACAGTCTTTCATTGCTGGGGTCCGTCTCACGCATGGATGCATCTGTTGATCTTCCTTTGCCTATTTTGTTTGATTTGAGTTCTTAGAGAGAAATGACCTCATTGAGGTGAAGGAAAATGTGCCCATTAAGTAAGAATGGTCCCAGCCTCACTTGTGAGTTTCAGATCAGTTGAGTTGGTAGTGCTTACAGGGCCCGCACACACTTGTGTGGGTATATAAGATGGGCTACATTGTTACCTTGTTGCACACTGAAGAAGGCACACGCCAAAACGCGTATGTGCAAATAAAAGAGTATGTATGCATAGTGCGGCCTCTCTCCTATTTTTCCCGCACACACTTGCACATATTAACTATGGACCCTTTCAAGAGAGTTCCATTATCAGCATCATAGTTGGCCCCACAAGACTTCCTTTTTAACATTCCATATGTTATCTTAATGCAGAGGAAGTAGATTGGGGCCCAAATAGAACGTTCAAGCATTGTTTTTGTTTACCTTGTTGAAAGGGCCCATATAGCATGATATATGTTAGACTGTGTTTCTCTGATTAGGCCAGAGGCTCCTCCACGTGTCTATGCTGCTGCCTCGTGCGTTCTCTTTAATCCTTAAAGGTGTAGGTTTTTGAACGTTCTAAGTTCCGCAACAATTGAAGGTTCTAAAATTCTATGTTGAATTCAATGAACCCAGATATTCTTTAGAACGTTCATTTCCCAACATTCCCGTCACACCGGTGTGACGGTACTCCTTTAAGGGTTAAGACGTGCACTTAGCCAGCCACTCCTGGGCTCTACTCACACGTTCCAGTGTAGTCCCTGGTGACATCACCCGTGTATACTAATTAACACAGGTCCAAATGACAGCCATCTATCCGGCTGTGAGGAAAACATGTTTGGAACTAAAGGAGCCCCCCTCACCCACCGGAGGCCCGTAAAGATGTTCCTCACGTGGCTCTGAATGCTCTCTCCCTGAGCTTTCAGCCCCTGCTGACAAATAAACATCCTCCTCCACTCCAAGTAATTTTGGATAAAAGCACAGGCAGAATGAATAAATGCAAAGGTAATGGCATCGGGGGAGTGACAGATGAGTGGATGAGATCATGACTGCCGGAGACGTCATTGCAGCGTAGTGCCACACGGGGGCAGTGCAGTCAGACGCTGTCTCCTCTCTGACACACTTTGGCACTCAAGCCCAAAGAAGGGCCTTCATTCATACCGCATGCATATTTCTCTGATATTTATATCAAACCAGGAAATGCCATTGTTACAACAGATGTAAAAAGACAACACTTAGATGTCTACAAACTATTCAGATGTAGTTTCTTCACACTATTGACTGGAATGTTTCTTTCAAAAGTTTGGTAAGTTGGATGTATTAAAATGAACCACACCACAAGGATAAGAGGGTGACATGCCAACAACATTCATAACATGCAAGAACCCATGAAGATTTCCATGTTTAGAGAAAAAGTATCATGCTCAAACTATCTACCTGTGTCTCCCAGAAGGACAGTCACATTTTCACCAAGTCTAATGGCCCCAAATATGTGGATGAGTAAAAGTTGATGGAGCTTGACAGATGGAGGCTCAGTAGAGTGTCCCCATCTCTGCCGTAATCATCTCAGTGAAGGGCAAATTGTATAGCAGGATTTCAAGACAAAATGGTTAGAAAATGATTTCACAGACACAGCGTTAGCCTGGGTAATGACCACACGACACCCTCTTCATTTTCCTCCTCACTGCTGCTGGGTGACTTTGATCCAGCAAGTGCTGGGCTGGAGGTCTGTCTGATGAAGCCACGTGTGTCTCTGTCCAGTGCTCGTCAGAGGCGTCTCTATGGAAATGAGTGACCGCTTGTGCATGTGCTTCCCACTCAGCGCTGCTCATTAGGAATGCACTGTGCAGCACAGGAGGAACCACTGAGGATGACTGTTTGTTTGTGGGATCAGGCGTATAAGCAAAAATGGTCTCGCATGCTCACACACACACATACACACACAAACACACACACACACACACACAGACACACACACACACACACACACACACACACACACACACACACACACACACACACACACACACACAGATACTCAGTGTTATGCACACAAATACATGTATGCACTCATAACCACTTGGCCACTCAGGCAAACAGGAATAGTACAAAAAATACCCACACACACATGCACACACACACACAGACACATGCACACACATGCACACACACACACACACATGCACACACACACACATGCAACCATGCACACATGCACACACAGACACATGCACACACACACACATGCACACACACACACTCATCTGTTACCCTCCACCCACCGAGATTCACATGGACAAACACATGTGTGCTCACACACACACACACACACACACACACACATACTGTCTGCTGCTGTTGTAATTGACAGGGGTCTTCTTCTTCTTCTTCTTCTCCTTCTTCATCACTGATGCCCTCCCATGGTTCATACGGTGTGTGTGCCCACCCCACCGTGGCCTCCTACCTCCACTCCTCCTTCAGAGCCAGACGGGCCGGGCCGCTGACAGAGATCCTGTCCCTGGGGAGGGAAGAGCTTGGCTGGATAGGTCTGCCAGATGTGAACATCCACATTCATATATGCCTTCTCTAGCCTGTGATGACCATGTGATCACCCCCTCCCCCCCCCCCAGTGTCCATCCTGAAAAAGCCCACCATGACTCTGCAGCAAAGGCAAACACAACACACGTGTGTGCTAGATCACAAACGCTGAGTTCACTCTGTGCCCAAAGTTTCTGTGGGCAAAATTGTATATCCTTTTTAATAAGCTGTACAACAGAGCTGTATACATGTTATATTTCCATCTCCAAAGAAAGCACTTTAAAGTAATAGTTGCTTGCTTTAACTACGCAGGGTGTTTGATAGTGGTGATACATAAAACCATATGATCCCACAGCTTTGAAACGAGACCTGGTCAGTGCGTTCTGGCTTTGATTTGGAGTGCGGCAGACAGCCTTCCCATTTGCTTACCTCATTCATCATATATCATATTAACACCCCCTTCGGGTCAGATGACAGCGCCTGCTGAGTAGGTGTTTATTCAAAGCACAAGCAGCAAATTGCATTTCTATTAGCGCCGCTTGTGACATACCGCAATTCTCCCGCTCACCCATTTCACTCCTGTCAACTTACAATTCACATTCAGGCACATCGTTTCACACTGAAATAATACCACATTTAATGCAATGTGTCATGTTTAACAGAAACAATTCCCTCTGATCGACTGTTCTTCGAAACATTGTTCTACATAATGACATCAACCTTGACATCATTATCATCTCACACTGATATGGAGACAAACTTAAATTAGCTGAAACTCAAATGTGAAATACTGGAAAAATGGTACACTTATAATAAAAAAATACTGTTGGAAAAGAGTGTTGGATAAGCTATTGAATTGTATTAAGATACAGAAGTCAATAATTCTTCATTTTAACCTTCAGTATGTTCCCACTAGACACGGATTGTGAAATTAGGGAAATGTGATTGTGTTTGAGAGTGTATGACACTACCACAATATTGCGTTGTGAATATTGTGCTGATAATATTCATCGTCCCTTCAGTCAGTGAATGACCTCATTTGGCCATCAGAAATCATTTGAAAGTCTCTCTCTCTCTCTCTCTCTCTCTCTCTCTCTCTCTCTCTCTATCTGTGTGTGTGTTTGTGCATGTATGTGCTTCTGAGGATATACACATGCACAGTTCCATGTGTGATGGTCTGTGTTCTAGGACAGCGTGTGCTCCTTTCTAATATAACAAATAATAGTAATATAACTGCCTCTGTCTCTCTCCTCTTTGTCTAGTCTGAGGACATGCATCCAAACAAGGCAAGGGGAGGCCACTGGCAACATTTATCATGATTGCCCATTATCATTAAAACTGATGGGAGCTGTGGAAAATAAAGCCAGCGCACATTACATTATAAATGCTTCTTAAAGTAGTTCATTAAGACAAGGCCATGAGTAATGGGGACCAGTGTTGAATACAGATCATGAGCCATGTAAATGGCCTGTCTGTGGTCTGAGACATATAAGTAATGTCTCAAAGCCTGACTGGCTATCGCACCAGCAGATGAATCACCAAGGAGATGCATGGCTTTAGGAGACAGCACAATTACTAACCCTGTCTGTGTTACCGTCTGAATTATTTACCAGCCTTTTATTGCATATCAAGATGATACACATACTCTCTCTCTCTCTCTCTCTCTCTCTCTCTCTCTCTCTCACACACACACACTCTCACACGCACAGGCACACACACACACACACACACACACACACACACACACACACACACACACACACACACACATGTGTGTGCGCGCACACACAGACACACACAGACACAGACACACACACACACACACACACACACACACACACACACACACACACACACACACACACACACACACATGTCCCTGTCACTGTTGCAAATCTGTAGGTATAGACAGCCAATCCGCCACCCTGCCACCCTATGGCCCTCCAATCCCCAGAAAAAAAATGGATGACATTAGAGATTACCCTATTTACACAGCTGCAGGCAGGAGACATGCATTAGAGCTCTGACATGCTCACATCCATTTCACTCTCTCATTGAATCAGCAGGAGCTGCAACGCTACTCCAGCCCTGCAGGGGTGCTGTGGGGTTATAGGGAGGGGCACAGGAGTCTCCCATATATGGACGTTTCCTACAGACAGACCACACATCCGATCCCATCCAGGTTGGTGCACAACACATACAAACATGGGAAACCTGTTAGGCGAGTACCAGCAACTTCACAGCACCAGAGAAGGAGAATGAGAAAACTGAGCAGTGTTGTTCAAACCTGTGGCAGACATACCCAGGTGAGAGAGGAGGAGGCGATGGGACAGAGAAGAACGGAGGAGATGGAGTGGAGAGAAGAAGGAGAGAAAAGATAAAATGAAGGAAGGAGGAGATATGAGAATTCACAAACAAGAGAAAGAGAAGAGGAGAGAAGAAGGGAGGAAGTGATCCAGTGCATCATGCCATTCAGTGGGAGTGGAGGATATGATGGCAGACAGTAGACCATGTGAATGAGTTTCAGTAGAAGCAAGAGAGGAATATGAGAGATGAAGAGAAGAAGAGATGAACAGAAAAAGAGCAAAAGGAATTTGACAGAGGAGACTGCCTTATTCAACGACCCCTCCACTCCAGGGAAGACTATTTTTCTAAAAGCGTCCAAGACAGGGGACTGCTGTAGGTTAAACATTTATTTGCATAGCCCATTCGCACACAGATTCATTTCCATCCGTTCCTCCGCTTGTCCACACGACTCCGGCCGGCCGCCCCCTCCCCTGCCGGTGTGGCACACCTCCCCTGACCCTAGAGCAGTTCCTGGTGGCCTGGCGGCCCTCTCCCACCGCGCCAGCTGATGTGTGTTCAGTGCGAGCCGAGGCCCGGACCTGGGCTGGCGGTGATGGATGTGCTCCTAACGAGGTGTCGACGGACAGACCGCATTTCGGGAAAAACTTGTGAACTCAGCCATTAATCACCAGAGCTCCTTTGCAGTCACGCAGTCACAGTCATCTGGCCTCAAAATACTCTCTCTCTTTCTTTCTCTCTCTGTCTCTCTCTCTCTCCTTTCTCATTTTCCACCATTGTTCAGATGTTTTCTTTGTTGTTTTTGTGTCCAACCTGTGCCTCAGTGCTGCACAGCCCCTCAAAAACAACATTCTTTCTTATACAGACTGTGTCTGCCTCAGAACAGCCTGTTTCTATGGAGTGTATCACCGAGCATTTTCACCAAACCCATTTTGCCATTTTGCCACGGTCACTTAACGACACAGCCGTTCCTAAGACAGAAAAACATTCGAGCAATGCTGCCGTTGTCGCATGCTTGATACACTGTTATTGCATGCTTCCCTGATAAAAGCAGACTGCTTCATTTATCACACACTGGAGTGTTATTGAATTGCAATTCTGACAAATGGGGAGTTTTGCCAATAAAATGGATGTCTTAGACTCGCAGGAAAGGCAGACCAGTGAAGCTGACCCCTGTCGGGGCATTAGTGCAGGCGGCTGGGAACACTGGTGGCGAAAGGTTGAATAATTCATCAGAGGATGCGTGTAGTGCTGAGACAGCCATATTGTGCACACAAAGCCACAGCACACTGGATGCACACGTGGAGCATGCAACTGCTGAGAGAAGGCCGGAGTCTTTGGATGATTTGGTTTATTTGACTTGGCAAAAGCTTCAGTTTTCCATCACATTGTGATGTTAAGAAAGTGTGCGCTTCACACTAAAGTGTGGGGTTAGTACAGGATTTACACTCAAATGTTGGCTCAGCGTGGGCTTCATACTGTAGGATTTACCTGACGTGCAGGGGAGTCCACACAAATGTTCTGCTCATGTTTTGGTACCTCACAGATTTCAACACTGTTTGCAGGCATAGCACACCTGGGCGCTTGAGCTGTGCTTATTATAGAGTTATAAACAGATTATGACCGCATGTTGGAGAACCTGTTCCAATATCATGGATCTTCTTGAATGATGTGTCTAGCCCACTGACAGCTGTACAGTTTATCAAAAGTGACACGTGAACTTGTAACAGCATTCAGGCTCACTGACTTCAAGAGACATTTAAGTGACAGAATTGCTCACTGACGACCACGATTTATTAAGGTTGGAAAATGTATCCGAATGTATTCCAGTCCTGTAGAAACATTTACTGGATGGGTGGGAGATGTTCTTTATGAACACTGAAGAGTTGTCACTGAGGAAGATGGATGGCTATGTGTGTTTATGTGTTTGCATGCACATTCATATATTTGGATAAGCCAATATGTGTGTACATTTACATGAATACACAAACACAAATGTGTGTGTGTGTGTGTGTGTGTGTTTGTGTGTGTTTTCTGTAATGAGGCAGGAGAAAGTGACAGCTCTGACAGACAGCCGTCCGTTTGTTTACACTTGGTGCACGTGTCATTAAGCAAGGGCATCTCCGCCATTCCACAGCATCTGAATGAATCATTCTCAGTCTGCTGCCTCTCAGCCCGTTCCCCTCCACGCTCGGCAGCATCTCCGCGCCTCACGTGCGCGGCGCGGGAACGCAAGCGGCGCAGGAGCAGGAGCCGCCTGGTGAAGGCTCGCCACTTCGCCTCTTATTTATCCGTTTCTCCTAGCTGCTCCGTGTTTGTAATTACCATAACTTAGCCTTTTTTATCAGTTTTGTTTCCAGGCTTGGTCAAATTGGATTAATTCCATCTCATGTCAGAAAGTAATTACAAATATGGCAGCAGATGGGCCCACGTGTCTCTGGTGCATCTTTACTTTTGCCTCCCTCGTTGTCTTCCAAGATGGATGAGAGAATGAATTTGTGAAATCTGTCAATCGAAATCTGTGAGGTTCCCCTTAGGACTATATGATACTGACCCTTAGAGACAACATTCTGTTTGGAACTGTGAGGAGTGAGCTGCAGAACCCATTACAAGGTTCTATGAAGAGTTCCAGAGACAGTTTTTCTGAAATATTTGAGGATTCTCCTGTGGTTTCCTATTAGTATCTGGAGTGCAGTTACTGGGAGGAAAGCAGGGATAGAATAAATTCTGAGACAGAAACAGACCTACCGCTGTGATGAAAGGACAGAGAAGGAGAGATGAAAGATGCTGATGCTGTACCTGTTGGATAGGATTTCATAATGTTGACGTTGTATCTGCCCCGTATATGTCAGGCCAAATCACAATTCTGTATTCACACAAACAAACCCTGTCCTCATTTTAGACAGTAGAGCATGAACCTGTGCAGGATTAAAATGTAATGATTTTTATTTCTGGTATGCACCTCCACCTTCTGTGCTGCTGCCCCCAGTCTATGGAACAATCTACCCCTCCACATACACAGTGCCCCCTCCTTAGACATGTTCAAAGACTCCTAAAAGCAAACCGATTCACTGAGGCCTTTGGCCTCCAACCCCCCTTCTTTACCCATCTTTTTTTTTTTAAGCGACCTTGGGTATCTTGAAAGGCGCTCTATAAATATAAGTTATTTATTATTCATTATTATTATTATTATTATTTATAAACCCTATGACATTTTGTTTGTCCTTCCTTCATCAGCCCTGGTTGGAGGTGCAGCAAGCACATTTAACAAACCTTCAAAATCTCTGAAATACAGTTGAAACCAGAAGTTTACAAATCCTTAGCATACAAATGCTAAAGTTGACTAAAGAGAGGAATAAAAAAACACATATTTTGGAAATTGACCTTAATGCCTTACCTAGAGATTGACATGGTTTTATTTCAGTTAGCCTAATTACAGGTTTGATTTGCATTGAGAGATGATCTTATGGAAAGTATCCCATGCCAATAGTGAGAAATGGAAATGGTGAGATAAGGGTATGTGATGATGTGGGGCTATTTTAATTCCAGAGGCCAAGGGAACTTTATCAGGATGCATAGTATCCTGGATCCATGAAATAACTGACCTTTAAAAATAAAAATCTGCCTGCCTCTATGGGAATTTAACATACAGTAGGGGTACAGTATGTATACTCCCCTGTATTTTAAGAAGAACATTTATTTATTTACGATACATTATACATTCACAAAGAAAATTGGTGTCCTTAAAGGTTGGATTTTTCCTCACTTTTTAAATTAAGGCTTTAAGATCAATGTCCAAAAGATAATTTTTTATTCCTCTTTTTAGTCAACTTCTGGTTTTAACTGTATGTAGTTTTTAATTGTTGTACTTGTTTATTCATGTTTATTCATTTACTTGTTAATTTTATTTACTTTATTCACATTAATGATTTATTTAGTCTGTTTTTTGTTTGTTAATATATTTCTTTAGTTTATGTTTACTTCACTTATCACCCTGATATTTATGTTGTGGTTATGTTGTATTTTTTTTTTACTTTGTAACATTCATTAGCTTGTGTTTCTATTGGGCTGTTAGGTTAGAGATAATTTCTCTTGTGGTATTCAGTAAAGTATTTGTGTCTTAGTTGTAAAAAAATAACAATAATTCTATGTTTGCATGAGTAGGCTAGTGCTGCCAAAGTCTTAATTTTCCCTTGGTAGGACACCTGTCCCTATCACAAGCAAGCCCACCCCTCTCTCTCCACTAGGTTGTCTAGAGGGTGGGTTTGTGTGTTCCACTCCACAACTGGCACCTGTTACCAAAGAGCCAGCACACTGGAGCCCATCCAAATTATTAAGGACGTTTTTGGTTTCCATGGAGACTGTTGCACCATGAAATTAAAAGTAGCATGAATGTTAGAGATTAGCTTAATTGTTTTGGAACAGGCACAGTAGCAGAGGGGGAATCATTGCAGCACTTTGGATTGCTTTCCAGCGCGGCGACAGATAATGCCGACGCAGGGCTCAGAGTGGGGGGAGAGCTCTGCTGTTTCTCCAGCCCACCTGCTCATGTTTCTGTCGGCACGGAAACTGGTTATCGGTCCAAAGCCACAGCTTCTCATCTCACTCCTCCCTCTCCCTGACTGACCACAAGGCCTCACTGACATATTAATTTCTCATTTAACACTCCTCTTTTCATTACAGACAGACAACATCTGCAGTATGAAATTGAGCACTCTTATGTTTCAGATATATAGCAATAAATACAGATTTCAGTGATGTTTAGTGATGAATATCAAGCACAGCATGTATATACTTACTACTGTCAATCACACAAATAATGTGAGTCCTCTCCATTGCCTTGTCATAGTATCATTATTGCATTCTTCCACATGAGGTAAGAGGCCAGTAGAACATTTTAGTCTTTCTCCAGTGCAGGAGTAGAAATGCTTCTATTTGTCCGACCATATCAAACCATATAGGGCAATTCCACGGAAAATTGACTTTTTGACACATCCATAACGCCAGTGAAATGCCTTGGCATTTGTTAGATGTGAATGATAACATTCATTTTTTGTGCATTTTTTCTCATGTACATTCTTCAGCCAAAAATAGCAAATGCTCAAATTTCATGTAATCATTCACATCCTATCATACCATCACATTTTATTGGCGTTATGGATTAATGGCGTTATGGACAAAAAACGTAATTTTCCACGGAATTGCCCTATACCCATTAGCAGGTACTGCATTATGTCATTCATCTCATCTACTATACATTGCACAATGTAGGCAAAATACATGTAGATTACTATAAAAACAGACTTGCTCTATAAGTGATGCTATCTCTGCTCACTAGCCCGACAGAGAGCAAAATAAACGGACCGGAGGAGAGGGTGACTTCAGGGTGGCGGGTGTTGTGGAGACATGGAGACACTGATTGTGACGTAGGCAGACAGGAGGCCTGGCAGTCATGCAGGCTGCTGATGAGGTCAACTGTAAGCCCTGGTCCTCGATGTCCCTCTGTTGTTCTCTAGTGCTTTTCTTTTCTTTTTTTTTTTTTTTGCCTCCACAAAGGAGACCTTTTAGTGTCGCCCTATTTTTCCAGCTTAAGGATATCTGACAAAAATTTGATGAAAAAAATAAATAGGAGAAAAACAAGGGAAACATTGTAATAGATGAACTTTTAGTTAGGCTAAACAAGAAGTCTTTATTCATTGGTCAACATGGTAACGCCCATGCTACTTACAGTATGTCACTGTAAACCAATAAAGTGGATAGGATCGTGTGTGTGTGTGTGTTGGGCTTTTGAGGCTTTATGGGCAGGACAACGTCTCAGAACAGAGTCTCAAAGAGCTTTATGATGTGCCCTGAGGCAGATGAAGTTGTGTGTATGTGCAAATAGCAGTTAGGCGAGTACTGATGGTAGTAAATAAAACTAGTATTTATGAGGTCCTTCTATCTTGACCGTCCAGTGTGGAATTTCACTGAAATGACCATGTATCTATTTCAGCAGAATTTAACAGATTATTCATTATACGAGGGACTTAAAAAATGTTGTGCACTGACCCAGACAGCATTTCAGATGTTTGGGGTCAGTCTTCAAGCAATCATACCACTTGTCAACAAATGTAATAGTTTTAGTGTGATGAATATAACAAAACATTTTTTTCTGTATGACACAAACACATAAAAATACCAGAGAGAGAGAGAGAGAGAGAGAGAGAGAGAGAGAGAGAGAGAGAGAGATTGGAATGGAGAAATTAGATTAGAGAAGGGAAGGAAGGGTACTGTGCAGGAATGAGAAAAATGTAGTTGGAGGGGACTAATGGTGACTGTGTGGTGCTGAGGAGAATGTAGAATATGCAGATGGAACAGAGAGAGAGAGAGGAGAGAGAGAGAGAGAGAGAGAGAGAGAGAGAGAGAGAGAGAGAGAGAGAAAGAGAGACTCAAGCCCATAGGGAATGGAAAGGCTTTGTCAAAGCAGAGAGAAAGAGATGGAGAGAAGAGAAATGAAAGAGTGGAGATGGAGAAGGCGACTGGGGTGTGTAAGAATTGAGATGGTGCAGAGGGGAGCTATGTGAGCAGCAACAAATGGAGAATGGCAACCAAGCACAATGGAGGGAACATCAACCAGGACCTCTGAAAAGAGACATGGAAAGAGAGGGAAGGAGAGAGAGAGTGCAGAGGACACTGAGAAAAGAGGATAGAGGGATGGATCAAGATGGATAAATGAGAAATTAGGTGGTCTGGCATCAAATAACTCACATTTTTTTAGAACGCAAATGTCACATGCTGCACACATGCTGAAGAAATGACAGGAGCATTGTGGACCTGTCTGAACTCCAAACAAAAATGCACAAATTAAGTTATCTTTTGAATAGTGACAGGCATCTCTCTAAACATTTATTTAAAAAAAATGATTCTCTAAAAGTGTCACTTCCACCAAACTAAACCACACTTATAATACTCTCCAAATAACAAATGTTGTTGTATGAGTCAATGTTTAACAGCTTGAAGTATTACAATGGTTTATTACTCTTATTTGACCTCTTTGTAAAAAAAGTGAGGTAAAGGAGCTTTGTAATGGATTGTTACATTGTAATACTTCAAGCTGTAGGGGATTATACACAATAACATCATAACACTTTATGGGTGCAAATATGTGTCATAGCTATATTTCAGTATGAGTGTGAAGATGCTGCAATCTTTCCTGTTTTATGACACTGTTTTAATGGGTCATAAAAGCCAACTCGTTTATTTCTGTTTTAGTTTTGGTGTGTGAGGGGCTGATTGAGATGTGCAAAGTGTTTAGATTAGATTAGATTCAACTTCAGATTAGATTCAACTTCATTGCCGTTGTGAGTTGTGTAAGTTGTTGTGTGCTGTCCATTTTTTAACAGTTTGGTAAATTAAAAAAGAGAAGGTTTTCCACAGAAAAAATATCTTGGCTGTTTTTGTTTTTTTAAAATAGAAAGACGGTGGACACTGAAAGCTTCATAACCCTTTACAATGCTTTATAGACACAGGATTCAGAAAGCGTTACCACTGATACATGCTATTGTGTTATGTAGATTCCATCCCAGAAGAGAATAGAGTAATTGATGATAGATCAAGCTGCTCTTGAGAGAGCAGAGCAGAGGAGAGC
Organism: Alosa alosa; assembly: GCF_017589495.1. NCBI lineage: Eukaryota > Metazoa > Chordata > Actinopteri > Clupeiformes > Clupeidae > Alosa > Alosa alosa. The sequence continues at coordinate 24,761,999 of NC_063193.1, forward strand.
CGATTATAGGAGAGGAGAGGACAGGAGAGCAGAGGAGAGGAGAGGAGAGCAGAGGAGAGGAGAGGAGAGGAGAGCAGAGGAGAGGATGATGGTTGGCTCTGAGAGGGATGGAGAGATGGGGGCCTGTTTGATGTGCCGGATGCTGCTGGTGAGAGGGAATGGAGTGAGAGCAGAGGGCTCAACACCCCAAGAGACAGACAGTGGTGGAATGTAACGAAGTACAAATACTTCGTTACTGTACTTAAGTAAATTTTCCAGGTATTAGTACTTTACTTAAGTAAAATTTATAGTGCATACTTTTGACTTTTACTTCGTTACATTTTACAGCAATTATCTGTACTTTTACTCCGCTACATTTCTACAACACCATCGTTCCTTTTTACGATACATTTTATGATCAGTTTTTTTTTTCTCTGACAAACACGTTTGTTTTACCGGGGGGTTGCTACCAAAGATTCTGGAGCGCTACGTGCATTCTTAGAAACATAAGCTTCTAGTCTAGACCAGGCAAAGCGTGAGCTTGTAGCCATCTGCATTCGGTAGGCTATATTCACCAGACCCATGGCTACACTGTACATGTAACTGTGTTCTGTGCCTTTCTCTGTCTGTTATCTGCAGCGTTAGGGCCTCCTCTCCGATGAGATTGCTATCCGCGGATCAGCGAAGTTACAGGCTATGCTTCTGTCACACGTCTGATCATTTGCGGCACAAATGAATGGTAGACTATTAATGAACCGGTGGCCGGAAAAAACGTAACATTTTCCAGATTAGGAAATATTCCTTAATTGTGTGTGATTAAATAAAGATGCATAGCCTACAATTGGGGTGTAGTAACGTGAGCGCTCATTCAATGTCTATGCGTCTGCGCAAGTGAAACTTAATCATAAAGACACCTTTCTCAGCAACTTTTCTGTTCAATCAGCATAATTGGCATTACGATCCACCCGACGTTTCCCTTGTCTACCCCGTTAAACTTCAGGCTCTCGTGTTTTGCTGAATGATATTACTCAGCAGATCACCCTAGTAGATAACCAGAATTAAAGTCTCTAGAATTGTAGGTCAGAATGTAAACTGGGCCACAGATGGTAAGCACAATTGCATTAACTTAAAACTATCTAGTCGAGTATAACCTAAAACTAGCTTAATTAAAATGCCACAGCCCATACTGATTTTTCCTTTTATAATATATATATATTAAGAGAATAAATCATTATGCAAATACTTTTACTTTTAATACTTAAAGTACATTTAAAAGCAGGTACTTTTTACTTTTACTAGTAAATATTTCTCTGTGTACTTTTGTACTTTTACTTAAGTACTGAGTTTCAGTACTTCCTCCACCACTGGAGACAGAGAGAGAGAGAGAGACAGAGAGAGAGAGAGAGAGAGACGCAGAGAGAGAGAGAGAGAGAGAGAGATTTGTGGAAAATGGGAAAGTATTGGAGAGAGAAGAGAGAAACCGCACAGTTGACCTCAGGGGAGGTGAAACTGAAGGGGTGGGTGCCGAGAGACAGGAAGAGTGACAGAGTGGAAAAGCAGCCAGCAGGAAGGCCACTGGTGGACTACCTTGAATATACTGTAGCATATGGAGCATCTTTAGCAAGTTTCCAACAAATGCTGAAGCTAACTTGTTTACTAGGGGTTGCAGCAAATTGTCTGAAGGTTTGCTCATCTCAGTCCTGCCAAGGGATCTCTCTCTCTCTCACACACACACACACACACACACACACACACACACACACACACACACACACACACACACACACACACACACAGGACATGATGACTCCGGTCCAGGGGAAATATAGAGAGCAGGTCAGAGGAGGAGGGAGGGGAAAAGAGTAAAAAGGCAAAATGAATGAAAACAGAGAGAAATCCTAAAGTATAAAGCAGGCCTATAAATGGGCTTATTCATAGACTGGCAATGAAAGCAAATGGAGCTGAAATATTGCAGCTGGAGCGGGGAAAATGCTTGTCTCAATGTTTTATTGTTTACAAAAATAAATGTGGCTTTTCATGGGCTCCTGCTCCAACCATTTCCTCTAGGATGGAGCACACAGGACAGTGGAGGCTTGTGGCGATGTCCACTGATGTCTTCATGTTAGCACCTAATGGATTTTTAATGGTTGCTTTTGGCCAGAATACTCTCCATACATTCCCTATCCAGAACATTGCCTCTACTGATGAAGTAATGACCTCAGCCTTCCATCTATTCACACCCGTAAGGAAGTGCCGGGAGAAAGAGGAAGGGGACGTTCGTGGTCTTTGGCGAGGCTTAGCGTGCGTCTCCTGGCCTCCCCGCCGCGGGTCCTCATGGGTCATTAGCGCGTGTGCTTCCCTGCGGCGCCCGGCTCCCACGGCCTGCTGGTGGGCTCCCGTCCCCCCAGCGAGCCCCTCTGTGATGAATGAGCCGCAGCAGCAGCAGCTCACACACACACACACATCCTGTTTGCACAGGAGCACACGCCCAGGCCCAGATCTAGACCACAGGTGCGGTTAGAGCTTCATTTCGCCTCTGATTTACTCTGGGACGCATGTTCTAGTGGCGCAAAGTTTGTGGAAGAGCCGTGTTACAGGTAGCCGGCCATAGAGCATAAATCATTACTGATCACGGCCAGCAGCATAGGAGTCATTACTGTCAGACGTAATGGGAACTGATAGAGGCACATGGAGGTGCGAGGGGGAAGACTAATGAAGGAACACCTGACGCTAAGTTAAACAATGAACCCATTTAGGCTTTTGAGTCTCTATGGCCAGAACAAGCAGAGTCTCAAAGAGCTGATGATGTGCTCTGAGTCAGATGAAGTTGGGTGTATGTGTGAAAATACTAGTAGTTAGACCTATGAGCACTAAATGTAGTAAATAAAACTCACTGGTTTGTGCGTGTGTGTATGTACAACTGTATATGTCTATGTCTCTCTCTGTGTGTGTGTGTACCCGTGTGTGTGTGTGTGTATGTGTGTGTGTGTGTGTGTGTGTGTGTGTGTAGCTATGGCATAGAGGTGTATACAGTTGGTATGATGGGGGTAGCTGTATAGTGTGGTTACACTGTAATCATTCTTGTCATAACATGACACAGATATGATGGCAAAGCACAGAGGCAGTAAGGAAAAAGTGTGAGTCAGAAGAATCTAGAAGTATAAACTCTCACTCACTGTCAGCCTTACTCTTAATCTAATCACTGAACTGCAACCAGATGTCCTTTTATCTGCATCTGACAAATGGACACGTCGCAGTGGGCCCTTCTCTCTGACAGGGATTTATCCTGGAGTTTATTCGCTCTTCATCTTGTCGACCCGTGAGGAGCAGGGAGAGGGTCAGGCGGGAGGAAGCAGCCTTCGAGCGACCCCACAGAGTCCATACATCTTCCCCAAACAACGGCTCCCAGCGCCGGGCCTGGCAGTCCGTCTCACCCCCCTGTCACATTCTTCACGGCTCCACTTGAACCGGGTGACCTCTCCCTGTCTCCCTCTCTCCCGCGCCTCTCCCCCGCGTGTGAGGTGGCCTCTGCTGTGGCCCAGGGGGGACGGTGCCAGGGAGGATCTCCCCTCCTCGGGTGGATGTGGGCGAGGACCCGGAGCGGCGCGGGGGAGCCGACCCAGAGGTGGTCTCTCAGGGGTCTGAGATAACGGGGCCTTCACAGGGATGGACATGGTCCTCAGGGGCCGTCTGTCTGAGAGGGCTATGAGAATGACTGAGCATGCATGGGTATGAGTATCACACACACTCAAACACACACACACACACACACACACACACACACACACACACACACACACGCACACACATGGATAAACACATGCCCACATACATGTGCACATATAATGTGCAAACACTCTCTCACACACACAAGGACACACACACACACTAACACATGCACATTCACACAAATGTAGCCTCACAAAAGTATCCACACTAAGACGTAAACCTGAGAGGTCTCTCGAGGTGTTTTACAGAGCTCAAATTATATTCATCAGAAAGTGTAAACACATGCTGCAATAGTTAACACAACAATACACAGAGCATTAGAAAAACAGCAAAACCTAATAAAAATGATTTATGATCATTAAAGCAATTAATTAATGAAAATTCAGGTGAAGAAACAAACCAAATCAAGCAAATAAAAACAGTCAGAACGTTAACAGCATACCTGATTTTTAGAATGAAGTAAGTGATGTAGGTGTTTCTTAACTGATGCCATAAATCACTTGTGTGAAAGAGACAAAATATACAGAATGTGTGTGTGTGTGTGTGTGTGTGTGTATGTGAGAGTGAGGGAGTATGTGTATGTATGACTGCAAATACTGTATGTATTTATTGTATTCCTGTATTGTATGTGTGCCTGTGAGAAAGGGAGAGAGAGTGTGAGAATGAGAGAAATAGAGAGAGAGAGAGAGAGAGACAGAGAGGGAGGGAGGGAGAGAGTGCAGAAGAGTATATGTACGTGTGTTAAACATGAACTCAATTTGACAATTTGATGGGGAGCCTGAGGGCACTACTTCGGTCCTCAAGACCACCAGCAGTGACACGGCCTCCCCTGGCAACCACCGGTCCACCAATCAAGAATGTTTACCGCCGCCCGCCGTGTGATGTCAGCTCTCTGTGTTGTGCCAAACCCGCAGGAGGTGGCCGCATGGCGAGCGGGAACAGAATGGCGCGCGTCGCAGGAGCAGGAACGCTCCTAATGAGCCTGAGGTGGAATAACAGGATCATAAAAGAGGTGGCCCATGTGGTGGAGGTCAGGCCTATAAAACACTCCCATCCCTCCAACTGCCTTCATACGCTCACTTTTTCCCTCCTCTGCTTTCAACTATTCCCATAAAAGGGAAAAAAGGGAAAAGGGGAATATTTGGAATAACGGAATATTGAACAATTGTTGAAAAGATATTGTGTGAAAAATGACAAAGCAATATCATACCTTACGTCAAATAAGGAGAGTTGCTTTCATGTTGTGTCCATGTTGAGAGGACTTTTAATTCCCATTCAAAACGCTGGACAAGTTTCGAGTGGAGTAAAGCAGCCTGCTGTGGAGTCTGAGATCTCTGCGGGAGAAATCTCTGGCCCAAGGCTGGTGGAGGACAGGTGTCATGTGGCCACTAGATAACTGTGTGAATGAATGTGTATATTTTTGTGTATTGGTGTGTGTCTGCGCAATTAAGTGGTTGTTGGAGTGTGTGAGTTTCCGTGTATGCACATGTACATGTGTGTTTCTGTGTGTGTGTGTGTGTTTGTGTGTGTGTGTGTGTGTGTGTGTTCGTTGTTGGTGAGGTTGCCTAGCGTGGGAGCCACAAGCCAGTGTGTCAGCAGTGTCACCCTCAGTGGGTCAGCACTTCTGTCAGGGGGCTGTCAGAGCTGGTGACCATGGCGACCTGCGCTCAGCACAAGTGTCAAGGCCTGGTAGCCCTCGTCTGACCACAGAGGAAATCGGTTGATGGAGCGCCATGGCAACCAGCAGTTAAACAATAGATCAACGTTGATGTCAGCCTTGGATGACCACTTGTCATGGTGTTATATTGTGATGCCCACTGGGTGTATCTCTGGCAACACATTGTGGTCTGCAATGTTTTCAATGCAACGAGAAGTAGGGGTAGTTCTGATGGGTAATTGAATTGAAACTTCTGCATATGTGGGCTGGCTGTGTTTTAAATGAACATTCCAACAGCCGTCTTAATGAAGGTTAACTCCAAACCATCCATTTTTAGTTTGTGAGAACCTCCCCCATAAAGAAGGTCCTTGGTAAGTAAATATGCATTTCATATTTGGCTTGCTCCCAAACTCCAACAGAACATATGATAGTTCAGCTGTCATCACCCTGAGCCTGGGTTGCAGGACATGTTCCATTTGCACTGTAAACTCCAGAGTCATCACTTTCACCCCTTCCTCCCATTTTTCATAAAATCATGACAACTGCATCCCCGAGTCCCTGAGCAGGAGTTGGGTGTGAGAATGCTGGAACGTTCCGCAGCAGTTCCGGAAAAGGTTGAAAAGGTTCCGCTTCATTTAGCACAGGCGAGACCAGGGTGTTCCCATGTAATGGTGAGGTTGATACTCCTTATGTGGAGAGCGTTTGGGTAAACATTCATGACAATTTGACACGATGTCTGCCGGCCAGCATGCATTATGGATGTATGAATGAATGTGGTTATGACTCATTGTCATAATTCAGATGTATGGCTTCATTATGGTTGCCACACGCCATCAGTTTGATTTTCAGTTTGTGGGTCTGAGATGATATTTGTTTATATTTTCATTTTGTTGGGAGTGAACACATTCATTTATTTTGTGGCTTTAAATGTGAGTGCACAGTTTCATTTTCATTTGAGCGTAATCTTATTTGTGGATTGAAGTGCAGTGGTGGAGCTCCACAAGCACGGACACACGGAGTCATTTTGTGTTATTTCACAAATCCACACACCATGCTTTGCTTTATCAGTATCAATTAAACATATCTGTGAGCGCCACTGATGTAATGAGAAAATGGTGGCCCTGAAACTGTGGGCTTGAAGTGAATTGAAGTTGATTGAGAAGCTGGGGCTGAGGTATCACAGGAAGAGACTTCCCATTACCTCACCGGCAAGAAGAGTCAGGGCCGACACTCGGATCTGAAGAGGCTTCACTCTACAATCAATTATGAAGCAGATGTCTGAGCAATGGCCAAATATTCACTATGAATTTTCAAGGTATGCTGATCAAAAATTAAGACTTCATAAATCCTGAAAAATAAGCAAGCAAACAAATTGATTATTTGTACATTTCTGTATATATTAACACTGATGAATGGTATTACTAATGTACTATGCTACACTTTAGGATATTACAGAATATTCTTTCCTCAAGGTGTCATACCAACAGCTATCTTATACATCTTCATCTGAGATTAACTCATTCAGGATGTATTTACCTGTTGTTAAAAGATGTTAGATTTGCCCACTAACATCATGGAGATGTGTCCAGATTTAATGTAAAGGATATGCATTGTACTAAATATGTAACATAAATTAACTTGTCCAGTCCATCTGTAAAATTCCTGAGGCAAATTTGAAGATTAACTCCAAAAAAATCAAATGTACTGGCCAACCTCTGAACACAAGAGGGCACAGAATGTACAGTGCATACTGTTGTTGACTGATAATGATTATATAAGGGTTTTCCTATAAGGTACAACAATAAACACATTCACAGTCAACATTCTTATATATAAGGAATTCAGTGCTATTTTAGATGTGAAATACTTTTAACTCTACCATGAAACACACACACCAACCACTCCAGTGATCAGTCGCTGTGCACTGTGGTGAGGTAAAATATGCCCTCTCCCTGAATCATAACACTCTAAATAGAGTTACGCTTTTTCAACACCCACCTATGGCTTCAAGAGAGTTATCAAATGCCAAACTATTGTGACTATATTGACAGTGTTGAGGCGCAGTTTCCGTTTCTGGAATGTTAAGATTGACTCGATTGGACAGCTTCCATGGTGGTATCTGCGAGCGAGCCGCACTGTGTGTACTTCTAACCTGTCCGCCATGCATTAGCGGAGCTCAGAAACGTCAAGAATCCTGGGGAGAATCAGCGCTCTGTGCCTGCGGTAAAGCGGCCTGTCAGGCCGGAAACGGCAGGCATGTGGCTGGACGGAGGCCTCGCTCACATCGGCGCGCCTTGCCTTGCTCTGCTCGCTCGCCCCAGACAAATTGGCGGTGCGCACAGGTGGGGTCAGGGGAGTCGGTAAAAGCGCTCTCGCTTCCATTTCTCTAAACACACACAGCTGGGGTTATCGGGCTCCACCATTCCGACCTGGAAAGAAATGGCACGAAACAGATGGAGATACGAAGCCGGCTAAATTGAACCAGGCTGTCTAAATACTGTATCACCTAGTCATTTTGTCCTGCCTGATGCCAGGGACTTCATGTGTGCCCTAATACTCAGCTCTCTGTGCGGTGCCTGATATCAGTCTCCTGCGTGGAGATCTAGCTCAGACCTCAATTTATTCACTCTTTGGAACATAGAGTCTTTGGGAAAAAGGAAAGACGGAACAGTGTGCCTTCCCTTTCATGAGAAAACCGTGTAGAGGGTTTACCAGCTTGTTTTCACAGACAGACAAAAGCTGATCTGTCAGCATTTATTCACTGTATGTCAAAATGTGGAACTGATCCCCTGCAATGAAAATATGTTTTTTCTCTGCTTACATTCTTTTACAGACGGTGTACGTTGAGCTGAATCGTACAAACCTACAGTAATCCTTTAAGACATCTTATTTTTGCAATAAATAAGTCAATGCACACAATGATTTCACTGGAGAAATGGGACACATTCCAACAATTGTATTGGTTCAAATCATCATAAAAAGTCAAACACAAAACTTTTAAAAAAAGGTACATGCGTAATTTGTACCAAAGTGGGGGGAATAACTTTTTACAATTCTACGTCCAATTAGTAGTCTGAAATGGAAAATATATATCCTTCAGATACCCACTTCCTGGAGTATTTTATCGATGAGAATATAACTACCTCAATCCGTGGTCACTCTTATTGAGAATGACATGAATTAAAGTTGGCATAGCTAAACACTGCAGAATGGACCACTGCCACCACTATGCTGTCACTATGCTCTCCAAACACAGTTAGCTTTTTGGGGTACCTAAAAGGCCTTTGCTTGTTTTCTTTCTCTCTTTGAGAAATGCCAGCTTCTATAAAAATGTGTACATGACAAGAGAGCCCATCAGGTTATGAATGACCATGGTTTGTTTCTTTACAATTTTTGGCCAGCTCTGGGATCTGGTTCTGAGGTATTTAAAGACACACACAAAGTTGTATAGTTTGGATTGGTCATTTTCTCTCACCCGATATATGTAATGAATAATAAGGGCAATTTCATTAGATAGATAGATAGATAGATAGATAGATAGATATATAGATAGATAGATAGATAGATAGATATATGAAAATTATATATATATATATATATATATATATATATATATATATATATATGAGAAACCTAGGCTCATCAGCTTTTTCAAACTAGTGGAAGAGATGGTTGTGTAGATTTGTTCCTGGGTTCTGGACTGCCAGCCAGAGGATCTGTGGAGGCAATCTTTCCAGCTCTCCACTCTGTCTCGCTCTAGCAGGAAACGCAGAGCAATAAATAAGCAACAAATTAAAGGAGAGAAAATCAATAGGAGGACATTAGCCCTTTAATGTGCTGTCTTAAAGGGCCGTGCTCTCTTTTAAACAGACGCACTCCTTTCTAAATGCACTGCTAAATTGGTCTTATGCGTGACCTGATTCACGAGGTGACTGAATTTTGGGGCAACCGCATGAAGCCAGCACCATTAACACAGGTCACCACAACACCCGTAATTAATGTAACATGCTCCATCTCACAGCTATAGGTCATAATTTCACAGACACTGATTTTAGTGTTATATATGACTCTGCATAAAACATTAGTCCAGCCAGCTGAAAAGTTTTCATCCAAAAAGCCAACAAGCAGGGCACTGGAGTTTTGGCACTGCTTTATTCAACACTGCTGTTGGGTACTATAGATGTGTCATTAAACCCAAGAAGAAATTAATATGTGCAGTCTCACCCTAAATGTGGGAATTGTGGTATCCACAAAGATTAAAAGGTGCTATTGTTTCATTCAGGTCATGCAAGATAAATTCTACGATATTCCCTTGAGATCTGAAATGCATACCTTACATATGTTACATCAGCTCCACTCTCCTCAGCAAGGTCACTAGCAGATAAAAGCGGCCTGAAATGATAATCCCTCTGCAGTGAATGTCTCTCAACTGAGCCAATCACACACACACACACAAACACACACACACACAGACACACACACACACACACACACACACACACACACACACACACACAATAATCTCCTTGTACGATCATGCAACCCTCGTATCTGTGCTATCATCTTGAGGGAATGAAATGCATACAAAATCATGTCACACAAACAGCTTCTCAATACATGCAGAATTTGAACAATAACAAAAAAAAAGAAATGATGACAATTTATAAGAAATAAGATGGAATCACTTCACATTCTTTTCACCTGAGTTAACCAGAGACAGAACACTACAATGGCTTTTTATGAGGGTTGGAGCAATTGCGTCCTTCGGCACAATGACCACCATCATTACCACAGAGGCATATTACAGAAGGTCTATTGAAAAGCACATAAATAGGAGAAGACAGGGGTTTGTTTCCATTTAGATAAAGTAGAGAATGAGAGAGATTTCTGATGAATTGGCGGTTAACTTTCCTCATTCTTATGCAGTTATTTTTCATGCTACAATGAAATGCAAACCCATTTTTGTAGCTCAATAAAAGCAAATTAGTTTAACATGTGCACATTTCATTACGTGGTTAGGGGCCCTGGTAACACAGAGAATAACAGAGAGAGAGAGTGCAAGAGAGAGGGAGAGAGAGAGAGAGAGAGAGAGGGGAGAGAGGGAGAGAGAGGGAGAGAGAGAGAGAGAGAGGGAGAGAGAGAAAGGAAGATAGAATGACTAACAAATAAAAATAAACATTTCAATTTGACTTCTCTCAGGTGTTTTAGATGGGCCTGCTAATTCAGCATGGCAAAAGCAGGTGAGCTGAGTGGAGAATTCATAAGGCATTATTCATCAGAGCTGATCCATGCAGGGCTCAACACTCCAGAGACTGGAGACGACCTTACACACTGTTTGACCTAGATGTGCTTTGGTTGTACATGGCATGTTACGACATCCCACAGTGTCCCCACAAATAACAGTTTCTACAGAGATTATTCATATGATTCATTCTAATTATAGCTACTTTCATGTCATCTGACACACCTCACCCATAACTTGTAGATATGTCAACTTGTCAACCTTGTGGCTCAGGTGATGCGAACATTATAGTGTTTCATGCCATTTTTGTGCCAAGTGATTCACCCATATAACTCACCCATATTGAATATGTTAATAGGTTTATTTCCTTCGCTGTCAAGGAAAAATCCTTTTTAGCGCTCCATCTTTGGTGAACCACCTCGGTGAGGTCTGGTATCTTGGTCAGCGTCTTTAAGTGCTGCATGGAATGTTTTGGTTATGGTAATTGGCTTGTTCATTTTCACAGAATTCTACTTCTACATGGGTACATTTAAATCTATCTTGGCCCTATCTTACACCCGGTGCATCGTGGTGCCAAACATAACGCAACTCCTGTTCCTATCACCCAAGGCAGTAATTAATGTTTCGGTATGCACTCCAGTTTAATTGAACATTGCGCCCACGGGCATGTCAATTAAATCAATTGTGGTCAGGTGAAAAGTCAAAGATGTGGTCAGGCGTATGATCCAAAAATTGCTTTCTTAAACCCACTAAAAATCATAACGCCACTGACCAAGAAAAACCTGGTCTAAAATAAAAGGTGCATGTAAAGCACAGCTATTTTGAAGGCACACTGTCACGATTTGTAAGCAGCCCTTAGCATAAGTCAAAGGCTATGACTCGTCTGCAGGATGAATATCCTTAGGATTTTTATTCAGTCATTCGAACATTATTGGGGTAAGTGTGGCTTTTTTCAGGCTATGTTTTCAATTGTAACCCCTTATCAGTCAAAAGTGAACCTACTGTATGAGACCACGGTGAAGTTAGTTTGTTTATGAGTTCAAATAATAGGCGAGTGCAGATGCATGTAGGCTATACTTTGCTAGTCACACACAAGTTTTAGTAAAGCAAGGTTTAAAGGTACACTATGCAAGATTTTCACCTTAATATAACCTTTTCAAGAGTAATCGAACTTGTAATAGGCAAATCGTTCACCTAGCATACTGATACTGCATAGACGTAGCATGAGAAAACCAGCAATGCAACTTCCAAGAGCGGCGGCCCAACAAGCTCTTTGGAGATTTCTGCCTGTTATTAGTGGCCTCCACAACAAAAGCATTTTAATTGTGTACAGGGGGACAAGTCACGAAAAGTTTGCTATATACAACGGCAGAGTGAAAAATAAATATATAGCAACTCTAAAGGGAGTTTAGTCGCCAAAAATACCTGAACCTAGTGTATATAGATAGATAGATAGACAGATAGATAGATGGGGGACATTTTAGATGGTTGGTGTTGCATAGACTGTCTCACGTGCAAGCAGATTCCTTCAGATGCACTGACACTGACTCAAAATACCAATGCACTGTTTGATGTTGCGCTGCTTTCTCTCAAAGGGAATGACAGATGTCACTGTCATTGGTTTAAAGGATATACGCTAAAAACACACCCATGACTAATTAAGAAGCATAAGAACAACCCTTTTGAACAATGCGCCTGGTGTCTGGCAAACCTATTACGTCGTCAAGATAGCGATTTTGGACCGGACATGCCCTAAACCATCTGCTTCAGACGATGCGTTTCAGACTGTTAAAATAGGGCCCCCTGTCTCTATTCCTCGATCTCTCTCTTTTTTACTCCCATCCTCTCTCTGTTACTCTATAAACAAATTGTGTGACAGGGTGAAAGAGAGAGACTTACATCATTCTGGGAGATAAAATGATCCGCTTGCCAAACATACACCGACAATCAGTGGTTCTGTTCATTACAGTTCATTTTTAAGTTTTTTTTTTTAACTTTTGCATTGCTTTCATACAAAATGCAATCAATCACAACTTCCTTCAAAATTCATGAACACCTCTCTGAGTCAAAGTTCACCACCATCAAAACTCTGTACAACTATAGTAAGTTTAGCAGACATGTAGATGTTCTGTTCAAAACAGCTACATTTTGGTTCAAAACCTGCCAACACATTAGATCACAAGAGATATAGCTTGTTTGTGGATACACAAATGAAGCACACAAAATGGTGGTAATATTGTAACTCACAAAAAACAATAGGCTAAAAAAATACATGATTGCCTTAACATATTTGTGAGGATGGCAAATTGTAGGGGGTGGATGAAATTTGCAAAATATTTCTCTCTAAAAATAGGATGGGGATGTTATGGTACTGTATGTGAATTTCATTTAAAAATTGATGCCAAATTCAAAGGACACTATATGGAGCAGCATTAGGGCTATAGCATATATCTACTGGTAGTCTTGTATTGTTTTTCACTTACTGGGAATGAAAAGTGTTAATTTTGCAATGCTTCAAGTAGTTTATAGTGTATTTTGCCCCAAAGGTTAACTATGTGCTCAGACGTGTTTTGTAAAGCACAGTATAAGAAGAGTTTTGAAAAAGTGTACATGGTATTGACACATGAAAATGATTGAAAAAAAAAATCTGTAACATAGTCACAAACAGTAACATAGTCAACCCATCCCCGCAAATACCCCAAACAGAGAGATGCATAGGCACACAGTGGACTTCCTATTTGTTTGCACGGCCCTGTGTGTGGTTACTCAACTGCTTCCAATTTAGACACGCTTTGAGGTTCCCGGTGCTGGCCCAACATGTCAATCCATTACCCAATTACCGTCACTGGTAACAGCGCACTGAGCTGAATGAAGTTCAAAGCATTTGAGTTGTTATTGTGTCATTTCGTAAATCTATCCTCCACAACCTCCCATTCCACTTTAAAGTACCAGCGGAGTCTCTTAGGGATACATGCACTTAAACTCTGTTTTATTTCAAGGTAGACAAGGTTTTTAGAGGACCGTTTCTGTCCAAAACCAACACAGACAGCACCAGACCCTTTGAGCTCCACACCTGGCTAGGGTTTGTCTGAGAGGAACATGCAGTGAATACATTTACCTTCACATTCTGCTTTGTTCGTAAGTCTCCTTGTGGTGCCTGTTAAGCACTCTACCTCAACAATGACAACAGCTTCTCAGTAATGGTAGTGCTACTTAGTAGCCTTAAAGAAGAGCAGAACGTGGGGTGTGAACTATAGTATGAAACAGTCAGTTTGTACTCGGTCTGATAGTGTCTGTACAGTGTGCTCATAGGCCATGTGGAAAAGTTTTGAAAGTGAGACAGAGAAGGAGATGTCAGACCTCTGGGGGGCGACATTAAGTGGGGGAACGAGAGAAAGACAGACCTCGTTCCCATTCCTGCCCCCCCCCACCTCACCCCCCACACCATCTCTGTGGAGGTCGAGTAGAGGAGACAATCACACTCTCTCTCTCATACACTCTTTCTTTCTTTCTTTCTTTCTTTCTTTCTTTCTTTCTTTCTTTCTTTCCTTCATCCTCCCAGCTCCACTGTCGCTGTCCATCACACTGTGGCCATCTGATAGAGAACTCAGTCTCCACCTCGGCAGCAGCAGAATGTCTGATGTACTGCTGGCCCATGGCAATGGAAGCCTCAGCCAGACTCACAATGATTACAAATGATCGCGTTAGAGGAGCGACAATAAAAACTTAATTCAATTATCTCATGAGACAAAACATTATTTGTGATGCTGTGACGGGACTGGCTCTCCAATTACAGATGCCCCTAAAAGAATAACTTTGTGTTTGTTGGTAAATATGTGTATGTGTGTGTGTGTGTGTGTGTGTGTGTGAGTTAGTGTGTGTGTGTGTGTGTGTGTGTGTTTTGTCCATATACTGTATATGTCTAAGTATGTGTTAGATAAACAGAGAGAATAAGAGGGAGAGATGGTGGGTGGAAAGAAGAAATGTAGGTGTGTGTGTGTGTGTGTGTGTGTGTGTGTGTGTGTGTGTGTGTGTGTGTGTGTGTGTGTGTGTGTTGTCTGATTGTGTGTGTGTGTGTGAGTATGAATTTTTGTGTGAAAGTGTGGTGGTAGGAGTGGAATTGAATGGATCTTTGGTATTCAATCTTTTTCTTTCCTCTGTTAAGTTTAAGTGTTTGTTTGACAATGTAATGACACACTTCTGTAGTTATTCAAGTAGATTAGATTCAACTTTAAGTGGATTATATTCAACAGCTGCAGTCATTGCGCTTAGTGCAGGTACAAAGCCAATGAAATTTAGTATTATCAGAATGATCCCAAATCCTATTGTAATCTGTTGCCATGGCCTAATGTTAAAATGGCTCCTGTTGCTCTTTTGTGTGTGTGTGTGTCTGTTGTGTATGTGTCTGTGTGTGAGGGAAATTAGGTAGTGAGTGGAGTTTCACAAATAGTGTGTGTGCGTGTGTGTGTGTGTGTGTGTGTCTGCGTGTGCGTGTGCGTGTGTGTGGTTGTGCGTGTGTGTGTATGTGTGTGCATGGGCCAGCGTCAAGGGAAAATAAATGACATCGCCCTTAGCTCACACACACATTTGATGAAAATCTTCCTGGCTTTCTCTTGGGCCTGATAACCAGCTCCAGCCCTGGGTTTCATCTGTGTTCGATCCCGCTGTCACCACTCTAATCACTCCCAGCCCCTCCTGCCTCGCCAGCTCACACCACTACTAAAACGCAGTAACTGATACGGCCGCCACCGCCTATTTTTAGTCGCACAATTGCGAAGAGAGATGGATGACCATCTGAAATGTGTTGTCTGTAGAAAATGCTTGTTAGCGTGTGAGCATAGCTGTTGCACTCCGGTGCATTTCCTTTTGTGGCACTGCGGAGGGATTTCACGGAGCTGTTTACAATAGGAGATCTAACAATGCAAAATTAGACTTGCTTTGTGGCCAGCGAAATAATGGATTCTTTTTAAAAGTGCTGATGCACATTTAAAAATATTTCACAAATGTGAAATCTCTCCCAACCTCCTGCTGGAAGAGGCTCACATTCATTTGAGATCATACAAAAACAAAAACAAAAACGTTACTGCTAGTCAAGGACTTTCATTGACTCTCATGTTTCGTTTGGCTAATTCTTTTATCCAAAGCAATGCACTGCATAGGTGAGGTTTGCATTTGCTCATAATTTACCCTGTGGATGACGTTAGGCTATTTGAGATAGCGAACAGCATCAGAATGATGATATATCAGATCAGAGTGATCTATACAGTTCAGGCTTATCTTTGGGTATGACTGCACCACCAGTGCCCCCCCCCCCCCATTCAGCAATACACAGGAATCCAGGGGCCTGTTGTGTCCTTTGTGTAGGCACCAGCTCAAGAGTTTCACCATGGCCAGTACTCTTCATGGTTTCTTTCAAGGAATAATGATCTGTTTTTAATGTCTGGAGGTCAGAAGAAGGAAAAGAAGTATCAGAAAGTACAGCAAAAATATGTGTATAATATACATGAGTAAGTACAAAAGAAAGAAAGAAAGAATGAGAGAGAGAGAACGAGAGATGCTTAAACTTTTCTGTCTACTCTCCTGCAGAGAGTAGGACATTGTCTGAATTATTGCAACAAAAAGTGAGGCAGCCACAGGAATCACTATTTCTCTTGCCTCCCACCAGCTGATCACGTTTAACTCAGTCTAGCAGTTTTTATATTTCTATTTCCCCTCCCATTTCCATGGGGGCCTTGCTGAGCGCTTTTTCCCTGAGCCTAATGTGTAGGATAGGGAGGCAGACCCCTTCTCCACAGTTTGAGCTCATTTATCAAACTCATCAGACTGAAATGTTAGCACCAACCCTCTCATTACATTGTCACCGAGCTGAAATGACAATGTGCTCCCCCTCTTTTGGCCGAGTTTTCTTTTTTTCCCCATCAGATTAAAGAAAGAAGAAGAAAAGAAAATGTTTTTCATTATTTCAAAGCCCCCAGAACAACACCAACAAAGGGAAGCCAGAAGCCAACTCTCTCATGTGATCAACATGGAAGACAATAGTCTGAGAGATGTCTGTGCGGCTATTGCATCAGCTTCAGTTTCCTACAGCTGCTTGGGTCAGCACTATTGTAGCTCTTAACAAGGTTTGGCTTTGAGAGGTCCTCTATAGGCACAAAAAAGCATTTATCATTTCATATGAGATGTTTACAGAGCAGCAGTTTGCTGTGTTGGGCTGTTATGTGCTGTATGTATTGTTTTCTCTGGGGGGTTGTGCATAGGGAACTCGATAGCATTGTCAGCTTTACAGAGTTGGTGGGAGAAATAAGAACTGTTCAGGAACATTTTCTATGAACCAAGTATCTGTCATACAACACATATAAGACAATGATTGTAACATTCTACTAAGTAGTGTATGACAATAATGGGGTGAGGCAGATGCAAATAACTTTCATATGTTAATGTAATAACATGATGTTTAACTGTGCGTGTGTCCCAATATAATTATGTATGGTATTTCAATGCATAATGTCATCCCTTGGTATCATGCAGTTGCTTTCAAGTTATAATGTAACTGCTGTAACTGCACAGAGCATTAATACAGAAAGCTTGTCATGGCTGTCACTCCAACCTCACTAAAATTTTCACTACATCGATTTGTAGGATGTGATTCCAAAAAACATACTCTTGCTACTCAATCAGAAACAACTGCCCAACCTTGTTATATAAGGGACTATATAACTATATAAGTGTCAGTAATTAAGGAAAAAATATTGTTGAGTAATTTCGTCACTGTAGTCTATAGTCTTGTTGATACCTAATCAGATTGATTTGAAATTCAGTCAGTGCATGCTGCGGTTTCTATGCGTTCGACTGGCAATGCATCACACAGAGCAAGCTCAAGTAAGCTTTCAGCTCCACACCCTTATTGGTGGAAGACATAGCAGCCACACTTTGCATCTAGTTTTTAATTCACAGGAAATCCAATCTGTTTACTGACAGTTATTACCTCAGTGTTGAGGACATATTTTGCTCGTAGCTAACAGTTTGCTAACTACCTAACTGTGGATCAACATAGCCAATTATCTGGCCTTGGTTGTAGAAAATACGGTTATTTCAGGTGGTAGAGTTAAGTTGTAACTTGTGTAGTTGAGATTATGACATGTAAAGTCAACCTTGCCAAACCATAGTCAGCCAAACGGAGGCAAAGATTGGTCATTGATAACAGATCAACCATTGTTTTTTTTTGTGATACTTCTGTCAGTGAACTAGATCAAAGACTAAATTGTACACACAGCTCTTACTCCAACATTATTATATTAATGTTTGCTTTATAAGCCTTTTTTCCCCCCTACGTCAGTGCAACACGGTTGGTTACTACTCATTCAAAACTATTCTATTTTCCCCTAAAAAAGAGGTGGGGATATGTGGCAATTCAAAGTTGTGCCAGTTCAAGGTAGGCTATATCTCATATTTTTAAGACTCACAATATTTTCAGGACTTGGGCCCACAGTATGATGAGTGGACAATAAAAAGCTATTCATAGTTGCAACATTATTTTGACCATTTTGTCGGTCCTGTGATGGAGGTTATGGATTTTGTACAGACGCGAGAGAGATGTCTAAGCCAATGATGATGAAATGAACACCCTTCATCTCCACACTGACCCTTCACCTGCGGCTCCTCTGCTTTGGGAGAGGTCAGACGCCCTGACAGGGGACAGAGTGCCAGTGATGAGGCTTTAATTATCCTTCCATTAGCTTGCACAGACAGCCGTGGCCAGCAGTGTCCACTCGTGTTATGCGGTGTGTCAGTGCCGCAGCAACTGCCACAGTCCCAGCACAACACACCTCCAGTGTCACGAACCCAATCCCCACTTAATAATCCCGACTAAATCCTGGAGATGCTGTGGAGGGGAGATTGGCCAGGTATGATCCAAGAGGTCTTAAACACTCTGGGCCATTTTATAATTGCAGCATGCAGGTGGAGCATAACAGAACCCCCTCAGATATAGCTTTAAAAAGGCATATTCATTTGCATGGCATAAAGATGTATATTTAACAGTTGCTGTGTCTCGAATGGAGGCATTTGCAAATACACTGGGACCGTTTCTGTGTTTTTTTCTTCTTCATGAAAATGGTCAAGACACAGACATAAACAGACTCTAAAATTATAATGCAATGATGTGTTTATCTTTTCTAAGCCAGTAAAAGAGAGCCTCCCTCTGTTTTGTGCAGCCTAACAACTACACATGGGAGTAGAGAACAGACAGTTTAAGAGGAGTTTTGTACATCTTGGATGTTGCTTATAAGGGTGAGTGGGCTGTCTGCCAAGAAGTATGGCCTCAGCATTTCTGACAGAGCTATTTCCTTCAGATTGGAATTTGTGCCATCATAGGATTGCAATTTAAATGTTTAAAAGCGCATTAAAAAGCACTCTTAAGTAACACAGATGCAGCAGGCTTCACTCAGTTCACTAAACTGAATCAGACGTTCTGTGCAGACTCAAAACATGCCCTACTGAAATAAGAAGGTGAAGAATTTAGAAATGCATCACAATAGCAATTATTAATCCCTATGTTTGGAACAAATAGTTAATGATAATAGTATAGTAGAATTTAAGAAGTGGAGACAGTTGAGAGTGTTTTTTGATAGATATAGAAGAGTACATTAATACTGAATGATTGTATTTTTTTCTCATTACCAATATAACTGGTAACTGAAAAGTAATTCTGAAATATTTCATTCAGGATTATTCTGAATGAAATATTTCATTTTCTGTATAAAGCCAAAGGATATAATGCAAAAAGATTGATTTCTGCTTTGATAAAAAAAAAAAAATCACTTTGGGTTGAAGGGTAGCTACACATCAACTCCATCCTATAGTACCAATCAACCAAGTATCAACCTTGGGCCCATCTTGAAAAACTAGTGGTGATAAAAGAGTTATATCTTCATGTTTGCCTCTTTGCCGGCCCGTGCTTTTTTCATCTCTATTTGTTTGTGCTGGGAAGTCAGGTCCGGCAGGGAGAATGGTGATTATCCACAGCTGTTTGTGCTCAGTGGGCCGTGGCCTCTGTCTCAGTGTGAGATGCAGGCCTGTGTGCTGGACTGACAGCGAGCGATAACACCATAGGCCACTCTCCCCACCGCCCTCCAGCCCCTGGGACACTCGCAAGACCAGATGTGTTTTGACTCCACTAATGAAAATTTGTCCAATAAATCGGTCATGCCGTATCTGATTTTTTTCCCCCCAGAATTAATTATTAGGATACTGAGAAGCCCCACGCAAAATAGGAAACATCTGATGGTCTGGATAAATAAACTATGTTTTATTAATGAACTGTCATGAAGTTGCGCTTAGGAACTTAGCCAGGGTCATTTGTGTTTGTTTATTTGGGTAATCGGAGCGTCCACTGGAGTGTGTGTTGAAGATGAAAATGCTAGATAATTTGCATTGCAGCTGTTGCCTTTGTGGAAGTTCATTAGTGTCATATTAGTCTTTAAAGATGCTACATCAAAACAATGTAAAGCAAATTCAGCAGGTGGACAGACATGGTGCTCTACACTGGCCTATTGTCTGGTGTATCTTAATTTGTCAGAAGGAAATGTATCGGGTCACAGTTTATGCAAATAGCAGCCTGATAAAACGCATACATGAAAGGTTCAGCTTAGGGAAGCTTGGGGGCGTGATTGAAAGCCTATTGCAATAGAAGCACTTTAATCAAAAGTATTTGGGATGTGATGAAATGGAAATGTTACGTGAGGTTATGTGAGATTCAGGTGTTCATGCATAAATGAGCTATTGGTTTGGTGCCTTGCCAAAATCATAAAATGTTTTGTTTATCATTTATTTGATAAATGGTAGAAATTCGGCAGCGCAATAGATATTTGCTTCAACATGCATCACAGATCTCTCATTCAGAGTAGTATATGCCAGAGGTCTTATAAAGAACTTTTAGAATGCTTTGTAGCTATTTGTTCTGACAAGTCACAAACCAGCGTAGTTTAGTGCAGTTAGAGAGAACTTGTGGAAGTAAAGTATTCATTTTGGTTTGTGTCCTGCAGAGTTGAAGCTCTTTAATTATGAGTGCTTAGTAGTGTGGGATTGGCTCAGACAGGAAATGCGCTCTGACTCCCAGCCAACCCAGATCCGGTTTCCATGGCACCACCCAGTGCCAATAAAGAGAGAGAGAGAGAAAGAGAGAGAGAGTTAGTTTTGTCCCGGTACATGCCCGTCTGGAGGACATGAGCCCTAGTCGACCTGTCCAACAATAAAGTATGCTGTCCAACAACATCGCACTGGCCAGGAATAGGAAATGTCAATACCACTGCCACAATATTAAACACTGTTTCACTGTTTGCTTTATTATTACATAAGTTAAATTAAATACAGTTGAGGGACAAAACTGGACAGCTGTCAACCTTAACATAAAAATAAAAAAATGAAAACTTTAAGAGGTAGCATCAGAATTCAACTGGAAAGCGATTTCTTAGAACACATGTAATTGCAGTGTTTTCAAGTCCAGCTGATGTGGTGACTGGCTAGCTGACCACAGTGCCATGGCTCTGGTGATGCCTGTAAACATTCTGCACGCTGAGCATCTGGGGCCTCCATTAGACCCACCTGCACAGATCAAATGAGTTCATTTGTGTAGAAATAACACCGATGATTGCTTCCATCAAACACAAGCAGGGTCACACGAGGCCCTGGATGTGATTCCTTTCCACCGTTAATGACAGGGAGAGATTTATAAGCTGCTAGTGCATCTCAGTGCTTACTCTGCAATTTCATGCTCACTCTCTTCCCCCCGTGGAGAAGCTAAGCACTTCCTCCGGTGTAAGACCCCCTTGGGACTACACACATGCGAGCGCTGCCCTGGGGTTCAAATCACCTCATGGTTAGCGTTCGTCAGATAGCGAGTGAGACCTGATTCTGGAACATCACTTAGAAGCACAAAGAAACCCGCAGGCCTCACCTCCGACCCCCATAAACTCCACAGATACCCCAACAGGTCTCCTAAAGTTAGCAACCACGCCTCGCGAGCTGCGCTTCCTCTCTGAGGGAGCCGGCCGAGCTTCAGAGCTAAAGGTGTCATTCCCTGTGACCTCTGACCTTGCTGCCCGCTGTGACCTAAAGCCAGCGCCACACAGATGACTCAGAACACTGCTCCTGTCCCAGCATGCTTCACTCAGAACCACTCGCGGACATGGCAGAACAATGTTGAGCGCCTGCTCTCCTTCCTGTGCTCCATGGCCATCTGTGGACCTAGTCATTTGGGATGTGTCGTACAGTACCTGTGCACGGTTCTTGGTGTTGGGTTTCCGTGGCCAGTGGCGAGAAACAGATTTTTGCTGGATGAGTCGGCCGGGGCACAGACGTGAAAAAATGACGAGAGGAATCTGCTAAAGTGATCGGGCCCGTTTGGGACTACGCCTCCCCACCTGGGTCTCGTTATCCCTCAGACTTCCCCCTCATGCTTTCTGCATTTAGCATCCTGTCCGCTTGCCTCTTCAAGCCCATTCCAGCCAATAAGCAGCCAGACCACAACTCCGGGGCTCAACAGCCAGTGCTGCGGGTTTCTCAGACTTCCTCGTCTATTTCCCAGAGTGCAATGCTGATTGGATGCAGATTTCAGGGAGCCAGAGTGATGCAGTGGCTCTGTGTAGGTGTAATGAAACCCTATCCACTCTCCGCATTAGCAATCTTTTGCTATTTATTTTCTACATTTCCAGTGTCAAATGTTCAAGTATTTTGTGGTGGAGGAAACAATTGTATGTCACAGTCTGTGGTGATGTCGTCTTGATAAAAAACAATGAGATAATTGCAATTGTTTTCTGGCATTTCTTTTTTTTGCTTATCTAATGAAATGAATTCTTGCAATTTCAAAGGGAATTTTCACAACCCATATAACAAAGCCAAGAACTTATGTGTTTAATTTGCCTATATATGTTTTTCACAATACACCAAGGATGAAATGTGTGGGGAAAACCGAAGTGAAAATGTTGGGACAGAGCGACAGACCTTTACCATTCTCCATTTCAGAGGCCTCCGATAATCTAGTGTTATTTGCAAATTTCACCCTTTAATTGACGAGGCCCTTCTCTCAACGAGCCAACCAAGCCAGACCTCGCCGCAAGTCCAAGTTCCAATTGGGCTTTTATTGCTCCCACACAACTACACAATCACTTCATCAGAGCTGGATGACCACACCAAAGGTTTCCGGTTTTGGCTGCTCCTCTCTGACTCTTACACTGGCTTATGCAATCCGGGGAACATTCCAGAGGAGCGGAATATAGGAAAAATACAGTGGGAGAAAAAAGAGAAATGACAAATCAGGACTTTATCTGTCTTGTGGAATTTGAACTTGGTTTTTAGATTAGATGAGGAGTAGAAATGCTGAATGTTCATATGCACTCTTTTCCAGTGGGATAGCTGACACCATGCCATGTTGAATTGATTTGGACTGAGTTATTAATTGCATTGTACTTTAGCAGAAAAAACTCGGTTACACTTTACTTGACAGTGTCGACATAAGAGTGACATGACACTGTCATGAATGTGTCATAAACAAGTCATAAACGTTTATGACATAATGCTTCTGTCATTAAGTGTCATTCGGTTTTTGTCATGACAAGTTAGGGTTAGCATTAGGGTTAGGATTAGGGTTAAAGGTTAGGATTAGGGTTAGAGTTCATGTGTTCATGACAGTGTCATGTCACTCTTATGTCGATACTGTCAAGTAAAGTGGAAATGGCAATGTTATGACTGATGATGTATAGTATAAGTATATATACTCTACACTACACCAAATGCTACATGCAAGACCACATTATTATAATGTGACCTAATGAGAGTGCTTGAACCAGTGTTTAATCTTTGTCAAGTTTGGTTAGTTTGGGGGTTAAGGTTTGACCCCAACTGACTCAACAGAAACCCCTCAGGCCTGCCTTAGGCCCCTTCAATGTACTGTCCACACCTGCCTGTTTGGAAGAAAAATGCTGGCCTGCTGCTTTGATATGGTTGCTTAGATACACTGTCCACCTGGAGAAGCATATGGCCCCAGTGTGTTGCTCTTCATGGGAAATGAACATAAAGCCAAAAGCAAAGCAAATGCATTGATGTCATTCTCTCGTTCTCTCTCTGTCTCTCTTCTGTGTTCTATTTCTCTCAGGAGATGAAAGACAATATGCAGTATTACACAAACCTAAGACAAAAAGTAAAAGTGCTAAAATTCAGTGCTAAAATTAAAGGTTCAACAAATGTAGCTGTAAAACAGAGCAGCAAATAAAGAAATACATATTAAAGTAAAATATGAAGACACTGAGTCATAAAACTTAATTTGTTTTAATATTGTAGTTCACAGTCATTTAGGCCCCACAACCAATCAAAACATGATGGAAATTTAAATTAATCTTAAATATTACTTTTGTCATAGTTTTGTGGTGTATACTTGTATATCTTTTAGAATTTGTGTGTTTGTTATTGCAGCATTACAAAATAACTTTTTAATGATTTTATAACACATCCATAAGCATTGAACAATTTGAGAAGGAATATATGTGTGTTTATGGGGAATTTATTTCTGTATTCCAAACATGACATAAGACATAAGACATAAGAGTGACATGACACTGTCATGAACGTGTCATAAACAAGTCATAAATGTTTATGACATAACGCTTCTGTTGTTAAGTGACATTCGGTTTTTGTCAATTTAGGGTTAGGATTAGGGTTAGGTTTAGGGTTAGAGTTAGGGTTAGGATTAGAGGTTAGGGTTCGGGTTCATGTGTCATGAAAGTGTCATGTGTTCATGACAATGTCATGTCACTCTTATGTCGATACTGTCAAGTAAAGTGTTACTGAATGTTTCAACATTCATTAAGACCATAACATTTTGAAATTTACTTTATATATTAATTATTAAGGTCTTACAAATACCATACAAATCCCTGTGTAGTTTCTCTAACTTCTGACTAAAAACATGGACATTCTCTCAAATTAATTAGACTCCTTAGATTAGATTTCAAATCTGATTAAAATAAAAACTAGAGGTAAAGGAATTTTGTTAGACCAGGGCAACATTAAGATTTAGGGCTCTCTGATTCTCATAGACTTAGACTTGTCTGATCCTTCTTGAATCATGTCTCAGTAGCAAATGAAGTTATTTCTTTATACTGTAGGAGACCTACCAAAGTTATCGAAGTCTGATGAAGCGTACACAAGTATTTAGAGAAAACCTCTATACATGGAAAACAGCACAGAACTACCATGATGTACTTATGATGAGGGAAGTTACTTCAGGAATTCGCCCATAGTTTTCATATGAGAGTAAAGTATCGTGGGCTGCTGCTCTCTTGCACCAAACCACACTGATCTACAGATGAACAGCACTGGTCTGGGCTTTTGACATGAGCACACCAACACAAATCCTTATTAAGTTGAATGGGTGATGTTTGTGAAATTATTCATTAATTGCTTATAAATCAGCTGTTGGAGTCTCCCTGCAGATACGCATGCAGACCATATGATTAAGGTTGAATAACTCTGTGATTGGCTAACAGTGTTCTTGGCGCTCTTCATTGTATGGGGCAGCCCTGGCCTACTGGTTAGCGCTTCGGACTTGTAACCGGAGGGTTGCTGGTTCGATCCCCGACCAGTAGGCACGGCTGAAGTGCCCTTGAGCAAGGCACCTAACCCCTCACTGCTCCCTGAGCGCCGCTGTTGTTGCAAGCAGCTCACTGTGTCGGGATTAGTGTGTGCTTTACCTCACTGTGTGTTCACTGTGTGCTGAGTGTGTTTCACTAATTCATGGATTGGGATAAATGCAGAGACCAAATTTCCCTCTATTCTATTGGGGTTCTATTTGGGCCCCAATCTACTTCCTCTGCATTAAGATAACATATGGAATGTTAAAAAGGAAGTCTTGTGGGGCCAACTATGATGCTGGTAATGGAACTCTCTTGAAAGGGTCTATATGAGGGAACTAGACCAGATCTCAGGTGAGACTCAGCAGCATAATCTCAGAGACTCAGCAACATAAGTTGAAGGCTCTTGTACAGCTCTACACATATTTCCTTTGGTAATCAAACTGCAAGGCTTAGTAGGTTTGATCACATATGATCAAAGTGTGATGTGCATCCTCTATAGATGAATGCATCAAAGCTAGTGATCTGTTAGCGTGCTGTAGTGTCAGTGTGCTAGTGCCGCTGTCACATGTTGTATGGCCCGATCTAATTAGCTCAGAGCATTTGTACAACTACAAAACTAACAAAGTCTTATGTGATTTATAATAGAGGTTTACAACTGGAGGCAAAACAGGATATAGTTTGTTCTCCATTGTTTGAAGTCTTTTGTTGAAATGAATATCAATCATTTAAACAATTGAAGTCTGAATCCTCCATTGTCATCCTTGCATGTATTGAATAATTCTGATTAATCTTCCAGCACAAGTTATGCAAGTTGTTAACCCACATAACCTCAACAGTCCTTTCTATAAAATAGATTATACCCACTAACTGTCAAAACTGTTTATCTGTTTGTCTGTTCCGATCCATTTATAAAACAAAAAGACAGTGCTCTCACTTTACACAAAAGACAGATGTCTACATCACAAACTGTAGAACATTGGTAAACACACAGTGGTGTCTGTGTACACAGAACAACCTTGATGTCTCAGTATCATTTCAATGCATCTGATACATTTAGCTAATACTGAAGCCGGATGATACTTAATCTAAATGCCCACTCATAGAGATTTTCACATCAGTAGACTAATTGAAATAAATTATGTTTTAAGCAGTCGATGAACTGAAAAAAAAAATGAGTTTAATATTGCAAAACACCACTTACATTCCATTTAGCAGATGAAACAATTTACACTGTGACCTGAATATTAGGTCCTGCAACTG
Source organism: Alosa alosa (assembly GCF_017589495.1). Taxonomy (NCBI): domain Eukaryota; kingdom Metazoa; phylum Chordata; class Actinopteri; order Clupeiformes; family Clupeidae; genus Alosa; species Alosa alosa. Next base: position 24,788,493 of record NC_063193.1, read on the forward strand.
TAATGAAGATATTCAGTGTTTAAAATGAGAGAGAGGAACAACCAGTTGCAGTATTTTCATGATCAAATTAATCACGATTATTCATATTTTGAGGGCCACAATCAACTCCATGGTGAGAATCTTTAAAGAAAGAAGCCTTTATTTGATCAATTATAATTTTACTTGTGATATTTTCATAGTTAATTCATTATAATATAATTTATTCTATGAATAACCCACCAATATTTCCTCATCCATGTGACAGCAGAGAGATATATTGCATGTAGACTGGCAAGACCATCTCATATAGGTGCGGTTTCAAATAGTTTATGAATATTTCTGTAGGAACTGCATGAAAAGAAATCGAGTGGATTGGAAACTACATATTTGCAATTTTATGATGTTTCATCCCTGTGGTGTCTGCCAATCACACCATGCCCTTTTACCCTGCAATCAGCCACTCACGTCTACAGCACAACAGGCTCATCATATTCAATTAAGCAATCAATGAGAGGATATGCACGGCCACAGTTGGCAAACTACAAACACTCTGCAATTAGTGCCCACACAAAGAACTGTGAATTGGAAAGCCAAACTCAACCTCTACAGATCCCTCTGCCAGATCTGCTCATTGAGTCATAATCAGTTCCAATGCTGAATAAAAGCATAAAGGATGACGTGTGAGGTAGCCTGTCCTCAGGAACAGTCCTAAACAGCAATGTGACGTGTGTGTGTGTGTGTGTGTGTGTGTGTGTGTGTGTGTCCCTGTCACTCACCTGGGAGTGTAGTACAAACATTGGCCTAGCAGTTGATCTTGGCAGTTTATACATGGAAATACATGCTTCCTTTTTCCAGCATGCAGGATTCCTGAAAGAATGTATTGTTTACTTCTTGTTAAATGTGATTACATATGATTTGATGACTGATGGGGTCACCATACTGCCTCAGGGATTTGTTTTGAAAGCAAAGAGGCAAAAAACACCCTTCAACTAAATTACTTGTGAAAACACATACTTCATGCAGGTATTAAGAGGGCTGTAAATGAAATAGGACATTTTTTCAACAATGGTGAATGACATGTTGACAGGTGCTGCAGTGTGCTATCCAAAACTCAACACCTGCCTGGACAAACAATATGATATTCTACCATTCAACATTTCATATGGAGTAATGAACTTACTGCAGTTTTATGAATATAGCCAAAAAAAATTGAAAAGTGGCCCATGAATGTCTATTTCAGGGGTGTTTAATGCCAGAAACAAATCCAACGTAGAGCTTTATATTATGTCATAACCAGATGGGAAATGACATTTTGTGTACCTTCTAAAAAAGCTATACAGTAGCTTTAAACTGGGCCACAAATTTTGTCATTTCAAATGTATCTTGTGCGGCAGTGATGTCTCTTGGCATTGATCCACCTCAAGTCAATATGCCGTCTTCTCACTTTTCAGGTGGTCAGCCTCTTGTCATCTATCTGTTTCCTCTTCACTGACCTGTCCTGTCTGCTTTAACCGCAGTCTGTCAGGGACAGACAGCGTGTCCCCCCACCCCACCCCATCAATATTCACTAGCCCTCTGCCTCCAGTATTGCACGTCCCACTGCTTGAGTGGACATTTGGAGCAGGCTGTCCCGGACTGACAAGGACCTCTCTCCCTCTCCAGTGTTTACAGATGACACTCAGGTAAGTGAAGCCCTCCTCCAACGCACTGGAGTAAATTGGCCAGACACTCAGAATGTCTGTGTTTACGTGGCAATACTTAACCAGGCTGTAGCAGACGGCCAAAACAGCGAAATCAAAACTTTGCCTCACAATCAAGCTGTCGTGCTGAATGACCAAGGATGTTGTACTTTTGCCAACATTCCTGCTGTTTGTGATGCCAAATCACTAATTAAAATGTCAAAAACTCATCTGAATTCTTTGGTCTGACTTTTCCTGTTACCATTTATCAAATGAAAGGAATATACTTCAAATCAGCTTCTTGAGTTTGATTGATTTAGATGACTTGTGTACTAGCGAATGATTGTTGTACACCATGCTGCCAAAACTACACTGATTGTAAACAACGCATCTTTCTTTGATTGTACACACACTGAGCATATTGTTTGCACATTTAGACACTGAAGCACTAAGACTTCACTCAAGCTGCCATCATAACATTTCCCCTTTCAGCACGCACCTGAGCCCCATCCAAACACACCGCTCAGCTGGTAGTCTGATGCAGACTGTAGAGGTCCAAAGAAAGCCGGCGAGCGCCAAAACATCTGTAGGGCGAGTGACCACATGGCTCCATTTCCCTCCAAAAACACACTTTTCCTCCTCGACCGACGTCCTGAGTTCAGGCAGAGCTCTGCTGGGGCCAATGGGACTTTACAGGTGTGAGCAACTGGGTGCTCTTGCTCCTGCAGCTCTAAATGGGGTAGTCATGAACAAAGACATCCCTCAGCTCGCTATGGTGTTCAGGATCCCGTATGGGTTGAACTATCAGCTGTATTCATCCTTGGTCTCACCTGAATAGACATGGAAAAAAACCTGTAGAGTAGACATATATGTGTCAAGTATGAACCCAGAAAAAATGGTTCATACTTGACACTAGATTCTGCACTTAGCATCCTGAGAGGTGTCTTTGTTTATGTTGAGAGGTAAAAGTAGTCTTTATTTCTTTAGTTTAAGGGTACCTTGATGATTAGTTTATAACTTATTCATAACCTAATATCATGCGAATTTATGAAGCTATATGGGAGTGTTTTGAAGACCTTATCACTACTCACAAATGGCATAAATAAATATGGATATAGCATTACACACTGCTCATCATCACCTAGCCTACAGTTTATTTGTGACATGAGCATCCATTGTGGTATTTTTAAAATGTTTTGAATCTTGTGCATATTGACATTTCCTCTTCATAAACACATGTGTGCCTTAGGGTTAACATGCTATTCAGTATGTGAAAGTGTTATGACATCATCACATAGCCTTCAACTAGTTTGACCAAGGGATCCTTTAATACACCTTTATTGACCACATAGAAAGGTCAAGGGAAGACTTCTTTCTTCTAAGGCAGGGGTCACCAAATGGCGGACAGCGGTCCGAGTCCGGACCCTGACGTGATCCTATCCGGACCCAGACCATAATAATTTAGATTTTCACGGAAGATTTCAAAGCTGCGCTAAATGTTTCGTAGGATAACCGCTTCAGGAACCATCATCTCGCTTGCTGCTACTCAGCCAGTGAAATCTGTGCATTCTGATAAAGTCGAGTCAGTGAGTAAAGTTAGGCCCTACTATGGTGAAAAGACTCACTGATAGCCTGACAGGGAAAACGAGCGAGGAGAGGAGACGGGACGAAAAACAATCGAATGGATATGTAGCGATAAGTAAGTTATTTTCAAATCATGGATTGCTCAAAGGGGAGAAAGCTAGACAGCGAGAACAGAGCTTTATATAATGATCGGGCAATTACCACGCAGAAATGTCACGTCCATAACGTCAACTAAATAGCCCTACGTTGGCATTGTGTTGGCGTGACAGTTTTGCGCGGAAACAATCTTGCAAAGTTGTCTCAGAATGGTTTTAAGTATATATATATATATATACTTTTTTTGATCCTGTGAGGGAAATTTGGTCTCTGCATTTAACCCAATCGGTGAATTAGTGAAACACAAACAGCACACAGTGAGGTGAAGCACACACTAATCCCGGTGCAGTGAGCTGCCTGCTTTAACGGCGGTGCTCGGGGAGCAGTGAGGGGTTAGGTGCCTTGCTCAAGGACACTTCAGCCACGCCCCACTGGTCGGGGCTCGAACCGGCAACCCTCCGGTTACAAGTCCAGAGTGCTAACCAGTGGGCCACAGCTGGTTACGCACCAAAACACACGAACGTCATTACACAGGCAACACAAAGGAGGCACAATAACAAGCACGATACACAAACAGGGTAGTCACATACAATACACGGGGTAAACACATGAGGTACAATTTAAAGAAAGACTACACCAGCTAACACATACATGACAAGGTAAACGCGATTACTCAGTCCCTTTGACTCAAGTCTTACCCTACGTTAGCCCATGAGCCTGGCTGGGACGCGACGCTGACGTTGTGGACGCCCCGCTGTCGCGGCGGTGACTTCCGGGGACGGCTGCATGGTGACCGGTGTTAGAGCCACAGCTCCATTGTCACCAAGGTCCACAGAATCAGTGTCCAAGTCTCCATGACCCTCAGCTGAGGCCAGGGGTCGATACGGGGCCAGTCGATCACTGTGGAGAGCCACAACTCTCCGACGCTTAATCAGTATCACACGATAGACCACATCAGACAGCTTCTCTAAGACATCGCACGGCCTGACCCACTGGCTAGTGAGTTTCGGGGAAATGCCTTTCTTTCTCTCCGGGCAGTACACCCAAACTCTATCGCCGGTTTGGAACTCCTGGCCGCGACAGCGCGTATCATAAGCTCGCTTTTGACGTATTCCAGCTTCACTCATAGCCTGCCTGGCCAACTCGTGTACTCCTTTCAGTCTCTCGCAGTCTCTCTGAGCGGAGAGTGGTGTTTGCTCAACCCGCTCTCTTGGCTCCTCCCTTGTGGGCGTGAGCTGAGCAGTGGCAGCCTCAGCGAGCGGACCTGGATGAGACCTGTTGTTTTCGCGGGCTTGAGTTTCGCGGGCTTGTGTGGGGGGGGCGGAGTCTGGGATGACGAGTACTCTTTGCGAGTTCGCTTCCTGCGGACTTGTGTGGAGCGAGTTGGAGAGTTCTTCGTCTCGCCAGCTCTCCGCACTTCATGCTCTGTTTTCCCCGCCGTGTGCAACACTACGCTGCTCGTCCCCAAGTGTAGTGTGAACCGGGAAATGTCCACCACAGCCCCCCATTTCTCTAGCACGTCCAGGCCGAGAATGCAATCATCCTGAATGCTAGCCAACCAAAGCCGGTGGCTCGCCGTCTCACCGTTGATGCACACGCACACCACTTTTTGTCCATACAGTTCCGCTCGCTCTCCGGTAACTGTTGTGATGCGCGTTTTTGTCTTTTCCCAGCCTCTGGGTCCGGCTACCAGCGTGCCGGGTAAGAGACCGGGGCTGGAGATGGTGGAGCCAGTATCGATCAAGGCGTGACACCGAGTCCTGTCTAGCGTGCAGTCCACATACAGTCCTCTGGTTTTGGCCCAGCCGTATGCAATCCATAGCCCCTCCCGCCGTGCCACCTTCTTCTAGTAACTGGGGCGCGAGCGTGAGGGGTGCCGGGGCTGGGCAGTACCACGCAATGTGTCCCGGCTCGCCACACCGGTGGCATCCGTCTCCGCTGGCCAGCCTCTTCCACTCGCGTGGGCGGCATTGTGTCGTGGTCTGCCGCGTCACCTCCAGTTCCTCCTCGTCTTCCTCCATCGATGTCTGGCGTACGCAATGCCTCGACTCTGTTGTGCGGAAGATGTTTTCCACCCGTTCGGCTTCCGCGAGTGCCGCGGACAGCGAGCTGGGGGCGCTCAGGCGAAGGTGTTCTTTTAGCCGCTCTGGGTGGATGGTCGCACCGGGGACCGGCCGGTTTCCATCGCTCCCGTGTGGAGCGGGTTCAAGTGGCGGGATGCTGCCATCAGCCCGGTTCGTTTCCTCCTGTTGCCGGGGGCGGGTCTCTTCGTCACGGTCACGCTGCAGGCTGGCTCTGTCTGCTGGCACCTGGCTGTCAACATTTAAAAAATAAATAAAAAAATATAATTAAACTTGCTGATTGATGGGTTCAAGGAACCAGCTGTGGAATATATCCATCCTTGTCTCAGCTCAAATCTTATTTTAAGTTCACGTTAAGATCTTAAAATAGCCAAGGCTACTCAGTTTTTCTCCCCAATTAGGGCCTACTTATATCTTCCTTATTTCTCCTCATTTCGAATGTTACCTTTAGGCTACTAATTTTATTTCACATTAAACATTAGGCCTAGGCCTACAACTAGGCTCCATCCATCCATCCATCTATCCATCCATATATATATATATATATCCATCCAAATATCCTATGGCCATATATTCTTGAGGGAATTTTTCGTAACTGGACCACGCTGAAGTTTAATTGAATACCCCTGTTCTAAGGGTACGATCTAGTACCACATACAGCTGTCATACATACCATTCAAAAACCCTGAGTCACACAAGCAACACTACTTGCTCTCCATGTTTTACAATATTCTGTGCTTCTCAGTGAAAGTCTCTGACGCAAGATGACACGTATGTGAGTACTGACTACAGAAACTACTGAAACTACAGAAACAACTGAATTGCAACAGTATGTGTCCAGAGCAAGTGAAATGGCAGTGGGAGGTGATGGTAAAACCTTGAGACAGATTTACAGTGCACAGGGCCTGTGTGACAGACCATGCTGCAGAGCACTTCCTGATAAAGTGGACGACAAAAGCCAGCCCTGACGCCACCAGTGGGGTTTTACGGCACCTCGTTAAGTTTAGCAACATGAAAGTTGGGTTCCTGTGACATTTAAAAAAACGATCCTGAGCCACTAAGATCTGTTGATTGATGGTGATTTTCTGCACCAGGCGTATTACTTTGAGAAAAGCCAAAGCTGTTGCACGCCTCACCCCCTGATACAGTGCCCTCGGTGGGGATGGAGGTTGGCAGGCTGGTTTGTTACCATAGAAATGGTGGAATGTTGGGTTGTGCTTAATGGCTTCAGTGCCTTAGAGCATAGTTGTGCCTACTGCTCTGAATGGGCGGAACTCGCTCTACTGGGACATTGCTATGATTGAGAAAGGATTACAAAAACACCTCTAATTACCATATGGTGTTTTGACTCCATCATTTTTAAAACGTTGTTTACTATATGTAAGAATGCACACTCTACTTTTGTGTTATAGTTGCCTTCATACCTGTTCTTACGCTTGTACTTGTACCAATCTGTAATTGATTTATGCAGCGCTTCTTAGTTCTTTCCCATGCTATATGGCCATGTTTTCCACAGTCAAATGTTTCAAAACCACTGTAATACAAAATCCAAGGAATCATTCCAATTGGTCTGTCACCTTTACTTTCTTTCTCAGATCACAGGTTGATTATGACAAAAAAATTACAAACAAACAATAGAAAAGGTCCAGTATTTGCCATTTAGGGAAGTGTTGACAAATGATCCAATGGCTGGTGATTTGTTCTGCTGAATTTTGAAAGTGGGCAGGCACAAATCTATATCCTACTCTTAATGGCTTATGCTGTGTTGATGGAAGACATAGGCATAAAACATATTTCACAAATGCGTGAGTCATTTCCCATTTCTGCTCAAGCTATGCGATGCACTCTATTTGGCAACCTGGAAGACAGCCCGGAGAACAAAGTGAGTTCCAAGATTAATAATGGCTGTTATTTGTTGCTAGGTAACCTCTCATTGTGGCTGTGCTGCGCCTGATAGCTGCACTCCAGAGTAATCAAGTAACTGTACTCTGGTTGGCTGGTTCCGAAAGTACTTACACTTAGTGTTGAACAAGATATGAGTGATATTTATCTTGCCAAAATAATTCCCCTGTGACAGGGCATGGAGTTGTCTGCCTGAAACATAATTTTTTTCAGAGGTGTACGCTTCACAAATTGAAAGTATTTGCTTTCAGAGACATAGGCCTATGTCAGAAATAGCTGAATTATTATCAGAGACATTTAATAAACCAAATGGTATGCCGTATGAAATAAATAAATGAAACATTCCCAACATGAACCAGTCTCTCAGGACAGCATGTGTTGAGTGGATTTTGGACATCTTACTCTTTAAGCAGGCATCTCCATATTAGTGGATAAATTGTGGGGGAAGAGGGCCTGATGGAGTTGACTGATACTTGGAGCGCTCCAGAGATCTTAAAAGTAGACATAAAACATTAGGGGAGCTTTCGTGGGAGGACAATCGTTTTGGGAGGGTACTCTGATGTATTCAAGCCCAAGGTGTGCTGGCAAGGGAGGGGGGGGGAGACAAAACTCAAGAGCACGGAGGAGGCCAAGGAGGCGGCAGACGTAAATCTCCGGCTTGATCTCGTGCTCCTTTCATAATGGAAATGCGAGAACGCATTTTCCTGATTCATGGCGGCCATTTCCGCTTACAGCCTGCAAATCATTAGGGTTCCCACGTCATATTTCCTGCAGTTTTAAAACGACGGCGAGAATGCCGCCCGCTCTCATCTCAGCCTCGCACCATCGGCTGGGGAGAGGGACACACACACTAACAGATTCAGACACACACACACACATACACGCACGCACACACACACACACAGATGCACACGCAGACTTACACACAGGCATTGACACACTCCCCGTTTCTCTCTCTCTCACACACATAAGGAGAGCCACAGGCATCCACTCAAACACACATGTTGGGCAGCCTCCTGGGCCAAGGGGAGCCCTTCAAACCAGGAGAGACTCTTGCAGAGGATTTGGTCTTTGTGCTGTTTTGACAGTCTCTTTCTGTTTGGGGCTTTGACTCTACCAGACTTGCCCAGGGCTCGGGATACAGTGGAGCCTGTGTGAAGAACTCTGTGTGTGTGTGTGTGTGTTTGTGTGTGTCTGTTTGTGTGTGTGTGTATGTGTGTGTGTGTATGTGTATGTGTGTGTGTGTGTGTGTGTGTGAATGTGTGTGTGTGTGTGTGTGCATGCGTGTGTGGTGAGGCAGTAATTCCCACCGATAATTTTATCTCCGTTGTCCCGTGTTTCTGAATCCCATTGCATTGAAACTAGGAATGTAAAGTTTCCGTGATTGAAAAAGTCACTCTTTTCCCATTAAATACACACACCCGCATGCACGCGACACCCACGTGCACATCCACGCACACAGACACACACACACACACACACACAAGCACATACACACCTACACACACACACACACAGTATTTTAAAAATATATACTTTCTCCAAAAGAGTTTCCATACACCATGCTCCTGCTTGTTTACAACACAGGGCAAGTGAGAGATTGGTTGTTATCTCATTTGCCTTCTCTCATACAGTGTAAAGACTAATTAAGACAATAAGAGCTACTCAACAAAAATGTGAAAGTGACAAAAAAGATATGAAAGTGTCAAATATACCTCTTTAGTATGGAGTTTGTGATATGAGGTCATGTTGACTTGGAAATATACAAAAGCTATTTTGATATGGTGGTTGCTGTATTTTGTATTTAAAGAAGCACTAAAGCACATTTGCTCTCAGGGTCCCCCTACAGTTGAGAAGCGCAATAATACAGTAAACAAACATCTTTTGCAACAAAGTATAAGCATAACTTCGATACAATATAGATAGAGGGAATGTACCGACAGCAGTCTGTAGAAAGAGAGCTCCGAATTCCTGTAGCGCTCTGTCTCCTACCCCAACACCAAGCTTCCTATGGCTGTTTTACAAGTGATAAGACCTGCTCAGAGTGTGGCAGAAGTGCCATTCGCCCTATTAACAGTTTATCTACCATCAAAATGATTTTGGAAACATTATTTTAAAGTGAAAAACTCTTCAGGGAGACTTTAATTTTGACAACTTGAGTATTTAATACCTTGCATCAACATGCATTTTGATTTATTTTTGCCCTCCCCTGCATGGATGCATGCACACATCAATTGTGACCCTGCAAGGCGAAACCAGTCGTTTTGAGAAAATCCACGATAAACAAATGTACAGGTTAAAATGTTGAATTTCACGTTTTCGCATAATTTGACAGTATACAGTCTACACTTTCATATTGTGAACAAATTTCACGGATAAACATACGTTTTGACTGTTAAACCCTTACTTTATTTAAGTGAAGATTCAACACATCAGCAGTCATTCCCTTTCTCCACGCTTGGGAATCAGCTCCAGGTATCGGTTAGGAATCGGTTCCAAACGTTCCAATCCATCGGAATCGTACACATCCACACGTTAATGATTCCACTAACGATTCCAATGCAAAGCTTTGTTTTAGAAATGTTTACTTTTTTTTTTATTTTAAAGCATTCAACTTCTGTATTGATATTGCACACTTGATATTCATTCTCTAAAACCACTTTAAATTAGACATTCAAAGCCAACAACTCTCAAAACCATCCTATAAGTGTTCAGCAAATGGTACAGGAATCGATATGGGAATCGATAAGGAATCGCATCGATAAGCAGACTCGACAATGGCATCGATATCGATAATTTCTTAACGATGCCCATCCCTACACGCTACTATAAGGTTTTACTGTAGGGTACGGAAGAGCTAATTTACTCATTAGGCTACTCATTACTCGTTACTCAATGTGTCAGCTCTATATCGTTCGTGGCAGATGTAACTGAAAATGAATGTGAAAGACTTGCCTTTCAGGGCACGAACGGTAAAAAGCACGAACTTTTAGAAATATCCTGGCGTCATTTTAGGGACCAGGAGAAGTTTTCCATTGAAGTAGGCTAGCGCATTTTAAAAGTAGGCTAGGCTATACACAATCTGTGTACACAGAACGTCCTCTCCCCTTACTTCCCCCGAAATACATTAATTATATTCTATAGTGACGCCTTATGACCGTCCCAGGTATTAACTTTAATTTATCCTCTCTACTTGTCCCTGTAGTCATGGCCTCCTCATCACTAAATTCGGGCTCATCATTTTCAGTGGTCGACTGGTTGATCTGCTGCTCAGAGCCTACAATTTTTACCGCATAGGCCTACACTGATCAAGCTTCAGTTTTGTTATCAATATTTGCATACTGCAAAGTCTATGAATTGGGCTAATATCTTAAGTAATGTAATATGTTGCTTGCGAATAGCTTGACAACGCTACAACGTCCAAAATTAGCCCAATAATTACATTGCTAATAATCATTGCCTATAGGCTATCTCTCTTTACCAGTTGGCACATTTAGCAGCATTCTACCTGGCCTCTTTCTATTGTCCATCCTTCCTGATATTGTATATTGTATCCTTGTATAACTCTGATCAAGCCTAACTGATCAAATCTTACCTGTTACCTTTAAAAGCACAGATACCTTAGTAACTTACCTCACCTTACTTCACATTTTGATTTCTCTCTCCCTCTCTCTCTCTCACTCTCTTCTTCTCCTCATCCAAACAGTGCCCTCCCTCTCTCTTTTAGCATGCTCCAGGTTACAGCATTTCTTTTGGCACACCCTCAAAGCTAAGGCAACATTTTCTTTCCTGTTGGGAAAAAAAGAAAGAAAAACCTGACGTTACATTTGAAATATGACAGTAAAATATTATTACACGGCCATAGTTTGATGGCAATTAAAGCACCATTTTTGTTGAAACTGATCAAAACTAAAGACAATTTTGCAAGAGTCTATGAAAGGTGCCCAGTTCATGCTCTAATTGCCTTTTCAAAGCTGTCAGAGTAATTCAGCAGTGAACACAGTTCTTTCAGAATTATTTATTTAACATCCTGAAAAAGAATGATGCACTGGGTACTAGATGAAAATAAAGGTAAATATGCCATTATTTTGCATAATTGATGTGCTCCGACTGTTCCTTAGTATTTGACAGTAATGGATGTGTATGTAGCTTTGTAATGGTAACACGAGGGGTTGGTATCAGCTGAAGATTGATTATTCATTGGATAAATATCTCACCACTGGTGAATGAACATCTGTTTATTGTATAAATATTAGACAGTTAGGTCCAGAAGCCACCCACAATGTTGATTATATGACATCCATCATGACTTGGATCTTTGCAGTTTTCAAAAAGATGAAATTGTGTGGTTGTGTCTATTTGTAACTTGCAAGAGTACTGTCTGTGTGTGTTTGTGTGTATGTGTGTGTGTGCTGTATGTGTGTGTGTGTGTGTGTGTGTGTGTACTGTATGTGTGTGTGTGTGCCAAATTCCAGTCTGTGTGCACAGGATGGCTCTCAGCCTTGTGGTACTGGCATGTTGTCCTGAGTCTGTCCCTGCCCAGGACTTCCCCTCATCCCAGGGCTCATCTGGAAGCCATTCAGCCTGCGGGAGTCCACAAAGACAACCCTGCCACCAGTTCCCTTCACCCATGTCATCACCGGGATGATTAAGACCAAGTCGTTAGATAGTAGTCGTTAGATAGTAGTGCTGTGCAAGATTCTCAGGCAAGCATCAAATTCACTAAACTTGTGCTACTGAAGTGCAACAGAAGATATGCACTGTCCACTGAGGTAGAGGCCAGACAAATCCACTGAGATCTGCAATAAAATGATTGTAAAATGAAACTTAATCTGGATCAACTCACTTCATCGACGAGACTGTGGTGGATTGTGTCTGATGAGATGGTTTCTCTTTCTGTGTGTGTGTGTGTGTCTGTGTGTGTGTGTGTGTGTGTGTGTGTGTGTGTGTGTGATAGAGAGAGAGAGTGTAAATGAAAGCGAGGCTTCTTCAGTTCACTTGCTCTGTTGTGGTTTGTTGTCTGGTCTGCTGAAAGGCAATCACCCCATCCCACCCAAGCAATCACACCCTTGTTTTCCCCCCTTTTCACTCAAGGGTGCACTTCAGCTCTCCTGTGGGCACGCTCCCTGATTGCTGCATCGCTGCTCCATGCCAATCACTCTCCCCATGAAACACTCCACAGCCGCGGCCTCGGCCACGGCCACTCCACTGATTTCTCCACTGCACGCAAATAGAGACTACTGGACTACTGTTTCTATCAGCACCCCGAAGCTTTCAGACTTCTTACTGCCAGTTGAAAGCTCTATAGGCTGTGAGCCTTGCAGTACCTCTGAATTTACACATTTATTGCTATGCAATGCGGACACTTTTATGACCACGTCCATTATGATTCATAGATAGAGCTGTGGTACTCTAATTTACTGAAGGTGGTGTGTAATCTAATAGTGAATATGTCCTGCCGTGAAACATATAAATCGTGGATTACATTGAAATATACTGTATGGTAAATGCATGATATGCATTGCAAAACACAGAACATAATCAATTCAAAGTAGGTGTCTCTTGCGCTCTGGCCAGTTGGTGCTCACGGAACATGACCTTAGAATCAATCGTAACTTTCAGGCCACTTCATAAAACTGGACCCAGAAAAAGGACCAGAGCACACGATTAGTTATAGCGAGTGTTTACTGGTGCTGGTGAGTAACGTTTTGACGCAATAGCGTCTTCAGAGTCAAAATGGGACACAGAACATAGTCAGTACACATCAAACATGGATGTTGCCTCAGCTAGTGGTGGAGATGCCAGGATGTAAAGGTAGGCATATCCATCATGATGGAAGCTAATCATTCACCACAAGAAATCTTAATGTCACAACTTTGTTTACATTTCCCTCGAATTCAATTAATTTTTTTTCATTTCCTATGAAATTACACAAATATCAGTTATAAATGTCATACATATTGCAGCAGATAGCGATAGTTAGACATGTTTAATGAAGGTGTCCTTTCAAATGAGAGCTAGTCAGGAGGCTAGTTGTGTGCAAAATGAATTGAAAAGCTATTAGCTTAGGCTACATTAGCATATTAGCCATGTTATTACACACCCTCTGCTAGAGAAGCTGCCCCTGAGTGTGAGACAAGTGGGCTACATGCACCAGAACCCATGACTGAGTGGGGATGTTCAGCACAGTCACATTTCCAGGGAGCGTTCAAAATCTGGAAGTCATCTCAGGGCTATAATGCATAAAAAGGAACAGTGAGCCCCCCACCCCACCCAGGACTCCGATTTAACTCAGCTGAGATGTGAATGTGTGCACCTCTCAGGCGCTCATCACCTCCCCTCCTAATAGCCACAGTTCTGTCCTTCTGAAAGCCCCCGACATCAACACCGGCTCCAAAGCGGCATGACACAGCAAAAATATATAAATATAAAATATATTATGTATAAGACCCCCATCAACTCTAGCACGAGATACCATGTTGCAGAGTGAGTAACATTGTGGGGGAAGATGGATGACTGCAGCACTTGGAAGCAGTGCATGATCAATCACCATGCAAATGTCCACCCTGCTAGGAGAGCAGATTGACGGCCATCGGGTGGTGTGGGCAGAGGCCCGCAGCCTTGGCGCCGGCTTCCCGAGGCTCGGGCCAGAGGCTGCTAAGGCAGAGTAACTCGCAACTTCACTCCGGCGATTAACAGATCGTTAAGGCTTTGTTTGTTGCCCTAAAATTGGAAGCAACGGCAGTTTGAATGTGTGTTCCCAGGGTAGGCCCAACGTCCTCGGTGTAATAGAAATATAATGAAAGTGCTGTCAGACAGGGGTAGGCTAATTTGATGTGGGTTGTCACAACCCTCATGTGATCTTGAAGCTATTTCAGCTCTCACAACTGTTGATCATAAAATGATCATAAAGTATATGAAACTCTAAAACAGAAGAAGGGGGTCATTAGCAAACAGTGTATAAGATGCAAAGAATCACATACTCTGTAAACTGTACATAACAATACACCATATAATAGTATTAATCATTTCATTTGTGAATGACACAACAGGCCACTGGTCGTAGCATTTCCACGAGGAGTCAGGAAAAGAAGGACTGAAGATGTGCACCTTTAATTAAGAACCTGTCTCTTCCTGTGGCACTGCTCAGTCTGACGGGGGAATGATCTGAGCAGCATGGTAAAGGGGTCATGACCTGGTGGGCTTGTTTGCAGATGAGGTCTTCTGCCTCTTTGTCTCAGTGCCAAAGATCTCAGCTTTGATAAACAGCTCACTTTTCACTTGTCACATTTCTCTAAGGGAAGCAGATTTCACACAGCTGAAATGGTAGAGGTCTGCTCACGCACAGATAGGACAGCTCTTTTTCCAGCTTTTCAGCCAGTATTTCATCTCTCCCAGTCAATCTCTTCCTCAGCTTTCATGGTGTCCTACAGCAAAGACACTCCAGCAAAAAGACTTCCTTTTCATAGGACACCGTTCTATTTGTATTTCAATAACTAATGCAACTGCACAAATCATTTCAAATCTAGAGAAATAGAAAAGTTGTACTTTCCTCTGGAATGTTTAACTTACACTTATATTAAAATTGCATATGACAGGCATTCATGTATTTCTACTGGGCCTTTGAGTAGAACTACTTGAGTTCCTCTATTTGTAAGTGGAACCTAAATTATTCAGACATTCTGCAACACTTTATAACTCATCTGCTTTTGATATCTTTCACTGCTTTCATGCTGCCCATAAAAGGCATACCCCCTGCCTGCGATTTTGAACGTACCCTCTTATTAGTCTAATTTATGTCTAAAAATAAATAAGTATGCATCAGACAGTCGGGCTAAAGGCACTTACTGTGTCATTAACTCTGCAAATAAAGAGCATTTTTATAGAGCATACCTCCCACAAGGGCTTCAGCCACAGGCCGCTTAGTGGATTGGACAAAAATCCGTTATTTTGCTGCAACTGTTTTACATTTCATCCACTAATATTAATTGTGCACAGTTTGGAGGAGAGGCACACAACTGTTACAATATGTTCCAACACATAACCTATACATGGAAGCCGTTGAATTGAAATTGATTGCATTCCCCTCTTTGGTTCATTAGCCAAAGTCCCATATGAGCAGTTTACTGTGAATGCAGCAGTAGGAATGTTAAAATATCAAGGAGGCTAATTTAAGGCCTCATTTAAAACTCCATTTGCAGAACCAGAGCCAAACTTCACAATTTAATGATAAACGCTTAGCTCCCCCTATTTCCGCACAACCACAGATTACTTCAACATAATCGCATTTATGGCCTCAATAACTACATTTATACTGCATGCACTGATTACCCAAATCAGACGAATGCTTTGATATGCCGGGCCATAACAACAAGTGAACGAAGAATAACTGGGAATTGTTCCTCGACTCCAAGGCGGGAGAGCAGATCAAGTGTCAGTCAGTGTAATGGGGGAAGGGGGTGGGGGGAAGGTGAAAATTGGAGAACCAGTTGCCTCGGCGCGGCTGTCTGCTAGAGCGCTCTGGGTCTTAATGAGCTCGCCGGCCTCCTCTCTTCCAGTCTCCAGCTCTTTGTCTGGGACTCAGATCACAGCTGACCCCTGAGTCCTGTGTCACGTTTAATTAAGGCTATGATTCCGCAAGCTGGAGGATCTGGCGTGGCTTCGTCTCTGTGAAGTTCGGACAGCTTTTTGAAACGTAGCAGCATGCCTGATTTTTTTTTTTTTTTTTCAAGACTCTTTTTTTTCCTTGACACCAACTGTCTTTTTTGGCCGAGGCAACATCCATAATATTCAGCACATTTTATGCACGGCTAATTTCATGCTGGAGAGCTTCCGAGCCAAAGAAAACACGGCCATCTTTCTCCCCCTTCCAGTGCTGCCTGCTGCCCTGCTCTCACATTGCTGGAAAACTGTGAGGGCTTTTTTCCCCTTAAAGGATTCCTCTACTTATGGAGACTGTGGGGTTCATTTAAATACTGGAGACAGACACACGGCATAGTGAGCTTTTCAGCATTACAAATGGTTGGAATGATGAGGGAGAATGGCCAGAGTCAAACTCCACAGAGAGCAACAGCAGGAAAAGCCAAGTTGGCAGACTCAGGCCTGGAGCCCGTGCTGATGTGGGGACCCTGAGATGGACTCTGGAAACTGAGAGCGCAGCTGACGTCATGATGTTCCATGCAGCTGGTAGAAAAGTGACAAATAGACAGTCAACATAGAGGTGAGTGTAACGATGGAGCTCTTGGGCATCCAGAGCCTCTGGGTTAAATGTGGTGTGACACACTGCAATGCATCCACTCATTAAAAAACTCATCATGTACATAATACGCATGTGCTCACTTTACTGGGCGCACACACACAGGGCTGCTGACATCTGCAGAGTTCTTCTGATCAAATGTCCAGAGGGCTGCCCCATGTAACATTAATATCACATTCCTTTGTAGTCAACATGGCTCATGTGCTTGGCCTTTCCGGCCCATCACTCAAAGCAGAAAAACTGAATTTGTCTTAATGCCTTTAACGATTCATTACTGAACACGCTCTGCCATAACTGCCCAGGGCATGAAATCCTCTCTGCTCTTTGAAATGCAGAATGTCTCATGACACTCTTAACTCAATGATTATTTTGACTTAAATGACATTCTTTGACCACAGAGAGTAACATCTTATAATAATAGGCCCTATGATAATAAACCATTTACAAAGAATATTGAGTCATTAGATAACATTAGTAGATTACGTACGTTAGTGTGACACACTTATGAAAATATCTTCCAGCATGATCATCCAAATCCAGCTCAGAATGCAGATGCTAGAATTTGGTTTCACTTTAGATAATACCGCATTTGCAAACAGGTGCGAGGGTCTGAAGTCGCCTGACTACACTTGTTTAAAACTGATATTAATGGTTTAGTCTTGCAACAGGGAAGCTTTGCATTGTACAGTATGTCACTGAACTGCACACCTGAGCTTTTGCTCGCTTACCACCTCCCCAGCACCACATGGACAGGCCTGCTGTGTGTCTTCCTGTGGCTCTTCCTTATCTAAATATGCAGCAGCATGTCTCTTTGTCTTGACATTACAATAGCAGCACCAACAGCAGATCTTAATACCAGGTGTTAGAGCAGCCTTAGCTTGCCAATAACATACCGCAGGGTTCCATGAGGTAAAGCATTAGCACTATAGCTTCTATGGGGACCAAAGGCAGGTATGTAGCCTGGCAGAAGTGGCAGAATGAGAGGTTGAGGTATTCATCAAAAAGGAACAGCCCTATCTGATGGTCTCCTCCTGAAAGTGGCTTGGGAGTGTTCTGGCTAGGGCTTTTCTGCCTGGCTCATCACTGTCGGATTGTGTTACACCCAGAATGTACTTTTAAACGGTTCCATTCACACTGAAACATACATTCACCCTTAAACAGTTAAACACAGCTGATACTATTTAAGTGTTTAATGGTGAATAGGGGCAATACATCTAAGGGTATATTTTACATATGTTATGGCGTCTACAACAATGATCTACATCACATTAGCACATTTCTATACGACGCAGCACATAACAATGGAATGTGTTTCTTTTCCTGAGGTGTTTTTCCCTCTCTGGAGCGAGACGAGCACAAGGCTGCAGATGTGTTCTTTTCCACGCCTAACCAAGGTGAACTCCTCTTGCCGCTGTCGCTGGGTTGCGTGACACTGCCGCGGGCCCCTCGCTCCATACAGGGAGGTGAAACTGTGAAATGTATTTTCTGCTCTCCTGCCACCAACATCCTCCTCGCCCAACCCCTCCTCCTCCTCCTCTTCATCCTCCGCCTTCTCTGTCTCCTCCTCCTCCTCCTCCTCCTCCTCCGGAGAGTGGGGGAGACGCAGCGGAGCGAGAGGGTCGGTTAGACGGCAGACTGTGGTTGGTGCATCTGGTGAGGTGTGTGGGCGGCTTTGTTGTTGGTGATGGTGGCTGGACCAGTGTGATTGATGAGGCGAGGGGAAGGGGAAAAAGCACAGAAATGTCCTCTGCTGAGCGGATGCATTGGTCATGCTTTTGTGGTCCATGTGTTGAATCGGTGCGCTATTTTGAATGTGTTTCAATCAATTAACTGCCCATAATGGGACTCTTCATCCTCATTACTCCAGATCTCCTGCACGCCCCATAAAACCAAAGTGGTGTCTTCACTGCATTTGGGCTGTAATATAAGAAGTACACACATTATAGAATGTATGACATGGAGTTAACAACAAGAGACCCCTAAAGGTTTATGCCTGCGAAAATACCACAGGTGTCACAACAGGATTGATGTGCCAGACAGAAAGTCGGCTGGGATTTTTTTTTATTTGAAAAATTCACTGTGCATTACTCATTAGAAAGAATAGACTGCGTGCCATATCTTCTGTAGATACTATATTTTCCACATTACTTACAAACATGGTTAGAAAGAAAGAAAATGTTGAATTGGCAGTACAATGATTAGATAATGATGAAGAATAATCCTAATCCAGCAACCTCTTGAGAGTATGGTGATTAGAAGACAGATGTACTCCACACTGATGCATCATTAATATCCGCTTCGAACACACTGAGCAACACAAAGCTTAAAACTGGGATCTGATGTCACTTGAACCACTTGAACCGTTCACATGGCCACATTTTCTTACAGATGCTGACAGCGAGATGTCAAGTCAAGTCAAGTCAAGTTTATTTATATAGCGCATTTCATACACAGAGGTCATTCAATGTGCTTTACATAAAGAAAACCAACCAATAATAACAAATAAAAGCATAGAAAGGCAATATAGTCAAAGAATAGTTAAAAGGTAAAGATCATAATAAAAAGAAAACATAAAACACAAGGTAAAATCAACACTGCTGTAAACCCATTCACTTGTTGCAGTGTGTGGTGTTAAGCTTACAGGCTCTCAGTGGTGCCCCCTCAGCCGCAGTGAGTTTCACAGCGCACGACACACAGGAGAGCCCAAGTGCTGAAATATGGTGTTCATTAAACGTAATTGCCCCCTTCTCAGCCACATGCGCCCGCCGCACAGCGAAATAGGATGCCCTCACCTTGCGCTCCTTTAGCTACACTGAGAGGGCCCGGGGTTGCGGCTAATGGGAACAGGGTGGTAGTTGCCGGAGACGTTTGGAGTACGCCGTTTAAACGTTTGTAATGGGAACCGGCGAGAAATTCTTCTGGAGGTACAAATGTTGGGGCCTTTTTCCTGTGGAGCGGAGCATACGGTGTGGCGCGGTGGGGCTGTCGTCCGTGACGCTGCCCGCTGGATACGTTCCTCCACGCCGCACTCTCTGTTTTCAGGGGAATCGTCTCAACGAGACACGGCGAAGCCAGAGCAAGAGACCTTGAATTATCCTGCAGTGCACCACATTGGGAATGTTCAAAAGAGCATGCAGAAAAGCAGAGTGTTTAAAAACTGGAAGGAAAACAAGCTTGGCTTGATTTCATTTTTTTTTTTTTTGGGATGGGGGGTGGTTTGGGAGCCTGAGTGCTCCCCTTGAAATATTCTGTAAAAAAAGTGAAGTGACATTTGGATGGCAGATACACTTGCCTGCCAGCCTGAAAGAGAAAAACTTCAGAGAGAGAGAGAGAGAGAGAGAGAGAGAGGGGAGAGGGGGTAGAGACCACAGCAGAGGGAAGCCTGCCCAGTCTCTCATCTCTCAGACTTCCGATGGAGCTGCAAGCACTGTCCTTTGCCATTTTTTTAAATAAAGGTTCTCGACGGGTTCCTGAAATCCAAAAACTACACAGAACCATGCCCACACATGTCCTCATCTACACAGTTAAAAAACATACTACATTCCAGATGACCGATGAAGAAACCTTTCATGCGATAATTCTAAATATAACATCTCTGGTGACACGCTGAAGAGGCATGCAGGGCTGGAGACTGCAGGCTGCTGTGTAGGAGAAGACTGCGGAGGTCCCATGGTGCTCTGGGTTGATGTTTAGGCACAGGGCATGGTGACAGTCGTGAACTTGTGTGTGTCTAATGTTACAGGCGGCAGCTCTGGAAATTAGAGAGCAGTTAATGATCTGCTAACCAGCCCAGTTACTGGTGGTGTCCTGGCCATTGAAACTGCAGGGGTAGACAGAAACTCCAGCCAGAGACCAAAGACCAGAGGGAGAGGGAAAGACACACACACACACACACACACACACACACACACACACACACAAAACACACACACACACACACACACACACACACACACACATACACACACACACACACACACACACACACACACACACACACACACACACACACACACACACACACACACACACACACACACACACACACACACACACATACATACAGAGAGAGAGTGAGAGGAGGGGGTGGGTGAGCCAGAGTTTCCAATTGCAAACTTTCCTTGCAAGAAAGAGAGAAAAGAGAAAAAGTGTTCCTTTCAGAACAAACATTTATAGCAAATCCTGCCAATGAAACGCTGGACAGCAGAGATCGATAAGCCAGAGCATTCCGGAAGAATTTATTATTATGTCTCATGACCAACATAAATATTGTCGTTTCTGGGCTATCCACTGACTCAAAATCAAGCTTTCTAATGAATATGAAAGTGATGCTTTTCTCCATGGTGCATCACATAAAGGGGGTTTTAACTTCACTATTAAAGTAAATGTCTTTCCAGTATTATCCCAGTATTATTATTTCCCAGTATTTCACACAGCTGTGGCCATCTTCTGTCCATGTTGATGCAAGATGTATTAGGGGTTGGGATAAGGACTGGGGTAATAAAGGCTATTAAGGTCTACTTACATAAGAAATATAACATTAATAATTGAAACACATTGTAATACGGACATTTAAAACATAAAGTAGGACTGTCATTTTGTTGCTGAGCCTTTCCCACAGACCCTCCCCACAGATTTCCTTTGCTTTCTCCAGGCCAGACCACACTGAATGAGCAGCGGTAACGGAGTCGGAGCAGCAGGAAAAAAGACACTTGTTAAAAATGCACGCAAAACAGAGCTCAATTAACAGAGCCCTCCAGAGTCTGGACGAGAGACTGGGAGAGCAGTTAAAGAGGTTCACATGGTGGTGGAAAGCAAAAGCCAAATGACGGGGAGGAACTCTGCAGTGCTGAAACAAAAAGGAAATACTTCTCAGGCAGTCACACGATGAGAGGCGAATGGGCCTTACTTTACATGTCATTAAGATGCAGATTTTTATCAAGGCCCATGAATTCCATAATTAAATGCACATTACTGCCATGACAACGGAACAACAGATAGTAACAATGAAATAGGGTCGATCTTGATTGTATAATGAGACTCACTGAGACAGTGGAAACCAACAGAATGGCCTCTCGCCATCTTTTACTGATTTAAAGATTGTCGGAGGGACAGAAACATCCCGCAGTTTTCGTTCTGCTTTCTATCAGGCGGTCAGAACGCAGCGCAGGGCTGCACATCTTTAACTACCACTGAGGCAAGCAGTTTCTGCTCTGAGCACTCCCTCTAGTCTGCGTCCAAAACACATGAAGCTCATATGGACGCTCCCAAAATAAGACTACCCAGGCAGCCACAGCAGCACAAAGCCTTAAGCACCTCATGAATCCTCATGAATGTTATGAAATCAAATAAGACATACTGTACAGTGAGTATATACAGGCTGTAATCTGAAATATATAATTTAGTGCATTATAATATACATTGACTGTATATTTAAATATGAAAAGAGCATATAATGTTACTGCATGTGAACAATGACAATTATTTTTAATGATCCTTTAGACCATGATTACAACTAATTATGAATCAAATTTAATGCTTGCCATTTTGTGCCATGAATGACTGATACTGAAAAGGTTTCTAAATACTGTCTGTTTGTCGATGTTTAAAAATCACGTTTAATTATTATTTGTCCATGATTCATTGATTGTTTAATTATGTAGCAGCTTCCATAACAATTTAATATTTTGCAACTGCTGAGAGCAGATTTCAGTGGCTTTAATTTGGCTTTTTATTTTACTATACTATACTGTACTATACTATACTATACTATACTATACTATACTATACTATACTATACTACACTATAGGCCTACATAAGGGTTAATGTATTGTCTGCACATGGCTCCATGGCTGCTGCAAAAGGCTACAGTTTTCATTTTACAGTTTTCATTGGTAATGCAAAAAACTGTTTTTGTTATAACCTCTCTGTACAGAACATCAAAGTTAACGATACTTTCATTTGTTTTTAGGGACCCTCTCCACACTACCACCGAAGAGTAAGGCTGTTGAACCTTATCAGTGAATTAAAATCAGCAATTTATTTTGATGTGGCTCATGGCTGCTGTTAGCCTACAATTTATAAGTAATTTCATAATGTTGCTCAGAACTCTTCAGATTAACGTGTTTTGCTCCCAAAAGAATGTTTGAACTCATTATCATCCATAAATACTGTAGACCCTAGGTTGTGAGCAGTCTACACCAGACCCTTGCTATAATCTCTGCCTTATTTATCAATCAGGTTTTTATTTCTGTTCCTAACTATGGCTTTATGTAGAGGTGAAAGAGCAGCGATAGGCACTCGATTGCTCTTTCTCAGCCAACAGCTGTTGCGTCTCACTAGATTGAAATTGAACTTCACAGTCTGAAACTGAATTGTGAGAGCAGAAAGTGGAAGTGCATATAGAGAGTGGGATTTTCAGTGAAGATCAAATTCATTTAATATCAAAACATTACATTCAGTTTCAAGTTTATGGGATTCAGTTACAAACTTATGAATTTAATTTCCAAATATATTCAAATCAGTTTTTCCCCCCAATACAATTGCTCAAATTCAGCAATTCAAATGAAAATACAAAATATTCAGATTCAGTTTCTAGTGGCACAAAAATCACTCCATTGACAGCGGTCATTATATACTTTGTAGTAAATATAGTTTTCACAGACCTACAAATGGGAAGGCCTATTCATGCAAATGGAACTTTCTGCAGCACTCTGAAGCGCTGTGTAATAATATATGTTTAAACTGATTCAAGCTTTGCTTTCACAGGGCTTGTGCAATTTGGTGTGCATGATGCACAAAACTCCTATGAAGCATGAAGGAAGTGTGTCATTATGCTTTTTGCATCGTCTTACTTTGAATTGTTTTCCAACAAGAATTATTAATTGAACCCATGGGTAAAGGGAACAGAAGTCCTAAATGTCAACATAACAAAATAATGCATGTCACACCAACATGTCAGCAACTAGAGTTGTGTGTGCAACAGTAGACATTAGACAGCAGCTCTGGGGGGTGTCAAAATAAAAATGTCTGCCCTACATAAGCCAGCTTTCACTAATAATAAATTACTAACCAGCTCCTTGTGTTCATGGTTATTTCAGTTTGGTATTATAGCAAACAGATCAAAGCGGTGTCTAAATAGTATTGCAAATGGCATTATAACATTGCAGTAAATATTACTAATGTGAATTTATAGCAGAGTCATCTACTGTATAGATCCTTCTGGATTCCTACCTCGAGTAGCCTTCCCACCCCTGACCAGCCCAGCCTTGCTTTCATGACGCTGACGCTGACATGTGAGACACCTTGAGGGGTCACGGGAGGAGGAGAAGGAGGAGGAGGGAGGGGGTTTGGAGTGGAGAAAGTGCAGGTGCCTGTACTTCATTAGTAAGGAGAGAGCCGCTTCAGAAGGCAGTCCTGGAGATGGATGGCCACAGTGATGGCCGCCCTGGTGGTGGAGGCGTCAATGGTGACGTCTGGGAGAGAACACAGGAAGGTCATCGCTGTCCTAGCCAGGCAGAACGAATGGGCAGACGGGGTCGCTATGGTTACCACAGGGGTATTTGTCTCACGGTGAAAATGACTGGCGACGGAATGATGAGAAGCAGAGAAGAAAAACACAGAATTCTATGAAAGGGGCTCAATTAATGATAATTACACTCCCTAATTTGGAGCCATTCTAGAAGAAAACAGAGAGGTGATTGACATCTGTTGAAGAAAGAAACGGAAATCTTGAATGGCATGGCAGTCACCTTCTAAGTGACTCATTTTGAAACATCAAGAATGAATTCATATAAGCTGGAGCCGGATGCTATCTGGGCTCTCCTTTCACAGGCAAATGCAGCTTAATTAATTATGGCTCTCTTGATGTTAAAGATAGAAATAAATTAACAGGATTTGCCATGCTTTCTGGAGAGAGATTAAACTATACAATTACCTTTTTATTTAATTTATTTATTTTTCAAAAGGACCTTTTCATGTTCCTATCTCAAGCTAGACGTATTGGTAATGGTACACATGGATTTCTGATTTCGCCTGTAACCCGTTCAGGATTAAGCCCCTTTTAACACACGGCTGGTTTAAATTATGCCCCACACAGTCTCCTCGCTCACCTCGGGCGGCAACATATGTTGAAACACTCAATTGAGAGTTTCCAATAGTGGCTGGAGTCTGCGTGCCGCGCTCTTTTCCCCTCTTAGCGGCGCTTAGCGAAGGGGTCAGGGAGGCCCCAGCGTTCCCCGCACCGGAGATCCCCGGTCTGATGTCGGCCGGCCTCGGCCATTAAACGCCTGCTGTTTTACGGCGCGTTCAGACAACATCAGGAGAGACTATGAGGCCTGACTTACCAAATGAACATGTCTCTCACTGGTGCTCCTATCCATTACATGGCTTTGTTAACATCATTGCATTTGCAGCCTCTGACTTTTTCTTTCAATAAAAGTCTGACAGCCATGATATTTTTACTTTTTATTTTTACGGCTTCGCTGTAAGACTGCTGTGGTGATTCTGAGACAGACTGCGATGTTGGCACAGCCTTTTTCTGTGTGGTGGTGCAGGGTGGTTCTGTAACACTCGTGAGGTTTACCAGTGTCGACCCCACATGCTGTTAAACTGTTTTGTAAACACAAAGAACTGGCTAAGCGTGACAGTGGCACAGATGATTGTTTACAGACAAAATACAATTAATCTGAAACTGCACTCGGAGCGAATGCCGCGAGTGAGGTCTTGACTTTGTTACTGTGCTGCTTCTCCACATTTTCCTGATGGCCCTTTGCGTATCCCAGACTCTCCCAAGAGTTAATAAACACCAGTACTCAGCCAGGGGTGCCTAATGTGCTGTGTACAACACAGGCAGCTTACGCTCATCTCAACTCATGAATTACCAGTTTAATGGTGCTTTCAAAATCACACCCATCACTGAGGTTTTGTGTAACCAACAAAGGCTGCTCCTGGTCATGCAAACCATTATGTCTCCGAATACCTCAGTGAAAGGGCTTTTTTGTTGAAACAGACTTTTCAACTGTAATTGAAGGTCATGATGTGTCTATTCACAGGTTCAAACACGGAGAGAATGGTATTCACAGCATTATTGTTTCCAAGATGTGTAGTCTTTGTGTTTTATATTGAAAACAGCCTTTTGCTTTGGTGAACTCATTGTAAAAGTCCACTTTCCCACATTGTCAAAAAATCAAAGCAGTTTTCTGTTTCTGAACACTGAAAGATTTTTGTCCATTTTCTACATTAGTAGACACCCGAGTCAATCCCAGCCAGCCGGAAAGTTCAATGTTATTGGATTTGTTTGTGCAGCATTTTGACTGTGGGCAGGTGTAGAAATATATTCAGTGCAACAAACCTTGACAGTTTCAGTTTTTAACTCCCAGAAGAAGGCATGTAGCCAAAAACACGTTGGAGTTTTTTAGAAGGTTAACTTGACCAAGCCATGATAATAAAGGCTTTTTAACTTTTTCAATAGAGTGCCTTGGAGTTTCTTGATTCTTGGCATTTAGTTTCCCATCCAAAGAGCACCTCTGACTTAACCAAACTTTAGAGTCCAAGAAGCGCTCCTCTACCCCCATTCTTTGTCCATTCAGTGTGTTTGTGTTTGTACACAGTCATGTTTTCGTAAACGAGATAGCTGTGTTCCAAGTCGCATACTTCTGTACTTACCTAAATACTTAATATGAGTGCACAAGTGCGTTCTTAGTTGGGGCAGCCGTGGCCTCCCGGTTAGCGCTCCGGACTTGTGACCGGAGGGTTGCCGGTTCAAACCCCGACCAGTAGAAAGCGGCTGAAGTGCCCTTGAGCAAGGCACCTAACCCCTCACTGCTGCCCGAGTGCCGCTGTTGTTGCAGGCAGCTCACTGCGCCGGGATTAGTGTGTGCTTCACCTCACTGTGGGCCAGATGTACGTACATTTGCGAATGTAGCATTATCAGCGTCATAGACAAACCGCAAATTTGCGAACGCTGTCAGACCCAAGTTTCTGTCGTATTTATCAGTCGTTCAATCCTTAGTGTAAACTGCGCCTTTCTCCGCCCATAAACGCAATTTACGAACGTCCACAACTGAATGGCAGCTAGCGCCTACAAGCGCAGTTGAATGAAGTTAACTGATGACAACATTAAAAGAATCAAACGTTTAGCGATCATGAAATAATACCATACATGATAAGATGTCAACAAGCAAGGAGATAATGAAGATCAGTAGTTCTACTCAAAATGCTTGTGCACGTAGGCTATGGAAGATTGGTCAAATCTAGCAAGTAGGAAAGTGAAAGTGAAAGTAAGACATTCGAAAGGCCAACGAAAGTTAATGTTGCTTTTGATAGTACAAAGACTTACAAAACTGGTGCTCTAAATAGCGATTCTGTTGTCTTTGAAAGGTTCTCTTATTAACGCATTGAACTGCAATTTGGATTAACACCTGCTTTTACAAGGCGGAAGTATTTAGGCGAAGAATAAACGTGCGCTTTCAGGAGCAGTCTGTACATACCGCGGAATACATAATTTGGCGCTCTTTACTCTTCCCCTCCCATCTTTTTACGCTAAACTCCCACTTTCCCATGGATCCTCCCATGAATGCATATGCATGACATTAAAAACGCAATCTGCCACTTTCAGCTCCCACGACAGGCAGTTTGCGCTTTTACATCATTGCGGCCTGTTTGTACATACCTCGCAATGATTTTACACGCACGTTGCGAAACAAATACGCCTGAAGTGGGCGCAAAAGCGTTAGTACATCTGGCCCTGTGTGTTCACTGTGTGCTGAGTGTGTTTCACTAATTCACAGATTGGGATAAATCCAGAGACCAATTTCCCTCAAGGGATCAAAAGAGTATATATACTAGTACTTATATACTCAAACTGCGCTTGAACACCAGTAATGTTGTGTTTAAATGTTACGATCTAAATTTTCTTTTAAGTGCACGGAGTTTGTGTTTGATTTGAGACGACACCACCCTGTTGAAATTCAGCCACTATGCGAATAAGAACACACACATAGCACACTTCATTAAAGTGTACTGATGGAAGAACCCGGATTGGAACAGAGTCAGTGTCTCAGACCAATCCATAAACAATCCCAGCCAATCAACACACAGCTTCAGAGGGAGGGCAGGGAGGTCATAGGGGTCCTTCAATTGGCTATTGAGCCCAAATATCAGCAACGTTTTGTGAAGCCAAATCACAAATAGCATCTTTAAGCTTTAGGGAGAGGATGGACGAGACAAACAGGGGAGCGGAGATGGAGAGGGAAGTTTGTGCAAGTCCTGTTTGGAAAAACTTAAGCCTGTAAACGTGGAAAGTGGTCAGTAATCTCCGAGAGCTTTCGGGGCTTTTTAAAATGCAACTCCATACAGCCATGCGAGTTAGAGGGGGCTTAGCTGTGTGCATTCAGAGGTCTTTTGCTGGACCTTTTATCTGGCATTAGTCCTCAGATCCTTCTGCAGACTCCACGATGTCCACATCCCCCACCCCTCACCCTCTATTGCAGACTGAGGTGCATGAGAGCAGCGCCAGCAGCATTCCAGGTGCGTTACTTAATCTCATTTCCTTTGTGCTGCAGCACAGGAGAGGTGGGGCGCTGGGGGCAGTGGGGAGGGCTGGTGGTGGTGGTTGGAGAGGTGGTGGTGGTGGTTGGAGGGGGGCTATGCTCTTGACCCCCATCACTTACAGTTCAGTGTCAATAGTCAGCAGGGCTTTTGACATTTTTCTGAGCAGCTTCACAAGATTGAGCTTGAGGTGTTGTTTCATGAAAACATGAATGCTTGCAGACTGGAAGCGTAGACGAATGCACACGTTCGACCTCCCTTCCTACATTTGCAGAAAAAAATGACACCAATCAATCCCGTGCAAAAAGAGAAGTGAGACATATTGGGAATGCTGTAAGGGCAGACACTGGCGCTAGACTGCTGCCAGCAGGAAGCAAAGGTCAGACATGTTTGGGCATTTCTGTGTGTAACACTATTGAACAGGAAACTTATGCACCAGCAGCCACACTCTGTCTTTGATGCTAATCCTGCTGCAATGTATGGCAGAGTTAAGATGCCCCTGGGATCTTTCACTGGATTATGTTCCTCTGATTTTTAAATATCAAAGTTTTGCCATGGTAATATCTGCCCCATGGTGAGATAACCAAAGGAGGTGATCCACGTCGTCTGTTCCTTACAAGGGAAATGATTATTTACTTGGTGAGATTTTTGTTCAGACAGGTTTATTTTTGGGTTTGCTGGAATGAAAGGACCGCTCTCTGACCTCCACTCCAGTGGGGGTTTCTACCACACCTGTCTAACTGAGGTTAGGGGGGGAAGTCCAGCCACACCGCAGGATTGGGTCAGCTATCAAAGCAGCACGGTCAGAAAAATATTCCATTTCCTGCCTCATGAACGACTTGGTGCAACTGGAAAGTTAGAGGTCTTATTGAAATCCTGAAAATGGTTAGAGCTAAATACAGATGAAGATCGTTTTTAAACAGTCTTCATTAGAAATGCTGATTATTACCTTTGTAGACTGTTTGATACAACCGTATTTGGTGAGAAATAGTAAATGCTAGTATTTCACATTGTGTGAGAGTGCATTTCTTCCTGCCTGTCAAGGATTTCTCATTCTTATTTGTAATACCAACACTGTTAATTTAAACAATAAACAATTGGTGCTTATGGCAAGAAATATTAAACTGATGAAAAATGAATGTAAACAGAACTCAAAAATCAAAGAGGAATGATATTTTTAGGACAATATAGCCATGCAAGAAGATAGCAGCTGGTAGCTGACCGTAACAGTTGAGGCATTCCAGCAGTTATATAGCAACCGTATGTATGCTGAACAAGTGAGTAATCCCTACTGCAGCTGTGATAACGGTGAGCAGAACCTCAGATGTAAAGTACTGGAAAGATATGGCTCAGAATCAGCGCACCTTTCTCTGAAGTTGTCTTAGCCCTCTTTTGATGCTCACACTATACCAGTGATGTGCCAGAGATCTCCATTATTATCCCACTCCTTACGTCAGGCTGTGGAAGGGGGTGACTGATCTCAGGACAGCAGCAGGACCCTTGTATAACACCTTGAAAAGCCTGCATTTAGTAACATCCATGGCTAGTAACGTCCATGCCAAACCAGGCTAATGAGTCTCAGGTCAGCCCTTTCCCTCTGATGCATGCTGCTGAGTGCTGATGACCCATCCGTCATGATTCATCTTACTGATGTGCTGCTCGACTCATCCAGCGATAACATTTTCATCAGATGTTAGCGGTGCTTTTAGAACATTGTCGCTATATTGAACAGGTGTTTATTAAAGAAGTTTATTCAGCCCCAATGCTTCCATACCATGCGGCGGTTCTCGGGCGGACCAGAGTTGAGTACTCTAACCGCAGCATAGTACACTTTACACAACTGACTGTCAAATATAAATCCCCATTGTGATCACACTGTATTAGATAATCTTCTTGAGCACATCTGTTCAACTGCAACAACTTGTGCCAAACCAGAGACATGATTATCATTTCTGAGCACATCAGCCAAGTTTTCCTCCGTGCAGAACCAACTGAAATGAAAGCATACTGTGTGCTCTACTACTAATTTAACTGGCATTTGTCAAAAATGTGTGACCAGTCTTAACAAGGAAATAATGACATCAAATCAGACATATTCTGAAAAAAAATAGCCCACCACTTTCTCTATTAGGGATTTCACTGTAATGGGTACCTTTTCCTCAGATCATCTAGAAAAAACATGTTTCCATTCCACAACATCTAACTCTTGGCCAGTAGCGGTGTGGGGTGTGTGAACAGATGCCTTCTGCTGGAGTTGTGTGTGTGGGAGTAATTGCCTGCTGTGGTTGACCGCTGATCTAGTGGGCTCTCGGGACATGTGGCCATGTTTGGCCCAACCTCACCTGCGCTTGCGGAACCTTCCGGCTGGGCACAGACAATGGACCTGGCATCACACACTCACCTGCATGGCAGAGCCTCCGGCCCCATAACTGGCCGCTGACCAGAGGCTGGGAAAACTGGAGAGCACTCACTCCCTAAGGACATATGCTTCATATTGTTCATATTGGATTGCAGTCTCTCTCTCTCTCTCTCTCTCTCTCTCTCTCTCTCTCTCTCTTTCTCTCTCTCTCCCTCTCTCTCTCTCCATCCCTGTGGTATGGATTAAAAGGGGAATGGGGAACATTTCCTCTTTGTGAATTCAATTAAGATGGAGAGGATTGAGAGACAGTTATCAGGGATCATGTGGGGATCATGCAAAATGAATCCAAACAACTCAGAGACGTACAGCTGGGACAAAGCAATGCCCTGAATTTGTGCAATTACAGCATAACCCATTGTCTGAGACCATATCGACAGGCAAGGGTTCAGCTGCTGCATTATTGTGGCAAATTTGGTAATTGTCTAAGATTAGACAATATTGATCTTGGATTCAAACCACATGTCTTTGAAATACAGTCTGAGTCAAAAAAATGGAACAAAAATGTACTACATAAAAATGAAGCTGAAAACAAGACACTGTTGTTGTCAACAAGTGCATATGACAGCAAGGCGTAAGCAGGTGTAAAATGAAGTCAGACAGTGTTGTAAATTGCAAGGTGTTTGTTTTGAGGTAGCATCAGCAATACCTTGCTGATTTTTTTATTCCATTGTGTGAAAATGTCATATGTACACAGGGTGGAGGGGTCATAAGAGCATGCTCAGTGCTGGGAAGCGGCAACCTCGTAAAAGCACTAACCATAATCTCTGCCACATCCTGGAGCTATAGGAATGCTCGTCTTTAAACAGGTACTCCTTTCTGTCTTCACTATGCCATCAATGAAAATCAGGATATATCGCTCCCCAACACACACACACACACACACCTCCTCTGGGAGCCAATCAGTGTGTAGCTCAGCTCGGCCCAAACTGGAGGTCTCTCTGAGAGAATGTGCCTCTCTCCGTCTCTGTTTGGGCTGAGATGTGTGGCCACTGACGAGACCCCAGATACTTCATCTGACACCCTATTTCCTAATACATCCCTTTCAAAGGAAGGACAGGCCCACAGAAGATGGGAGAAAATATATGATCATAGGAGAAATGTCTTTAATAATTAAATTAGGACTAAGATTAAAGTTATGAAGGCTCTATGAATAATTCAAGCAGCAGCATTCATTTCCTGGGAAATCAACTGTAAAACACCCACCAACTGTGCCAGGCTCGCCTCTACTGTACACTCTCAATTTAATCCACTACAATGTTGATGGATGGCATTATAAAATAAACTAATTAAATCTGAAAAGGAAAATGAATTGCACCAATATCTCATACCCAACATCATTATGGTGGAGACTGGGACTATTTTGCCATCAAAATATTAAAAGCATAAATCACGGGTCATAGGGAAATAAATAAATAAATAAATAAATAAATAAATAAACACAAAAGCCTCTAAGTTATTGTTTCAACAGGATGACAAAATCATTAGAATCAAATTTATGACCCCGGGGTTGGGGATTTTATTATGGGCTACCAGGAGCTTGCTTCAACCTTGCCTGCCTAATGGTGTCATCAGAGAAGGTAATCCAATTTCTATCATACATTTAACTGCCAGGCCCCTTACGAAAACCCCCCACCTCCACCACACGCACACACACACACACCACCTCCCCTTTGCCCACACACATGGGCACACACACACACACACACACATACAGACACACACACACACACACACACACACACACACACACACACACACACACACACACACTAAGTCTAATGTGACTGCAGCTGAGACTGACACAGAGCAGTCAATCTCTCCTGTGGGAGGCAACACAGCACTATAGAACTAACCACTCTAGTCAACGTCTATCTCTTACTGTGCTGAATACAGCACTGCAACACAGCACTATAGAACTATCCGCTCTTGTCAACATCTATCTCTTACTGTGCTGAACACAGCACTATAGAACTATCCGCTCTAGTCAACGTCTATCTCTTACTGTGCTGAACACAGCACTATAGAACTAACCGCTCTAGTCAACGTCTATCTCTTACTGTGGTGAACAACAGCACTGTAACAGCACGAACTAACCGATCTAGTCAACGTCTATCTCTTACTGTGCTGAATACAGCACTGCAACACAGCACTATAGAACTATCCGCTCTAGTCAACGTCTATCTCTTACTGTGCTGAACACAGCATACAGTACTATAGAACTATCCACTCTAGTCAACGTCTATCTCTTACTGTGCTGAACAAACATAGCCAAGTCCCTTGGTCGAAAAAGCACTTACCTCAGAAATTGAAATGACATCAATTGGGATGAATTGCAGCCGTTCCAAGGAGAAACATGATTGTTTAGAGACTTGAGTTTAATGTCTAATCTAAACTCTAATTATAATCCAATGAGATTCTCCGCGGCAACCACATTCCTTTGCTTTAGAAAGCTTTTTAAATGTAAAAAAAATTATCTGTCTATATCACCTCTCTGTCATTCCACACCCCTTGAAGAGATGCAGGAAGAGCACTGGTTAAAGTTGGCCCAGCCTTAATAATCATAGCACAGCATAGGGAGAGAAGAGAGAGAGAGAGAGAGAGAGAGAGAGAGAGAGAGAGAGAGAGAGAGAGAGAAATATCTGGGGACAAATGGATTGCCCAGGGCAGCTAAATGAATAATGGATCCGGATTTAAAAAGAACCACAACTCACTGTACAAAACAGCCTGTTTTCATGTTTGGAGAACTGATCTTTATGAAATATCAGTCAGTAGCTAATTGTTTCATTTGCTCATTCCATTTGATCACAGTTGGGGCGCACATATCAAATTAGTCATGAAGTAATTAGTTATTGACAAATAATTGATTCAGCAGACCTGCTATGTTCTGTTTGGTTCATTTTCAGTTTCATGTGCTATAACTGAAACTGCATTGGATGTGTCTTCCTTACAATCATCATAACTAGTGCTAAGTGTATTTCAATAATAACTAGTGCTAGGTGTATTTCAATCATAACTAGTGCTAGCTGTATTTCAATAATAACTAGTGCTAGGTGTATTTCAAAGTAAAAGTAGGTGTACACTATCCCATAACAGGTACTGTAGTATTTTGCAGTCAATATAAAACTCAAGGGAAACGATCAGTCAGTTGTTCTTTTTTATTATCATTATTACTTATTGTTGCTCAGACACGTGTATATACAAATACAGATTTTTTTTTTCAGTTTATTTTTTTTCGTTCCTATTTTTACAGTGGAAAAAAAGCAGGTGAGTACTGGGAGCTCGGACTCATGGGGGGAAACAGCAGAGGTGTAGGATGTGTCAGGTGTGTGTTTGAGACAGGTGTGTGTTTGAGACAGGTGTGTGTGTTTGAGACAGGTGTGTGTTTGAGACAGGTGTGTGTGTTTGAGACAGGTGTGTGTTTGAGACAGGTGTGTGTTTGAGACAGGTGTGTGTTTGAGACAGGTGTGTGTGAGTGTTGTTGGTGTGTGTGCCAAGAGCAGGAACACACGCAAAAATGTAACGCTTATTGGCTTCATCAGGTGGGTCATATATGGAGGGACTCCAGAGTGTAGGGGGCTTTCCAAGACCATGGGAGGGGCAGGGGGGCTCTGACCAGCCGCGCTGGACGGCAGAGCTGCTAGGGAAATGGGGGTACAGAGTAACCTGGTCGTGGATTGGTCTGTTTTCTGATTGGCTGTCAGGCTAAGGCAAGGGAAAAGCTCCTCACACTGAGGAGAGTGGCTGCACCCCATAAACTGCAGCAAGGGCTGGTTCACTCACTCACTCACTCACACCAGCACACACACAGACAGACAAACATACAAAAATGTATGCGCATGCGCACACAGTCACGCCGTACCCCACGTTCAGCACTCTCATATAAGCGTGAGCTCAGAAGCCCACTGATAGGTGTCATGGAAAAAATGTGTGCATCATGACAAACCAAAGATGACTTTCTCAGAACAAGGGGATTAAACAACTTACAGCAAAAAAAAAAAAAACAATTGGGACAAACACCAGATCACCTCTCCCTCTGCAACACTACACACAGGTGTGTTATGTACAGCTGTTCTCGGTGTGTCTGAGCAACCTGGTCATCTACGTCACACAGCTCATCACAGGAGGGGAACTAAAGGATGGGGGGGGGGGGTCACACGACAATGGAGATGGGCCTACAGAGATCCAACATTCACTGGAGAGACAAACAGGAAACTAAAGAAACAGAAAGAGCTTCTGTTTTCCATCTGGTTTTTCTTCTTTTCAAAAATGTTTTTTTTTCTTCTTTTTTTTTATATCAAGTCCATGCGCATGCCACATATGAAAATGACAGATATTCAAGTCCTTCTGGAGTGCTCGAACACTCTCAGTGCACAGCGAGTGACACAGTGCTTGCAGACATACAGAGGGCCCTGTAGTGGCCTGAAGAGGTCCCAGATCAGTCCCCTCTTGCGTTCCTCCATGAATCCTACTGGATCTGATGACTGGTTGGTGATGCTAGCTGGATATCTGAAACAAGCATGTCATGAGTGGAGCCCCCTCTTAGCCAGGAGGTGGAACTGCAGTTCACAGGTGGCCACTTATTTCCATAAGCTGGAGAAGGCAATTTGTTTTTGTGTTTGTGTGTGCGTGTGTGTGTGAGAGAGAGAGACTACACACTCCTGTACATCTGGAGTCTACTAGATTGTTTGTTTGTTTGTTTGTTTGTTTTTTAGAAAAGGCATAAGAATCAAATTAATACTTTCCTATCAAACATTATTTACAACAGTTTTTTGCTAATAATGAGACTTACAGCCATAACAATAATAGCTATTATATCAAGGTATAATAATAATAATAATAATAATAATAATAATAAACAATAATGAACAAACAATGAAACAATGGTGGTATTTTTTTCCTTATCCTTCTTAAAGGTACAAAAACAATTACTACTCTAACCCTACATGTTATTTACTTGACTACTTCAGGATACATGGTATCCATTTAACAAATTGATCCTTAATTTCCCAGATTCAAGGTGTGTTTGTGTACAAAGCAGGATAATAATGGTAATAATTAGCATATAAATGATACAGAGTACAAGTACAACAGAAGTGGTGATAAAAAAACCCCATCCCTTTCTGAGTTGAACAGACCAAAACATATGAAGGGAGAGGAGCACGTAGGGCTTCTTCTGTGTGCTGACGAGCAGAGCCGCTGTCCAGCCGGTACAGCATTGTTTGTCTCAAACACGAACCAAAGCACAAGTCTGACACACAGAGTTGGCATAAGAAGGTGACTCCTCAAACACCTGGACAGGCAGAGTGAAGGCGGCCAGCACAGATGTGCATAGCAGGCGGAAAAAGACAAGCCCACAGAGAATTAATAAGGCAGAAACCATTATCCTTTTCCCTTTCTCTCTCTCTCTCTCTCTCTCTGTTTCTCTCTCTCTCCCTCTCCGTCTCTGTCATGCCCTCTCTCCTGAAGTACACACTGTGTTTATTGTTAGGAGCTCCCGACCCCCAGTCCCCTGTTCTGCACCCTGTATGCACAGCAACATGCTGGAGCTGCAAGGTCACCTCAGCCTCCACACCATGCGGCCTGAAACTGACACCGCGCGCGGCCCCTGCCTCCACCGCTCTATTTTAATAGCAGGAATAACTGGCTCTGTGGCCACCACATGGGGCCCGCATGCCTGGCGTTTTGAACCTCATTAAAGAGTCACCTAAAGGGGGAACAGTAGTAGCCTGGGCATCCCTCCCCCTACACACACACACACACACACACACACACACACACAGACATATGCACACACATCGACACGCATACATATACACACACACACACACATAGACACGGATACACATACAAAAACATATACACACACACACACAGACTCACACACACATACACATACAGAGACTCGCACACACATGACTAAGCCCTGTGTTAACTGGCTGACAACCTGAATCAACACAGCAGAACACGTGTGGATTGGCCCGAGAATGGACATGGAAATAATCCCACAAGCTCTATCAATGTACAGAATGTGTGTGTGTGCGTGTGTGTGTTTCATTTTAGGGTGACCTGAAGGTATACACAGCGCGTGCCAGGATAAATAGAGGGGAAGCAAAAGAGAGCGGTCTCTCGTCTCCAATGTAAAGCAATCCCATAATACTAACAGATTGATTAGGCGGGATTACACAGCTCTGATTCAGCTGAGGGATGATAGAAAAACAAGGCCGCGCGATGGAACAGGGTGGCGGCTCAGGGTCATTTGGAAACACGTGGTCACTGGGAGCAGAAAGTACAAACACCAAAAGAACATGGAAAGGTACAATTAAAAAGGCCTTCTGAAGAGGAAATATGTTTCCCCTAGATATCAGATTTTCCTTTCACGTAGCACTGAGTGTAGAACTAGGCAGAGATATACACTCAGACACAAGTCTTGTTCTAGATAGCACCTTTAAGAGCTTTAAGTGAGATCTTTAAAGAATCTCCTAAGGGGACCAAAATCTTTCCTTTTTTATCTGGGAGAGAAGATTCCACCTGAATCAGAAAGTGGAGAAACTCTTTCTCAGTGGGGCTATTTCCAGTGAGCTGCAGTCACTGTTCCTACAAGTCTGATGGGAGGGTATGACAATAACAATTCAGTGGTGGCTGTCCCTGTGGCAAACACTGGTTTTAAGCTGACTCGTGCAATGTTGCCCTCATTAAAGGAGAAGTTGAGATATAGAATTATTTAAAAAGTTTGTCCAAAACCCATTATTTAGTACAGAGCCAACCCTGTGGTAGCAAAGGGTCCACGGAGTGGAGAGAAATAACTTACACGTCCCACTGGACTTTGGGCTACCGCATCTGATTATCCACCACGCTGCCAATGTAACATCCTCTCACGTCCCTCTAATGGATGCTTTTAGAATTGATAGCTCAGGCTGTTCTGTAGGACCCTCCCTTTATTGAGCAGACAGTTGTCTGTGGAACGTGCCATCTTCATTGCCCAGTCTGTACCCAATGTTAATCAAGCCTTGAATTCCACAGTCTGAGCTCCCCTCACCTACCCTATGAGTTCCATACGGGAGTACACACAGCAATCATAAGTGAGACAAACAAATCAATTGTGTCCAAAGCTGAAGGCATGATAAAGGCATTTGATAAAGAATTCTTTTGATCCAAGGTACTCCTGCAGCTGTTTGTAGAGCTTTGGGATAATTATGTTTCATACATTTTGATATCAACTGATAAAAGACGGTAGGAAAAATATAGATATTTTGGAAGCAGTAGGCTCTCTATAAAATACAAAAGCACTTCCCAATGAGCTGAGCGTGCACTCATGCAATGAGGAGAGGCCATGACACCCTCCTCATTCCATCTCCGGTTCTGAAGGGAACCACCTGTAAGTGTCTGTATAAAAACAAAGGCTCGTCTCTTTAATCTGGTTAGGGACACCTTTATTAGGTGCCATGTAGATCTCTATGGTTCCACTCAGAACTTTGATATGTTAGCTGAGGATGATTCCATTCAACACTACACACTGTCAGGAGTTAGTGTCCCTGTCCAAAAACAGTCTTGTTGGTGCCAAACAGAAATATTTGAACCCCAACAGAAACATATTTGATTCTGGGTAGAACCACGCGAGACTGAAAATTAAGGTTCTTAGGATTTGTAGGGGTTTCCATTTCAGGGAAAATCACTGAAACATTCATTAAGGTTACCAAAAGTCCCATTTAAAAAGAATGCGATTAGGGAGTCATCTCAGGGGTCACTTGGATTGAAAGGAACAACAACAACAACAACAACAACAAACAGATTGGTAACGAACTGCTGCATACTATTAAAAAGATAACCAGAAAGACATACAGTACCAGCTCAGCCGGGCAGATTTTTCTCAAAGCTACTGATTGCCATCTACATTCTAGAATGTTCTATGGTCTAGAGTTCCTTCTGTACTCCCACATTCCTGTACAGTCTTTAGAATATAGTGTGTTTGTCAAACCATCCATTTAACCCAATCAGTGCCTCCCCTAAACCCTCCTAACCAGATATCAAATATACAAACATCTATTTTGGCATTGACTGTTTCAGTCTGTACAAATTAATTGAGGGTGGGGTAATATTCATGTCGCTGTTTCCTCTTCATCTGGTTCCTCATTCGTTGTATTGATCTGAGACTGTTGCAGACTGAGAGAGACAACTTAAATATTTTTTTTTTCATAAAAACTCAAAGAAAAAAAAGTGTCCCTGGAGAGATTCACTCCCTTGGTTCTCCTCTCAAGTGGGCTGCTTACGCCCACACACCACCACTTTTTTTGGGGGGGGGGGGGGGGGGGGCGTTATGTGGGTGAGGGGGTGG
This sequence comes from Alosa alosa, assembly GCF_017589495.1. Classification (NCBI taxonomy): domain Eukaryota; kingdom Metazoa; phylum Chordata; class Actinopteri; order Clupeiformes; family Clupeidae; genus Alosa; species Alosa alosa. Next base: position 24,827,372 of record NC_063193.1, read on the forward strand.
GCGCTATAACATCAGCAGGGCAGGGAGACAGAGCATCAAGGTGGCAAGGAGGGACGCAGCTCTCCACGTCTCACCGGCCGCGTTTGTCGTGTCGCTGTGGGGCTCAGCTGACTCATGTGATGTGTCATCTACAGACCAGAGAGGAAGAGAGAGGGAGGGATAGGGAGAGGGGGAGAGAGGGAGAGAAACAGAGAGAGAGAGTAATGAAATTTCATCGCCATGACTTTTATTGAAATATTCTCATAATATAATAATAATAATCTTGCAACATGTAGTAGTGTACAATCAGCTAAAAGCAAGAAAGTGAAAAAGAGTGTGAGAAAGAGAGAGAGAAGAGATTAGTAAAAGTGATCTGAAAAGCATAGCTGTGGTATGGGGTTGTTTTGGGTAAGCATGGCATGGGCTGTGTGATGGGCAGGGCTGTGCCAGGCATGGCAGAGGGCACAGTGACATGGGCACAGGGAGCGCTGCCAGCAGCCCAACACACGCGGCACCAAGGGAAGCAGCACGGGTTCCCGTGACAACCAGACAGGTGCACGTGTCGCCGTGACGAGCAGACAGGTGCGGGACCCAAACAAGACAGATAAATATGCTGGGAGGAGCCGCGGCAGACGGCTCGTCGGCTCTGTGACGAGAGGTCCAGGCCGGCTGGCATGCAACAGCCTCGACGTGCCTCGCATGGGGCGCCGGCCTAATAAATCACTGCCTCTCAACAGCAGCAGCCAGCCAGGGAGACAGGGATGGAGGGAGGGAGGGAGGGAGGGAGAGAGGGAGGGAGGGAGGGAGAGAAGGAGGGATATCATGTGGAAAGCGTGTATGATAAAGCCTTTCTGACAATGATGGCCTAAGCAGCTGTTGTTGTAAATAGTGAAAAATGCAATGGTGGTCTTCAATAGGCCTGTCAGGGTTCCTTGGCTGGCTCCGGGGAGACTTGCGGTGAGGAGTGATTCACCATGGGGGGAGCCTAGATATGCCAAGTGACTCTGTGTGTGACAGGAGCAGCTCTCTGTTTTTCTTTCTGCTCTTTGCTTTCTGTCTCCTCTGGTGGAGTGGATGGGACGAGGGGGCAAAACAACTGCACTGCTTCCAGCACTGCCACTTCTGCTGCTACTGAACTACAACGCCACGCCTACCACTGCCACCATGGATAATGACATGGAATACATTTCACATTGTTTGCTGAGCAGAGATGAATGGACAAGATGAGAGGGCTACTCTCTGCAGAAAGAAAATAATACTTTTTGAGTACCTATAATATATCTAATAATATAAAGTATCTAATAATCCTTCCCAGACAAAAATAATGCTAGTCATTTAGGATGAATTGAAAAGTCAATTACTGCTAATCTCGGACAGATTTGAGCTCTAATCAGGTCTTTATGGCATGAGTCATTTCTCTAAAATGAAATGGAACATGTGGATGTGTCCTTGTAATTTTATGGGGTTCCAGAGAGAGGGAGCTAGAGAGAGAGAGAGAGAGAGAGAGAGAGAGAGAGATTGAAGAGGGAGAGAAAAAGAGCATTCATTCTGAAACCAACACAACGAAAAGCGTAGCACAGCAGCAGTGAACATCACACACATGGTCATGCTGGGCAGTGATAGAGCAAACGTGACACACACATACAAGAAGACAGAGGAGAAACGAAAGGTTTAAAAGAGACGTTTGTCAAGCCATACTGACCTCTGGGTTCTAATGAATTGTCTACTCTCTCGTTAACGTCAAAAACCCGTGAATCGTGAACCCCTATAGTTTTCACACAGCTGTCTACAACAGAAATAAAAGAAAATGTTAAAGCCAAACATGTCAGCCAAACACTTGCACCCCAATTCCCACAACTGCATCCCCTCAAAGATCCAAAAAGCACATGACACAACAAAGATGCAGACCATCTTTCAGACATATTGAACAAGGTTAGCATCAGCAACTGCCCGTTATTTAGTTCCCCTCAGAGAGAAATGGCGTGGGCATTGACGCAGAGTAGAGAGCAGGCTGCCTTTCCAAGGGTTACTGGAGCCAATGAGCTTCAAACAAGAATTCAGGAAAAATAAAAAGTCATGCTCTTGGTCTGCTGAGCTGTAGAACTTGCAAGTCACACAGGAGACACTTACTTGATGGTCTGACAAACACTTTCAGCTTCAGGCATGTCTTTCTCCCGTTCTCTGCAATCGTGGATGCTGCAAAACAGATGGACAGAAAAATAGAGAGAGAGAAAGAGAGGGAGAGAGGGAGAGAGAGAGAGAGAGAAGGAGAATGTTAGAAGGGCTCTTTTCGCACTAGATTAAATTTAGCTGACATATGATGAACTGTCAGACACAATTATAAACCGACAAAACAATGTGTCTATGTACTAAAATCCTCAGTGGAAAAATAACGTCTTTAGCTGGCTGCCTCTCAGCCTCCCCATCCGCGCAGAAGCCCTAAGTTCACACGGGTGTAGTAGTTTGCGGTCCCAGACAGGAAATTGGCCCTTTCCTGCATAATCTAAAGGGCGTGTGTTTCGGGGCGCCTGGAGGCGACAAGTGGGGTATCACTGCAGTGTTTGCGGTTATGCTCCAGTAATGGTGCATCTGGCTATCAGCAGGTACGGCCTCGTGTTCACCAGCAAAGCATCCTGGGAATAGTAGCGTAGGCCTCGAATGTACAGGAGTTTCAATTATAGCCCTCAGGAAACACATAACAGACCCGGGTCAATTTGCACACATGGCGTAGTGTTACCGAAGGCATCTGCGGGTCCTGGTCATGCTCAGTGGGCTGTTTTCTTGGGCATGATTTAAGCCCTGTGCCAGCTCCACTCTCCATCAGGGAGACCCAATTTACTGCCGATGCCCGCAGAGCTTGGCCATGATCAGCCGTCGGCACCAGCAGGGGGATAGCCAGAGGTCAGGAGCAGAACATGTGTCTGGGATTGTCATTTGTGGGAGAGTGCTTTGCATGTGGATGAGGGTGATGTGTGATGGAGGCTGGAAGGCTAAAGACTGCAATAGGAATGTTCTGAAGCTGTGGGAGGATCGTTGCAGCCCAGACTCCCCTGCAGGTGGGAAGCAGACCCTGCACTGGTTGGCAATGATGCTGATTGGTTTAACCCCTTAAAGCAAAACAACTTCCTCTCGCTTCGCTCCTCCAATTTTCTCCCTCTCTTTGCTTGGTGTACTGTATGTGTGTGTGTACATGTCATGTTGCCTCAATTATTGAAAATCAGACACACACACACACACACACACACACACACGCCGACACTCTCTTTCACACACACACACACACACACACACACACACACACACACGACACTCTCTCTCACACACACGCACACACAATTTAAAAAAAGTCAAGCAGTAGCCTCTAAGCAACAGGACACAGGTCCTTCTCCATCTCTCAGTCTGCCCCTTTGTGCTCCGCTGCCTCCACCCTTCTCTCCTGTTTAACACAGCCACGCCTCCACCCTTCTCTCCTGTTTAACCCTTAAAGGAGTACCGTCACACCGAATGTTGGGAAATTAACGCTCTAAAGAATATCTGGGTTCACTGAATTTTAGAACCTTCAATTGTTGCGGAACTTAGAATGTTCAAAAACCTACACCTTTAACCCTTAAAGGAGTACCGTCACACCATGTTGGGAAATTAACGTTCTAAAGAATATCTGGGTTCATTGAATTCAACATAGAATTTCAGAACCTTCAATTGTTGCAGGACTTAGAATGTTCAAAAACCTACACCTTTAAGGGTTAAAGGTGCGATTTGTAGGACTGTTACCGAACGTTCTGTAGGCCAATATCAAAACACTGGTGAACGTTCTCAAGACTACCAGACGCGAGCCTCTCCTGGGTTGCCAGATGTAATGAAGACTTAGCTAACGTTAGTTGACCTGCAGCTGCTTTAACGTTTCTCCAACCATGGCCCAGCTACACATTACGGAAACAGTGAAAACAAAAAATACCTAGAATACCTAAATAGAAGTTAGCGATGCAGATGAAGTTTAGCCTAGGCTACCTGTTGTGGAGAAATATGGCCAGCTCTGCGTCAGACTTGATATTCTTCGTTGACGAAGATGTCACCATCTCAGGAAGCTCCTCAGATGTCCACTTAATTTGTTTCTTGTTTTAATTTTGGAAATTTGCCTGCCTCTTGTAGGCGTTCATGACTACAACTGACAGCTGTTGACTAATTTGGCAACCCAAATAGGAGGACGCGCTAGCCCATTATTAATACACTATTCTAGAATGAAT